>NC_045739.1:4637707-4946461 GCF_008692095.1 Etheostoma spectabile
CAGCGTGTAGTTTCTCTTTCTAGGATCTCACATCCCACTTTCAGTCACTATGACCACTACGGTCAGAAACATTGTGCCAAAATATGAACAATAACTTGGCTGTCCACGGGTGTATCCGCTAACGTTAGCTACCGACTGTTACCTTGAAACTAGCAAATATAAGGTGCCTTAGGGAGGTTATACCTGAAACCGGTGATTTAACGTCACCGCTCATTTTACACACAGTTTAACAACGAAACAAATGAGTGAACATTAGTAGCTATATGTTGGTTTTGAGCAGCATGCACCTCCACTAACCTGGAAAACGGTTTGTAAAACGGTAGCTAACGGGGAGGCAGAGGGACCGTGGCGTTCACTAACGTTAGCGTCTTGTCTCATCTGGGGTCTGATAAACAGTAAATTCATCAAATTTAGTGTCCACAATGCTATTTCCAATAAACTGTAGCTGTTATATTTCACGGGACCCGCGTGAGTTTGATCTCATGTTGCGGCTTTTGTTGCTGTTTGTCACTTTGCCTAAGATTGAGTGACAAGTAGTACTCCCCCTGTTGTTTACTTGGTTGCCATGACTGCAGAGTTTTATAATCACGACTTTATGACCTTTTATAAACAGCTGAAGGAGCGGCAATGTGCGGTGTACATAGCGGAAACCCTGTTGTGCGTCTGCCCTATACCGTGGCAGCAGAAATTTTACCTGCATTTCCACATAAACACACTGCCACAGCCAGACCCAATGAGACATGCTAAGTTGACTCCATTGACATTGTCCTACTTTCTGCTGCATATTAACCTCAACAATGTGCTAACAGATACATTGTCCACTTTATAAACAGTATAATCTGATGGTAAAAGACAGCAGCATTGCGAACACAGTGTTTGTGTGCACAGTTGTCAGTTGTTTGCTGTCTGTTGTCACCAGATTGACAAAACGTGAGGTTAGTGAGAGCGGTGTTATTGTTAAAGCTGTGTGAGTCAAAGCTTTGAAAGCTGTTCACCCTGGGACGCCCCGGTAGCTGCACCTGGTGTAGGCTGAGTCCTTACCGCTGTGGCCCAGGTTTGACTCTGACCCGCAACTGCCTTTGCTGCATGTCATCCCCTCTCTCTCACTCACCGCTTTCCTGTCAACCTTCAACTGTACTATCACATAAAGGCAAAAGCCCCAAAAATATCTGTTTACCCTGTTAAAAACCGTGGGGATTTGCGTGCATGCTTTTACTACTTTTTCTTACATTTCTAACTTTATTCTCTTTCAAGCAATTAATGTGAGAGTAAACGTGCTGCCGCTGTGGATTTCTAATAGCCTGTCCTTGACTCACTGAAAAGATAGATGAAAACAAAAAACTGTGCACTGACTGTTTTGGAGAGCAGAAAACAGTTAATTGAAACGAGGAAAAAGGGAAAGAGGCGATGTGTACTCCGTCTCCACATCAGAGTTCTCTCTAGGAGCACTGTCTAACAAATTGTCTGTCGGCTAATAATGTAATAACACGGCTGAACAAAGCATTCTCTTCAAAGACATGGCAGGAATAGGATGTGGAGAAGAGAGTTGTGCAAGCTTAATTTTACCTCTTACTTCTGACTTGACAGTTTTTTATCAACAATGGTTCAGTACGGATGAGAAAATCTTGTCCATGGTTCTGTGGTCCATCTGCCCACTGTCCGGCTATTTGCTGAGCGGCGCTGTACATGAATGAGTGTTTTCCCCTGTCCAACTGCTATGCTACAAGAAGAGCACTGTGCTCGCACAGGCTTGTTTTAAATTGCAGGAATTTAAACATATCACATTCATGCTTTCAGCAATTTAATGAAATAGGATCTGCTTCAGGAATACATTTCACGATTGAATCTATAAGGCACAATTTAAAATGAAATATATATTTTTATTTTCAATCATTCTTTTCAAATTTGGTCCTTAAGTGAGCTTTTCTAAGCTCACTTCTGTTCATAAGGGAGCTTTATTCGTGCTGTAAGCTATGTTTTGTATACATTATTTGGCTTCCAACTTTTGATTATATGTGGTACACACTTTTATAATACACTGGCTGAGGAGGAACAGATTTATGTGAAAATTATGTGAATTCATACCATGAGGAAATGATTGTTTGGGTTTATTAGCTTTCACGCTCACTGTAACAACTGAATAGAAGCAGAATTTACATTAATAACAATAGAAATGTATCTATATTTATACATGATTGTACATTATGAAAATATAAAACATGTACGTTTATCTATATATACACATGCTCCCACGTTTATATTCCTACATACACATTAACAAATACACACATACACAGTTGATGTTGGGGATGAAAAATATAAATTGGGGGATGTGAGAGTAATGTGCCAAAGATGCTTGCAGTAGTAATAAAAAAAGCAAGCTGCAGCACTAGATTACATACTGTATATATTTATAATGTATAATATATGGTAAATGTCTGTGCACGGTTGTTTTCAGAGCTCTGTATTACATAGTTCCAGTGTTTGATTACAGCTGTGGAGAATGAATAGACCAGGCCTATCAGCCCATGCATAGTGTTTGTTTCCAGTGTTCAATTACTTACTCACAACAAATAACTGTTACTTTGAAAATAATACAAATCTTTTTTTTAATTAAGCTTAACGTTCATGCAGGACACAGGAATCAACCGTGCATGTTCACTACTGTGACCACATCAGTTTGTTCTTTTAAAAGAAAATACATTGTGCTCTCACATTTCACACTTTAGACTATTTGCATGCAAAGTTGACATCATGACTAACACACATGTTGTGGAATCATATACTAATTAAAACAGTAATGTTTAAAAGGTTGCCTGTAAGATACAGCAATGAGGTGCGGTCTGTTCAAAACTAACAGAGGCCTGTTTATCACTGAACTTCCCAGGCTTTCAAACTTGACAAATGGAGGGGATCGTTTTGCTGAGAAAGAGCAGAGGGTGGCCTGAGGCGGAACATTCACCTTTGACATGGAGAATATATTATCTAAACGACAGCATAGTTTCCACTCTAGGAATTAGGGCTGCACGGTTATGGCCAAAATGATAATCACGATTATTTTGATCAAAATTTTGATTGCGATTATTCTCACGATTATTTGTTGATTTTAACCAAAACAAATTTTATTGTCACATAGGCTATTTATAACTGCGAGAGGGAGTGTGATGGACGCTACTCACAGAGAGACGGCTGATCATTATGAACGGGTCCAGCACGGGTCAAACGGTGGATACACACGGCGTGTGTATGAAACGTATCATTACAGCGCTGCATTTTTATGAACTATGATATTCTGGCCATGGGTCACATCTCTGGTCCTGGTCCAGGCTTCGGTACAGCAGCTGCGTTTCACACGCTGTTACTCTACCAACTGAAGTTAGTTGCATTCAATAACTTCTTCTGTGTTCTTCGCCGTAGCGGCCGCGATAGCAGTTACCCGCGGAAACACTGGTACAAATACAGGTTTTCCCCCTCATACTTAACAATATACAGTGTGTTAATAAAAAATTAAAACTGTAGACAAATATCAGAAGTGTGGACCGGCGGCCGCTGTGTGGCGGGGCGCGGAGAGTAAGAGGAGAGAGAGTAGGACGAGAGAGCGTAGAAAGATCCAACACAGGCACAGCTTTACAGACGAAATGGGTCATGTAACGCAAAATTAAACCATATCCATATAAACAGCATTGCAGCGGATGCGAGGACATTAGCACTGGTGCGTCCTAGAGGAGCTAACAGCTAACAGACGCTACTAGCTAACAGCTAACAGACGCTAATTAGCACCGACTAGCACTGCTCACTGCTGTTTGAAAAACAACAGATGGGACAAAGTGTTGCGTTTACTGGTAAACTGGTAAACCTTGAGACCGACGTATAACCGACTGCTATCTGTTGAGTTTTCCTCACGCTACTCTGTCCTCTGGGACTGTCCACATCTAGAAACTTAGCTGCACGGGGTGCAGTGAACTACTCTGACTGGCTCATGAGCAGACAGCTTTACGGAGCGGGAGCAAAAAACCCGGAGCGTTCTATGAAATGACGCTTTATAAAAAATAATTGCTCGATCACGCAAATTTGATCGTGGGAAGTCCAAATCGTGATTGCGATTAAAATTCGATTAATTGTGCAGCCCTACTAGGAATGTTTATGCTGCTGGATATAAGTCGGACAATAAGCAATATGCATCCTGATGAAGGCCTGATCCATACAGTAAATCCTTATTGGTTCCCCTAGATCTGTAGGTCACCGCCTGCCACTCAGCTCTTTACATCCTTAAAACATTTCATCCACACACACATTTTATTTTTATTATCCAACATGCAGTGTCCTTACTGTTCTCAGATTAGAATTTCCCCATTCTCTATCTTCTTTATCTCTTGTGTTGTCTTCCCTTCAACCATGATTAAAAACACGTTTTGGTCACTTTTTTTCAACATTATTATTGCTTTTTCCAACATTTTTGTCACTTTTTCAATGTTGTGTGTGCTTTTTTGAGGTTTCTGGTGTTTTTTACAATTTTTTTTGATATTTTTAATATTTACATTTTCAACTTATTTCAACGGCCCATTTTCTGTGACCAAAAAAAGAAAGAACTGAAAACGGGTCATTTTGACCCAAGGACAACATGAGGGTTATGACTGGTCCACTTGATACTTATCCCATGTTATCGGATAAGCCGCTCAGTGGCTGGGCTGAATGCCTTTCTGCTGTGATAGAGATCCACAAGTGCATTTGCTATTTTTGTGCTAACAATCGCTCAAATGATTGTGTAAGGGGAAAGTGGTTGCTCGTAACTCAAGACTTTTCACCTGACTCTGGTTCCACTCAGCTCTACAGAGC
This sequence comes from Etheostoma spectabile, assembly GCF_008692095.1. Lineage (NCBI taxonomy): Eukaryota > Metazoa > Chordata > Actinopteri > Perciformes > Percidae > Etheostoma > Etheostoma spectabile. The sequence continues at coordinate 4,642,544 of NC_045739.1, forward strand.
AATTTAGCAGCTCATTGTTGGTTTACAGGTTACAACTTTACTGTTCTCTCATTGCTCTCTCATCAACCCTGTTTTCCATCTGCAGTAGGCAGCTGTTTTATGCAGCTGTTAATATCCAATGAACATGATATGTGATATCATGATAGGGAAATTATATATGTCAAATGACCGAATGGAATGCTTATGTTGCTGTGTGACTTCATTTTGTGTAAATAGTATATAGTAATAGTTGCTAACACGCCTGTCATAAAAACTTTATAAGGTGATAACATGTCAAAGCTGTGTTTATAGCTTAGTCCTCTGTCCCAAAGTGGTCAAATAAATCAGTTATTACTGCTTTAACCGTACGTTCACACCGCCACCGACTTGAGCGTCTGAAGTTACCGGAAGTCATTCATTTTCAATGGAAGCCGGCTTCTCTCAGCTGCAAGGAGCGTGCAAATCTGTCGGCGTCGCGTTTTGGGCGTTTTGAGCGTGTTGCAGCGTCAATAAGAAAGTGGACATTTTTCAACTTTATGGTAATGAGCTATGACACGGTTCAGCGGCAAGCAGCGGCTAACGCCAGCCGCCAATCGGAATATAGACGTCCTTCGCGCTGGCTGATCCTGGAGAAACATACGATGTAATCTTTCGTTCCTACCAAAACATTAATTCTGAGGACAAGCTCATGATCGCCGTTGCTGGGTTACCTTTCGTTTATAATATAACTTTGTTTGTACATAGAACAAGTTAACGTTACCTGCCGGTCACATCCGCTCACAGTGAAGTCCGGCACGGGTCACGAAGTTAGTCTGGCGGCTGCTCGCTCTGCCTGCACGCCGCTACGGCTCAGCGGCTAACGAGCGAGCTAACTGCTAACGGACTCCGTTGCGACCAATTAATACAACTTCTGTCATTATATATATATTTTATAAAGGTGTCTAGTGTCAGTGCATTGGCCGTGACTGTGTGTGTTTCTCCCGGTCGAACAGAAAACGCCGCCACGTCAGAGCGGCCAAAGCGTCACAAAGCTTCCCCGTACTTTTTGACAAGCGTCCTTGGCGGGGCGGCCAGAGCTTTTTTGCAGCTCAAGTCGGTGGCGGTGTGTAGCTACGTACGGTTAAGCACACACGTGATTACATCTCTAAAAAAGCCCGGTTTCAAAGGGCAGTAACCGTTGAATATATTTTTTTAAATAATGAAAATACATTTCTGAAGACCTTTGATTGGGTTGCTCATTTACATAAGAGGTATTAATAGCCATGTTGATTATTCAAAAATATTGACCAGACAAATCTTTGTATAATCTGATATCTGTAATATAATTTTAAATGCTTTTCCTGTGTCAGCTGAAGAACTTTAACGGGAAACTGTGTTACAAAGAGACGGATGAATGATGACAGAGACATGGAAGCAAAGGAGAGGAAAGGAATGACGGCTATATAAAGTAATGTCAACATACAAGGCAACTAGACAAAATGCTACTTTTTTTCACACACTACAGTACTACAGTAAAATATACACACTTCTTATGCTCTCTGATTTAATCCTCAGATTCATTTCGTGTGCATTAGTCAGTTCTGGATAACACATCGTCTGCTCTAATCTCTCTGTAATTGCATTGTGGTGATGTGCGTGCACACGCACACACACACACATCTACTAAGACTGCCCTCGACCAATACCATTTTTCAATTAATAAATTTCTCATTAAATAAAAAAAATTAGAACTAGTAAAACAAAATCACAATATTCCTTTCAACCAGGGCCCAAGGCTGTCAGGATGTCTCAATCATGACTTGGCTGGGGGGGTGTGTGTGGTTGATTGTGTTTTGTTTCTCTCTGGTAATTGGGTAGGGCAGGCTCACTCTCCTGACTGATTAGCACACCTGATTCATATCAGCTCTCTCTGTGTTGCTTTATATAGACCTGCCGTTCTCCTCAGTCTTTGCCGGATTGTTACGTCGCATTCATGTGGAGAGGGACTTTGGGTTTTTTGTTACTTTACCTGCCTGCTACGCCAAGAAGGACATTCTCCCATGTTTTCTACTGCCTGATGTCTAGCCTGCCACCCATTGTATTACTGGTCCTGACTACACTGCAATAACTTGGTAAAAATACCTTTCCCGTCTTTGTCTGCTTCTGGGTCCTGTTGAACCATATCTGACAAAGGCAAATTCTTGAAATCATGTATGTAATCATTTATAATGAATGCAAAATAATTACATTTTGTACTTGGATAAATCATGGATTCTCAAAATGATCAGATTTGTTTTCTGTTTAGAACAATTAATCCATTAAAGATTTAGTAGTTCCAGCTTTATTCTCGCAATGCCAGACCTATCTCCACAGTACTGTGTCAGCTATGGAGTATGCTCTGGCTACACCGCATATCTATTCTGCGATAGGGGGAAAAGATCCGGCTTGTTTGTATTTCTGCAAACCAATCATAACAGTCCGGGGTGGCGCTAAACCCTAATGGCAGAGATAGCGAGAGGGGAGGGACTTGCGCCGTATGTCAGGCCTTATCCCAGCAATGTACATCTGTTGAGCCAGACTATGTCAGCATTAATCAAAACATTGGGCCTGCAAAAAGGCACCTAACTCCACAATCACAAGATGTCTTTAATCCAAATATTAATCAAAAATAGCATTCATTTGTTGGTGATTTTTGCTTATATGTGTGAATAAATCCACTTAATGCTCAGACAGTTATACCAAATGAGTAAAGTTTTGTGTATGATGTGCGTGCATGCGTGCGTAAAAGAGATGGAGAAACGGAGAGAGGAGAAATCCTGCTGAGACTGCGTTTGTCAAGTAAATGGTGACGACGACAGCAATAAAATGGAGATACTAATCGTCATGAAGGCAATAAAGGAGTGTGTGGAGTAGCCTTTCCAGCAGACTTGGAGGTTGAGGTGGTACTAAGAGTAACTGCTTTAGAATGGTTATGGCTGTCATTACAACGCCCCTGCATCTCTAACAAGGATTATTGTACAGAAAAGGACGACCCAGGAGACACTTAAATCTGTGTCTGTGTGTGTGTGTGTGTGGTGTGTGTGTGTGTGTGTGTGTGCGTGTTTGTACAGTAAGTATCTGTAACCAAGTGTGTTTTATGTTACAGAATCAAACACTATGAGCTCCTATGTGTTTTATGTGTGTCTGTAGTGCACTCTGTTTTTCAGTGAGCGCTCCCAGTAGTGTCTTTAAAACCGACAGCGTAGGGGAGAAAGCCTGGGAGCGATGTGTGCTAAAAGTACATGTCATCTTCAATAAAGAATGACAGAGTTCACAGGTCTACAACTGCATCCTGTTTCCTGTACAACTGTAGGCAGCGGCATCATGTAGCACACAGAGTGCCTCTTCACAACAGTGATAAAACATTACTCTATTCATGCAGCGGTGGTGTGAATGCCACTGATGTCAGGGACAATATTATACGATGTGGTGCACTTTGCCAATGTCTGTGGGGAAAATGTGAGCTGCTCTTTCAAATGTTTTGCCTTCATGCTTTCACATTGCAATTCTCTAAATTTGCATTTAATCTTACTGAAATTTTATTTTTTTAAATGAGGGATTTGTATTTGTATTTGTGATATCTATTGTTTTCTGCACAGAAACAAGCTAGTCCTTCAGCAAGCCATACAAACCAAACACACACACACACACACACACACACACACACACACCACACACACACACACACACACACACACACAGACAGGTTTCAAGAGGCAAGAATAAAGAATGAAGCTTATCAAATCCCCATCATTACCTCAACCCATTATGCATGTATTAGGAAGGAAATTCTGTTTTATACCCTCAAAAAACGTTGGCAGGATTTCCATATATATGCAGTGTATATATTATCATGTCAGTTCTGTCTCCTCTTCCGCATGTTGCTGCATTATTTTACCTTGCTCACTTTTAGCTAGAAATTCTAACTCAAGGAAGCTACTTCAAACTGCTGAGTATGTTACAAGCCGGCCATAAAACCTTTAAAAGCAAAAAGAATTGTTGATGTTCTTGCTTTCGGTGTTTTTTTTTTGTGGGGTAGATAGGCTCTCACAAATCAATCCCGAGTCAGAAATACTATTTAGAGTGACATTTGTCAGTTTCAGAGCTGCGCTGAGCATGCCAGACAGTTAATCTGCAGGGAAAGGCTGAGGGGACTTGTGAGGCAGCAGATAGCCACCTCTAGGCTGACAGAGCCTATCTTAGCTCTGTCTGTCGGCACGTGTCATCTCTATCTCCCCCTTTTGTACTTTGTATAGCTTGTGTACACTGTAAAAAGGCACACACTGACAGGAGGACACACACTGAGGGGATCTGATATTCAGGCACACTTGCCCACAATTTCCATCTCCATTTTTTACACGTGCAAACTCACACAGGCATGTATGCACACACGCCACACACACACACACACACACACCAGAAAATGACATACCTGCTGACACATGTCCTCACTTAAATACAGACAGTGGCTGCCAAGCTCATTAGATGTTATATCTCCTGGAGATCGCTCCATTTTGGAAACATGTAGCCCATTGAAAATGGGCAGATTAAGCTTTTTGGCTGAATGTAAGCATGAGGCAGAAGCTGTGGTGTTTTGTATCTGTGTTAGAGAGAGAGAGAGAGAGAGAGAGAGAGAGAAGCTTCTGACTTATACTGTGATTAATTTCAGCTCCTGGGGCCTGGTCCTATCTGCTCCTGTTTACTGTGTGCATCTCTGATATCATCTGGACAGGAGGCAGACTTAATTGTTCTGGTGTAGCCTGTAATTCTTTTGGCTCCTGAGATCTGTTGCAAGGACAATTCAAGTATGAATGAGAGCGTCATCTCTTCAATTAATCTCTATTCAGACCGTTTCACTTAACACCCATCTGTTTACCTGTTCTTAAAGATAAAACAGCACCTGCTTTATCTATTTTTAAGATATGAAGCTGCTTTATATCTTTTTGAAGATGCAAAGGAGATCTATCTGTTTCACATCTTTACCTATATTTAGCAGATATGTTTGTTTCAAGATATAATGTAGAATTATTGTGTAGTTAAGATATAATACAACATATATATGTTTTAGCCTTTATTACAATGATAGTGATCATGGTAGCTAGATATAAGGTTGAACAAATGTGTTAATTTATTGATTAATCAGTAGTGTTTGTTATGCAACACTGCAAAAGACTCCATATATGAGAATATGCTGCATTTCATGTCTGTTTTATGTAATCTGAAATTGAATTTCTTTGAGGTGTGATCCGACGAAAACAAGCATTTTGAACACAGGACCTTGGGCTTTTGCAATTTCCAATTAGCACTTTTTGTTCTATTTAATGACATTTTATAGGCTACATGATGAATCACTTCATTGAAAACACAATCAAACGAGAAGAATCAAAGATAGATATTTCCCATTCTATACATCCATGCATGCTTGCATTCACACTATTCATTATTCAGACACAAACACACACACACACAGGCCAATGAGCTCACTCGACCCCCTGCCATGTTCTGATTTAAGAGTAAATGCGGCGTCATGTTCCCCGTTGCGATAGTGATGGGTAGCACTGCGCCTGCTGCTGCGCACTCCTCGTTTCTCAGCTCCAGATTCTTGGTTTAACGGGGGTGCACTCGGGGGCAGCTATAGAGGGGAGTAGGGGAATCATAGGCTCCTCCATCATCTGGTTACCTCTCAGTGTCTCTCCGCCGCCTTCACACTCTGAATAATGATGCTCCACTCCCCACACAGTGACCCACTGACAGACCACACATCTCCCCCTCCACTGCAGCAATCCACTTATTCCATGTTTATTTTTTTCTCTCTGCCTCTTACTTTCTTGCTTGTTTGCAGAGTTCATTTCAGAGAGACACTTTCCATAATTCATATAGATTAATTAAAGCTGCCTTGCCTTTTCTTTTCTTTTCAGCATGTGGCATAATAGGGATCAGAGAATGTAGAAAAAAGGCCTGCATTATCAACAGGAAATTCATTGTACGCAGTCCTCACAGACACAGCTAGAAATTGCACATTGTTTTCAGCAGTGCAACCAACCCCATCCCAACCCTTTCCCACCTTTTTCTGCGGAAAACTTTTTGCAAGACATGGCTTTTTTGAGCATTTGTCTAGGCTCAGTCCTAATTTATTATAAATATTTGTATGAAGCAGATGTAGGGGTATATATTCTATTGCAGCAGTGTCCTGCAGGGCTGTCAGTGACAGCTCTATTCTGAATTACCATGTGTTCCCAAGCCCTCAGAGGGAATCCAAAAGAGCCGGATTGTCTTCCTCCCAACAGCGGCCATGGCAAAATCCCATCCCTATTCCACGAGGGCAATGGCAGCTGACTAATAGTAGTCCTAATGGTAGTTCTTTCCACTTTTAGCTATTGTTCCGTGCACACTGTTTGTTTGTGGGAATAGGTGTGTTTTCACTCGAGGAGAAACGCTCCGCTGGGACCATCTTCAAGTTTTGCCAGTAGTAATTGGTACTTAAGATTGGAGTGCTGCTAAGCAACATTAATTGGGAAACGGTCTCTGTTGGCTCAACCATGACATTACATTTTGTGTGGGTGATAGCACTGATATTGGGTTGGAAAGTATTTTAACTGTCACTGTCATTTCTTGTGTGTTGCTATTAAATACTTTGCAATTGTTTTGTAATCTGTTTTACATTATGTTTTTTTGCATGGTTTAGAAAGGGTTTTTTATGACTAGTTTCTTGTCGCTGCTAACTTTGTTCCATCATATTCCTTTCTTTTAATTGTGTTTTGCAATGTGGTAATTGAGCCAGTGACTAATCCTGTTTTGAACCATATACATTACATGTTGCCTCTTGCCTCCTTTTTCCTCCAACACTTACATAGAGTAGTCGAGGCCTTTTGTCTCCAATCTCACACAAGTTTTCTGGACTGTAACAAGAAATAGATAGATAGAGAAATCAATGTGGCCTTCTCCTTTCCCTTTCTCCTCCTACACAAGCGTACAATGTACGTCAGCATGAACTAGGTGTTTTCATCTTCTGTCCAGCTGTGCAGCTTATACTTTCTGCTCCCTGTGTGTGTATGTGTGTTTGTGTGTGTGTGTGTGTGTGCTTGTGCATGCGTGTCTGTCAATGTCTTTATATGTTGTGTGGAATCTCGTCCTTGTTCCACCGAGTAATTATGGTGCAAAGATACACTCATTATGTCTCTTAAGTGTGTGCCACTGCTCAAACTGTAAAGGAAAAAAACAGCCTAAGCAAGCAGAATAGACACAAACAAATGAGTACTCAAATTAGGCTTTTACAGTCTTTATTTTGTTATTCAATATTACCATTTAAGTGTGAACACCCAATTCAGTGTGACCGGGGATTTGGTTTTCTATTATAATTTGATTTATAATGGACTGTAGTAGGAAAGGGCTTTTCAACTTGTATTGCTATTGTAGTAACCTCCCAGAGAGGTTTGAAGCCACAGGCCAGCACTGAATAGTTTCCACAGTTGAAAATTAGGAGCCTCACTTTTAAGTTAAATGTACTGCAACACAAGAACTTTGAAATGCAAGAGTGGGCAGAGAGCGTGTGTGTGGCGGGGGGGGGGGTATGGGTGTGTGGTTGTCTGTAACGTTTGGGGCATTAATCACCCACAGTCCGTCCTCACCTTTGAACCTGCCTTTTAATTGAATCTGCACCTCCTATTCCACTCCAGCCTTTTTTCATCACCTTCCACTTGAAATGCTTCCCCTACATGGCCAAGTGTCCACTGGACCTACACTCTATGATATCGACCAAGTTGATGATTTGTTAGTTTTATGTTGTCCTGTTTTTCTGCCTGCCCTCTTTTCTATATTGTCTACGCTCACTTTTCCAAACAACATCACTATTCAGGAAGTTTTCCTCCCTTGGTGAGATGTTCAAATTTAGATTTAAAACTGCCTGCCATGCTTTCTATTCACCTCATTTCCAAAGGTCCAATCGATATTGACTTGAAAATAATTTGTTTCAGTGTTTGTCTTTCTTTCTCTGCAAACAGAAAAGGTGAAAAATTGAAGGGAAACCCAGAATAACTGACTGGAGAAGCATAGTGAATGTAAATCCTTCCATGCAGTTCTCCTGCACGGCAGCTGGATCCTCGCGATGTCACTGAAGAATCGTAGGATTTTTTTCAAAGTACCTGCCCTTTCTCAAACAGTTTCCAATTCCTTAGATGGTTCTGTGTGAGTAAACCATCTGGCACGTCAGGTTATCAATACAGTGCAACAGTGGGAATTGATTGTTTTGATGACTATGAAAATGATGTGAATCATATTTTACAGTCTAAACCTATAGGAGATTCAATATAAGGTGTAAAAGGTCTGTCAAGACCAGTAAAGCTGTTCTGATATATCGTCGTGGGCTGACAAGAAAACATGAAAGGGATAATATAGAGCGAGGCGATTGTTTTAGCGAATACAAAACAAACAGGGTGATCAGGACCCCAACACGAAGCGGAGGGGTCTTGAATCAGCCACGTTTCCCCACTTTTTGCCACAGCTTAAAATTATCCGGACTTCTTTCAGTGGATTGATAGCTGTCCTCCAGAGTGAACAGAACTGCGTTTATGGCAACGGTGTGTTATACTTAACGGTCTGTTATAGAGAAAATAACATACCGCATTCTACAATAGAACTCAATAAAGCCATGTAATGCATTCACATTAATGTTTGAAAAGTGTTGACAGTGTTGCAGCTTCGTTTTAAAGGTGCAGTAAGTGATTCTGTACAAAGATTGTTGATATTTGAACTGCCAAACAAATACAACCACTCTTCAGAATCTCCGCCCCCCAGATTCACAGACAGATAACTACTGGCTGGCAAGTTCATATGCTTGGGAGGGGGAGGGGACGAGATGAGGAGGAGGGAGGGGCAAGCTAGTCTTGTTTTGTATGAAAATACTTCGAACGTCAACAAGAAGGAACGTCACCCAACATCGCTTTAACCCAGGATTTTTTTCAGCGCACACAGAAAATAGAGAGCCAGGTGACCTTGTAGAGATATTCACTGAATTTTTCAAAACGTGTATTGGGTTAACATCACTTACTATACCTTTTAATGCAGCACACTTTAAAAATCTTCCGAAAAAAGAAGCAAAGGGTGAGCGAAGAAATTAACGGAGTTATGGTTGGAGCAAGAGGCAACATGGATAATGAGTGGGGGTGTTATGAAAAAAAACTCTCCAGAGCAATATGGATTATTTAGAGAAAGGTGCGTAGGGAAGGTTGTGTGCAGACTCAGTAGCTCGGCTGCCAGGCAGGCAGGTGCCAAACACTTGTTCTGGCAGAAGCAGACAGTGCCGCCTCCTCCACATGTCCTTCCCTGACCGCAGCCAATACTGGAGTACGCAGCATCTGGGACTCAACCCACCAGAGATAAACACCGTCTCACACTGTCAGACCTGATGCACATGTGATTGACAGTTTTCTTTATGTTTTTAAGTGTATGTATTCAGTTATAATGTCTGATTTTCTCTTAATTCATATAGGCATTTTTACTGCAGTTCAATAAATCTCAATAAATTGTGTAGCCACGTACTGTACAAGCGCTGGCCGTTCAAATTATACTGCCGGGAGCCTGCAGGCAAGGGTCAGGTAACCAAATGAAAGGAAGTATTTCACTGCATCAAGACCATGCAAAGTTGTATGTATGAGTAGGGGAGGTTAGGCGGGCAGACAGGGCCTGAGGCTGTCTGACCCCAAGATCGGGTCATTAGATCCAAACAAGTCCGAGAAAATGTAACGGAACTAATAATGACGGATCCTTCTGACCTCGAGCTCTCAGCCTCGCAGGCGAGAGCAAGAGAGATGACTTGACTCAAATGGTCAGTTGTGGAGAATGTTTGAATATCCAGCCAGCTTCCTAATGAGCAGCCTAATGAGGCACTGACAGGGCTTTTGTCTCTTACTGTGGCTGTTGTTGTTCAGTCAGTGATCGGCTGTGACAGAGGGAGAAGACCCAATGACTCAGGGAGAGACTTGCCAAAAACTGATTTATTGAACGATAAACTTTTCTTCATCTCGCCATCGTTACTCATATTAGCAGCTTGCGTGATGCGAAATATGACTCAGTCATTGAATATAATATATATTAGAGTTGTTCAGACAGGCACATTGTGCTGGTGCCTCGTGCAATGCAGGCATTTTCATCCCCGCTGACAGAGTTATTGTGATCTGTCGTCACGGATCTAATGATCTGTTTTCAAAGCTTTGCACTTTATGATTTTTCTCCCAGCTTATTGTTTTTCTGGTAACCCACTCATCGGGGTTGCGTGACTTTACCATTAAGCGCTGCCTTTACGGGTTTAGTCGTAGCTAAGCATCTGCCGTGTATCTGATGCACAGCATGGGCGTTTGCAGCCACAAATCAAGTTCCAGCAGGACTTAAAATAAATGAGGCTCAATGTAACCCGTGGAGAATATATTTAGTACTTGCAGTGTGTTTGTTTGTTTGTTTGTCTGTTGTTGAACAGCAGTGATAATTAGTACCAATCCTTGCTTTGGTGGTTTCATTTGGTTAAGTTTTCACAGTCCGAATCGCAGCTTAATAACCAAATGCAGGTTTCTGCTCTTTATTTTCTCCACAGCAGTTGAGGCCGGCTCACTGGGGTCCACATATTAAGACAGATTGTAAGATTGCCTCCAACTTCTCATTACATGTTCTTGGATGGAAACTTTTCTCTTTGCCATAATTGCTCACAGCTTTGCCTTGCTGCCGTGTAGATGGAGAGAAGCGGTTGAGGTTTCTGACCACTGACACTCTGTTAGCCTATTAGCTGTATTTGTAGAAACCAAACGTCTGTATCAAGTGATCTTCTCTCCTGTCTACGGTGGATGCCTGGAGACTCGAGAAAACGCACGCTCAGTACTGTAAGCTTACAACCATGTAGCTTCTCTTCCATCATACTGTCCTGCAATCTCCCTCTTCTTCCATGTGCCAAGAGATGACGCTTTAGGCCAGGGCTGACAAACCGGCATCATTATCTTAGCCTTAGCGTCTGCCCACGCTCTGCCTCTCATTCATTCATTCACAGCTAGCCTCGCTGCCCCAGAGGAAGAGATGGATCATGTGGGCGAGAAACAGAGTCCCATTGAAAGGGAGTGCTCTTCGTCTGTAATTCTACCCTTTCCCACTTCTTTTACCTTCTCTCTCCGCAATCATCTTCATCTACTGCTCCCTCATGGTTTACCGAATTGCATGATGCCATTCGAAGGACTCCTGCTAGCACAGAAAGAAGCAGAGAGGGATAAAGAATTGGGATTCTTCCAAGTTTCCGGTTAAACTCACCTAGTAGGAGTCAGTGTGATGCACTACTTTTTCAAACAAATGCTCGGTTTTAGCTATTTACTGTGTTCCACACAGTCAGTGCATTCATGCACTTCACAGCTCAAGGTTCCAGCCACACTGAGTGACGCAAATAGGTTCATAGATAGAAACATCAAAAGAAAACACAACTCTTTGTGCAAGTGGAAACGCTTGCCAAACGCAAGTGGACACATTTAGCAATCTAGATTGTCACCGGAGTGTCACAGGAGTAAGCGTGGGCAGGAATGAGAAAGGACAGGGCACAGCAGGCGCAGCCTTTTAAATCTAGCGGTGACGTCTGAATCATTTGCTCTTTAATGGCAATCATAACTCATTGTGCAGTTGTAATGTGTTCCACATTAACAGTGTGGGAGCTGGCTGTGGCTCATCTGTGCCTAATGCGCTATAGCTACAGGCTAAGAGCGCTCATCAAACACTTTTCAACTATCACTTCCTCCTCTTAAAGTCTTTTGTTTACTTTGTGCACTCCTCACGCCCACACTGCAATGAAACTTCGAAAGGCCTGAGACACATCTCGCAGTGTATGGTTTCTGCGCCAAGTCTCTTGAGACCACAGTTACCTATATTTAGCCATTAGAGGTTATATTTGCTCATTATTTTGTGAGAGCAGCGCAGTGAAGTCTCACTTGTCAGGGAGCAGAACACCTTCTGATGCTAATGAGGTGATCCCGTGGCCATGTCTATAGGCCATATCCCAGAGAAGTGTCAGTCTGGGTGTAAACCTTTTGTGCTCTCGCTCTACTGGAGGCATCCAAAGTCTAGGAATAGAAGCAGTACAGGTGAGGCTTTGCAACCAGGCAGAGCTCAGAATGAGAAGCACTATTTATGTCAAAAGAATGATAGATAATGATGGATGTGCCTTTATAGTGATGCTAGCCTGTAGAGATTGAGCCAAGACAATGAAGCTATGCAAACACAGACATATACAGTAGGTTGCCTGCGTACAAACTTTGCACCAATCCGAAGCATCTGGGGCAAAAACCTTCATTTGATTTCTTCCAGTTCACATCTTGAATGCATGTTTCATTGATTGGGTCTACTTTAGGTGGCATGATACAGTATGACACATACACACAGTACATAAAAATGCAAAAAAAGTACATCATCTCCTACCCTGACCATGTTTCACCCACACTGGCACCTTCACCCGGTTCAGTCCTCCCCTCCAGGGTTAAAGAACCACCCCTTCACTCTCTCCATGCTTGTTTGCCTGAAGCGTGCAAGGATTAGCTAAAGCGATTATCACAAGCTTTTGCGGTTTTGTGAAGATGAATCATGGTAATGCTACACAGCGAAGCACCTCATACATTTCTAAACCCCTTTACTTGGTTTGTGATTTTACAAACTCATGGGGAGCCAGTTGGCTTTGCCTCACTAAGTCAGGTGCAGGCGAGTCAACTCTGGCCAAATTGGCCACCCTCTGCCAGCCTCCTTCAGCCCCCAGCTTCTATGATTCTGTGTGTGTGTGTGTTTGTGTGTGTGTGTGTGTGTGTGTGTGTGTGTGTGTGGGGGGGGCTAAGCGATTTGAAGAAATATCTAATTGCGATTGTTTTGACTGATAATGCAATTTCCATATGATTCGTGACTGAAGGGGTCACGATATTGAAGGGAATCATCATTTTTGCATTATTATTCTCATTTTATTGAATGAAATATAATACCAAACAGTGACTAGTTCATATTGCAATTTTGATCACATATTGATTAATTGTTCAGCCCTACTTTGTGTCTGACCTCGCACACATCTCTGAAAATACATATATATTATGTATTCATATACAGTGCAGTATACACAGTTATGCTTAGACATATTGCTGCAAGCAGACGATACACTTACACACAGTACATACACACAGCACATATATTGCCTGACACTTGCACCGACAGACTAATGTTCAAAGTAGTGTACTCTTCTACATCCCAGACTTTTAACAACACATTACAGCTTTGTAATAATATGTTTGACCCTGTTTCACTCATATCAAGCTATCACACATCCTATGGGGACAACCTGCCTTTGGCAATCGTTGCCATTGCTACGATGCTGTACATCACTACAGCATGCTTGCCTAGGGGCTTTCTGACTTCCAAGTGCCACATGCTTTTTTTTGAATGCATAGTTACATAAAACTGTATTTCATTTCCTCTGGGTCTTCTTCTTCTACAGTAAAGTTTTTTTTTTTCCCTCTTCCCTTTTCCACTGCTCATAGTTCCAGCTACACATTAGCACCTCTCCTGCAGATGGTGTGGTCTAATTGTGCAGGCTTTTTGCCGTTCTGCAACCTCCCTCCCTCCAGGCCATCTTCCAGGCTGAACAGATGATCACGGCCTCTGGTTTCTCTTCCCGACTCAAAAGGCTCTGGAGGATGTTCTCATTAACAGGACTTGTCAGAGCAACCTGCTAGCACTGCTAATTTATTTCCCCAGTACACACAAAGCATACCATAAGCAGACCACACACACACACACACACACACACACACACACACACACACACACACACACACCACACACACACACACACACACACTCACACACACACACACAATAAACCCATACTGATGGATATGTGCGCTGTATCCCTCACACAAACATAGACACACACTTGCCCTCCTCTCATAAAAGCCCACATGTAGACACACAGTGCATAGCCTCTCCAATAGCACTCCAGGGCCTTCTCCTGCTAAACTGCACAACAATTAGCTGCAGTGACGGTTAGTGCCGTCTCTGACAGTCTGACAAATGATAGACGTGCATTTGCATATGTGTTTGTTTGTGTGTGCTGGAGGATTTGTTTTTGGAAGGTTGGGGAGAGGGTGGGCTGTTGTGCTGCTGTCTGTGTGTGCACCTCTGGGAGCCTTTCTCTGCCAGCCTCCTTCAGCCCCCAGCTTCTGTGATTCTCTCCCCATGCTGGGTGTGTGTGTGTGTGTGTGTGTGTGTGTGTGTGTGTGTGTGTGTGTGTGTGTGTGTGTTTGAGAGAGGCTTTAAGGGTTTTTGCCAGTGTATAGGTGTTACCTAACAGGCTCGTCATATCAGTGTGTGCACCTTATCAACAGTTGCAGTAAAGCGTTTGTATTTCACACTTTTACCCACAGGAGAATATTTGGACCGTTCAACCTGTGTGTCTTTGACACACACACACACACGCATTCATGTGGGGACCACACACACACACACACACACACACACACACACACACACACACACACACACACACACAAATGCATTCATGTGGACACACTCAGCTCTGTCATTCTTTGGCTATTCCCTGTTATTGTCTATAAGCCCTAAGACACATTTAGCTGACAGTTTTAAGACCCATCTGTCACTTCTCGTTAAAGGCTGCTCATTCAGCTCCACAAAAGGGGAGAGCTGCTACATAATAGAAAAACATCATGTACTCACACACATAATGAAACAGATGCTGTCAGGATGATGATTGTAATAATCATCAGTGACTAATGTGTTTCCTTTAGCTTGCTCCATGATACTATACTCTAGCTTACAGGTTTATACTCACACAAATGCAATCCTGTATGTACTTGCGGATGTGCACACACCCACCCTCAGGTTAACTTTGTCATTTGTTTAATCAAATCATCTTGCCACAATAAAAAGGTATGAATGTATAAGTCATCTCCAGTGATTTTACACATTCAAGTCTGTTTACAGGGTCTTGAGTACTAATACATATGTGGAAAAAGTAGGATAAATCCTTTTGTGGCTCAAAAGAGTTCCCTGAACTCTGATAAACTGCCTCAAGTGATGTGTCTTGAGTCAGCATTGATTGGGGCTGAAGACTAAAGACTGAAGTTTGAAATGAAAAAAGAAAGAGTTAGAAAGAGGTGATCTTACCAGACAAATACTGTACCCCCCTTAAGGCTAGAGTTCTGAAGCAAGGCCTGAAAATAACACCCGCCCACCTGCCCAATGCAGGTGAATTTTGCAATTGGCGGGTAACACTGTCTATCTGCCACATTGGCAGGTAGACAAAGAGAATTGAGTGATTTAGAAACGTACCTCGTATGCAGGGAATTCCACAGATGAGACTTAAATTTAACAACAAATACATTTTTGTAGGTCCATTGATAAATTAAAGTCCAATAAATACTTTATCAAACTGAATGAATGTGTGTCCCATTCCCAGTATTGGAAATTATGCCTTTTATGCTGGATTACCCCCCCCCCCCCCCCCCACTACAGCACATGATAACTGCACAATGTCCACGTGTAGGCTACCGTGAATAGAACAGGATAGGATCATAGAGACACAGCAAGTCCTGTTTTTCACCTTTACGAGGTAAAAAAAACTGGTTGGTAAAAAGTGACTGTGGCAAGTGGATTTTTAAATCAATACATCAAAAAAGTTAACTTCTGCCCTGGTCTCAAGGCTACATAACCCACTCCTAGCATAACATATACCTGAAAATAACAGCACCTCTGGTTCTGCTGCATCAATTCTGATTCTTAAAAAAAAGTTGAAATTATCCATAGTGAGTCAATTTTATAGGAGTGCAATGCTAAATCAGTGAAGTACTCTTTCATGTCAACCCCATTCACGAGACAAGAATGTTGATTTTGAGCAAGTGTGCAAATCACTAGGAATTGAGTTTATGGAAAGATCGCTCCATGCTTTGACATTGAACTGTTGGCATTGGATGGAGCAACCGTGAGTTACAAAATCATCTAATAAGGGCACAGTTCCAACTAAAGAAAGTTTATTTAAAAGTAATTTCAGCTACATTACCATCGACATTCAGTGGCTCATTTTTAAAGAGTTAATAAGCTTTATCATGTATTATTTATCTTTTTATTAAGTTTAACTGGTTGATACAGGAGCAGTCATCTTTTTTGCAAAAGTAATGTTTCATCCAGTTCTAACCGTCAAAACTAGGAAATCGATACACAGTAATGCAAGTTTAAATACACAATTGTAATGTGTTAAAAGGTCTACATTATTAGTGTTATAGTCACTAACAATCACTTTCCGGGATTAATGCTCTGTATTTCTAGTTTTCCTAAACTGTAAAACATTACACATGAACTAAACACAGTTGATTTAGCACAGCTTTCATCCATTTATTTCACATCTACTGCAGTCAGATTCACTGTGTTCACTTGGAAGGAATTGCTTCACATGGGTAGGCACTTGTAATGACATTTTGAACATGTTTAGAAGCTAAAAACACGTTAAAAACATGCCCTGTTTAAGTCTGTTGGGTGTTAATGTTAGCAGGAGGATAACACGGTGTAGACAGCCCCGTTTTTTTTGTTTTTTCTCTCTACTGACAGCATTCCAAATTTACAAACAACTGAACTACGTGTTGGAATCGACCAAAATTCTCCTTTAACCTGAAGTTCCCCCTTAATATGAAGTACTCCTTTGAGAGTTCCTTCGGAGGGTCATTATGAACATAAAACCGGACAAGTGTTCAGCTAGAACCCATGGCCTCAGAAATAGACTGCTCAGATATCACCAGTAAACATATCTCAACCTCGTATTAGGAGGATGCTGTTATATTGAACTGTTTGAATATTCATGCCTTAACAATTTACAAAATGGTTCTTGTTCATATAGTTATCTCAGATTTTGCTTACTTTACAACCAGCTGACATGTGATGCAAATGTGTAAACGGACACCTGTTTTGTTAAGGCAAGTTTTAAGATGTAGGAATGTGTAACACTGTTCTTGTTCGTTTCACAATTATATGAACCTGATGTCACCATCTGACTTTTGACTCTATCTCTGCCCTCTTTTGTCTGCATTGCCAGCTGTGAACATTTGTGTTCATCAATGTTTGAAACTTGTAAACCTTCAATTTGCATCCGTTTTCAATTAACCTAGTCAATAAGCTAAATATACTAAATGCACATTAAGCAGCAGGTTAAACTAGTTAAACTAAAATGAAATGTCTTACAGTGTACTTGCTCTTGAAGTCATGTCACTGATTTGGCCGTTTTTTGAACTTTCAGCTCAGTTCATTTCTCAGTGAAACGTCAGACCCACTAATTGCATGGTTCAGCCATCGTAGTCCACCATTAGCTCCGGGATTTTAGGGATCATAGCCTGATGGCTATCTTTCAAGGGGAAAAAGGAACCCCTTTTGGACCTCTTCTCCCACAAAAAACCCAGGTTCCTTACCCTCCACACAAAATTTTTTTTTACATGTATTTTTCCCAGGAAAAAGGGCTAAGGGGAATTCTCGGGTTTTAAAACCCGCTCTGCCCCTACAAAAAAAAAACCCTTTTTTTTTTTTTTTTGAATTTTTGATGGGGGGATGTTGATTAGTTTTGGAATCCCACCTGTTTTCCCCATTTTTGGGGGGAAAACCCTTTTTGTGCTCTTTGCTTTTTTGGGGGAAGCTTGAAAAAATATAAACTGTTTTCCCTTTTTTTCCCTTTACAAAAGCATTTTTGGGGGATGTTTGGGGGCAACACTAAATTTAAAGGCAAGTTAAAGCCTTTTTTTTTTAGGGCCCTTTAAACAAAGGGGGCCGTTTTTTTTTATTGGTGTCTTTTTTTCCTTCCTGGGGTGAGAGAGAATTAAAGAAATGCACAGTTGTGAGGGGGTTAGGGACTGGGAAAGGGGGATTTGGGAACCTTTTTCCGAAGTGGTGGATAATAAAACCCTTTTGGGAAGGGGAAAAGGACAAACACACACACACACACACACCCACACACAAAACCCCCCACCACAACACCCCCACACACCCACACCCACACCCATCCATAGAGGCCTACATTGAAAATCGCTGTCCTTGAAAAGTGGAAACCAATTTGTAGACTAAACAGACAAAAGGGGTGGAATAAGGGAAAATTAAAAGCTGAAAAAAAACCCAAATCCTTCAGAGCCGGACTTTGTTGAAAATTTTGGCGAGGGGCCCGCAGTCCCCCTTTTAAATTTTTAAACTGTCATCTCAAGCCCAAATCCCAAATCACCCCCTTCCAGCCCTATTTCCAGCCTATACCAACCCCACGTCCAACATCATTTCTCATACCTCAAGACCCAGCCCATGTAAACCCCAAACACATACAGTCCTTTTCCTGACCTCATCTGCTGCAAAAAAATCCGGGTTTGGACTGAAACAATCACTTGCGGGCGGGGCTTTAGGAAATTGGCGAATTTTTACTTCCCGTACAGTAATGATAAAAATCTGGGTCAAGGCAAAGATAACGGTTTTTTTAAAAAACCCGGGCATTAAATTTGGGTTGGCTGTCGTCCAAAAACCCCATTGAACCGCAACCACCAGAACTTTTTACAGCTTATTTTTTTTCCCCCCCTGTAACCACAAAAAGGTTTGGAAAGGCCAAAAAACTCCCTGTAAAGGTTAGGAGAGGATAAGGGATTTACTGTTTTTTTACTGTGTAAAAAACCATTCGGGGTGTGATATGCTTGCGGCGTCCCTGCGTGCGGGGCCTGTTTTGTGTGCGTTTGTTGTTTTGGCACAGCATAGACCACAAACTGTAAAGAATTTGGAGAATTTTTTGGGTTTTATTTTCCCATACTGCTGTTTTTTTTTGTTTTTTTTTTTTTTCTCCCGAAGGGCTTTTTCTTTTTTTTGGGGAAGAAGCTTTATTCCCCCTGACCCATCTCTATTTTCACCCCTTCCCCCCTCCTAATCCCCACTAAACCCAAACCCCCTAATTGCCAAAGACAAGGTTTTTTTTCCTTTTCTCATTCCTATTTATGCTGTCCCCACACCCTGTCTGTCTCTCTTCCATTTTTCAATCCCCAAAACACACAGTGCAACGAAAAAGTGGGGAATGCCTTTTTTAATAAAAAAATACAAAATTAAATATTTTGGAATTTAGCTGGGGGTTGTACAAAAATCATGTTTCACTACGAAATATGGGACCTTTTGGGGAGGTTCATGTAAAACCTTACTATGGGTGGAAAGTTTTTTGTTTTTGGTTTGAGTTTTTTTTTTCATGAAACAAATATTTTTTGTCATTTTCAGGCTTTTTGTACATTGTGTGTTCTATCCAGTATTTTTTTGGGGCCATATCTTTTTCTGACCCTCACTTTTATAAACATTTTATTTTTTTCCCTTCTGAATTCAGATCGGAAACAGTTTTTTTTTCCCCTTTTCGGGGAAGATGGCGGGGAATTGTTAAACCCAACAAGCACTCTGTGGGGGGGTTTAGGGGAAAATACAAGCGGGCATTAGCACCTGCTGATTAGTCCAACAAAAATGTCGTGGGGGTTTTTGTGTTTGGGTTTCCCTATAAATTTTTAAAAAATTTTGTCCTTGGGAAATTTTTTGGATTTGTGGTTTAAAACATTTTTGGTGCTGCACCGGGCCCAAACTGTACTTGCATACTGCAATACATACCACGAATACACGAGGGCCTTCAACATAAATTCTTGACACAATTATGAATCAATGTATATTCTCTCTACAATCAGCCTGCTTACTTGAATATGATTTTGTTCAAGTTATTTATTGTCATCTACATAATAATTGCAGGGAAGCAGTCATTGGCAATTGGAATCTGATCTCGGGCTCCCTCCAATAATACTCGTTTAAAGTTATTATTTGTAACTTTCACACGTTTCTGAAACTATGTAATGTTCCATCTGATGATCATAAATGACCTGTAACAGCAAACGAGACCAACATTGAAAAGAACGCTATTTTTATATAGTTTTTCTTAATGCCTTTGCCCAGGTCTGATTTTTCACACAAAGTCACAAAATGATTTACGGCAGGTAGACGGCACTACAGAACTCACATTTCAGTCACAGATTTCAGCGGAACACCGGAAAAGCCTGTGTTAGTGAGAATGTACGTAGAAGGTAGCAGGAGATTTATTTATATATGCCTAATTGTATTTCAATTTTATTTTAGAAGTTATCTTCTGTAGTTGTGGCTCATAGCCCACTAGTGCAGGGCCATCACAGAAAAGAAGGAAATTAAACGAAGACCAACTAAAAGCTTAACGGGAAAGTGAAAGACGAGCGAAACTAGGTCGTGCAATCTCGGTCAGGCTTTCAACAGATTTACGGGATTGTAAATTATTCAAAAACATCTTCAAATTGACCCTCAGGCTTGTAATATGTCTATTTCATTCATAAAATAACATAACAATGTGTGATGGGGTTTTTATGTCAATAGCCTTGATTTAATTTACAACCCCCTTCCATTTAGCGCGGACATTTCATTCCTTTTAGTCCGTGTTTGTGTTGGCCTACTAGTTTCTTTTCCCTTGTGCCCCTGTACTTGAGTAAAGCGTCTGAGGGTTTCATGAAATGCGCAATATAAGTTATTATTACGTTGGTTGCTACAACAATCTCTTAATGCCTTGGCTCATGACTCATTGACAGTGATACCCGGTTTAGCTCACTAGACATCCAAGTAGGCTAAGTTACCGCATGCAACACTTGCAATGATGCATCTGGAATGTATTCTCATATTGTAAATTAATGATTTTCAGTCTGAGCAAAATAATCATCACAACTTCATGACCTCCCTATAACACTAACTCAGTAATCTACTGTGGGCAAGACAGCACCATACAGAGGTGTGGCGAAAACACTGCCACTTTAGTCCAAAGCGGCCGCTAGAATCAAAAAGTTAACATATAAAGTTACATATAGCCACTTTAAACATGTATGAAAAGAAAAACATGCAAGTAAAAAAAGAAATCTAAGACATAAATAGTGATAAAATATATCCATGTATAAAAAAACATATTCAAAATTAAATTAAATATATAGTAGGTGCTAGACGGTAATTGCAAACTGCAATGTAAACTGGGATGTAGTAAATGTATATGCGCAAAATAAGAAGTAGTTATGTATATACCGTGGTGATCTGTAGATATTTGTTTGTATGTGCTGTTTATTTTTTATTTTTATTGTTAAAACAACAATAAAAATTGTCATTTATGTATTTCTCCACATGATTTGTACATGCGAGACCAGAAGATGTCTGAAATAGTGGTGTATTGTAATCTCATTTGGAATGGGCCAAATCTTTGGCATGACACGGACATAAAATAAAACTAATTAGATAACTACAGACAGAGATGTAAACAGGTTATAAAACAGTAAGTACAAGTATTTAATGGTTAAGGAACAATAGTGATGAGCTCAAGAGTTCAAAATCTTAGGGCCTGTGGGATGAAGCCGTCTCTTTGCACTCAGTCTTTGCAATCAGTTTGTGGCGGAGGTGATTGGGGTCCCTGATAATCCTCTTGGCCCTATTCCTGCACCACAGGGTGTAGAGGTCCTCCATGGATGGCGGCACGTCCTTGTGATGTGCTAAGCAGTTTTCACCACCCTCTGTGGAGCCTTAGGGCGGAGGGCTGTGCAGCTGATGCAGCCTGTCAGGATACTTTCAACGGTGCGACTGTAGATGTTGCAGCGTATCCTGGCGTCCATGTTAAAGTCAGGAACACTTCCTTCCTTCCTTCTGCAGTGAAGATTAGGAAAACTTCCACCTAGTGTGTCTATCACCTTCCTGCAGCCTAGGAAATAATAAATAAAAACCAAAAAAAGTTATTTTTATTACCTAATGTCGATTGGTTGGTTTCACAGAGTCAAAGGTTTGGACAACTGACATACTGTACAATGTGTACAGACACAAATAATTACGTCTGTTACTAGCCAACAGTATGCATGCCAAGTCTCCAGCAGCTCTGAGATCAGCCAGCCTGTTATCACTAGTCAACCCCCTTCCAAGGCTTTTCAGCCACAGTTGCATAATAATAATAATAATAATAATAATAATAAATTAAAATAACAATAATACATTGATTTTATATAAAATGTGTAGTGTGGATCTTTTAATCAGAATGATTTGAAAAGCTGGCTAACAAGTGATAGTACTAATTCTATATTATTTAAAAGTTAAAGTGACTTTTAAATAAATAGAATTTACTTATAGATATTATACTTAATCCATATTAAAACAAGTCAGGGAAACGTATATATATAAAAACAGCACAATACTGCCCATGCACAGCATCTTTTTAATTGCTGTTTAACTGCTGAGAGAAAGGTTAAATAAGCCCTGATGTTTTGAGGAGGTGTATGACCTCCACACTTGCAGGAGTGGCCACAGATTTGCAATACAGTGCACGTGCATTCAAGTAGCTTTGTATTTGCCGTAAGGCCTTTCTTGTTTCTGAGCGCTTCTCTCATTCATTCGGTTAAAATTTAATGCAGTACACCCGAAATAGCAGATAGGATTTCTAGGAAACGAACAGAGGTGTTTTGGGGTAAAAAGTTGCCACACTCTGTCTGCAGCCTGCCGTCTGGGATTTTCACCCAGAGAAAGCAGAGCACTGAAGTAAAGTGTACTGGTGTTCAACCGAACAAAAACACAGAGTAAAGCTGCTTAATTTTACATAAGACACCACAGGCCATCCATATCCAGGACACACACAACTCTACATTCACTTGATGGTACACAGTCCGCTGCAGTAGAACAGGGTTGCTGTATAAGCAAGGCTGGGAAAGTTTAGAGGAAAAGAAACAGGGAACCAACAAAGTTGTTAGATGACCAAAATGCAAAACCAGAATGAAAGAATGCCCAGAATAAAAGCATTATTTTTTTAAAAGCTAATGAGATACTGTAGCACTTTTTTCTCACTCCCATTCACAATGAACATTCATCTTATGTCTACAAACGATATTTTCCCCCTTGCAAGTTCGCTATTTCCTCCCAACCAATAAAGCCTCTTTTAGTCTCTCTCACCACTGGAGTAGAATAGCGAAACAGCAAACTTGTGAAGCTATGATTAACATTAGCCATCACATTTTTCTGTCTGTGGGTAAGATTTAAAACCTCTCACCTCATTAGAACGATTCTGTTTTTAATTTGTTGTGACTTTGTAGTTTTAACATGACAGCAGATCATTCTTTGAATTTCCCATGTGCATATGGACATAAGTCCGATAATTAAATCAATACAAGCAGGTTAGAAAGTTAAACTAAGATGTTTGCTTTCATGCATATTTGATGGTTGAGTAGCTTTTATACTTAATACAGTTGCACTTTGTATCATATGTATGATCGCTGGTTCTTTTCATGAAAAAGGATATTGGGAAATACATATTTGGTTTGATGTTTTGTCTCTGCACTCTATTTGCGGATGCTCGTACAAAAGGCTCCGTGTCCAGCGTTCCTTCTCGTTTTTGTGTCTGTGTGCGCTTACATGCTGTGAGCTTTTTTGTAATGTGAGCTGGTCACTGCCACCATGCATTTGTATGTTTATGGAAAGGATGGATGGATGAGCCAGTCTCTATGATTGGCTTTAATGAAGCAGCTCCCCGATGGAATCCTAACATAGCACCCTTCCATCACACGTTTGTCTCCCTTCGGTAGTAGACGGTGGACCTGGCTCTGTGTAGCCAGTCACAGAGAGCCCAGTCCACTGTAGAGCTCCGCTCCACTCTGATTAGACTGCACACTCCCCATGGAGCTTCTGATCAGCAGCCGTACACGTCTCCCACCATCCCTCTCTTCAACCAGCCCTCTGTTTCCATCTCTCTGAGCTCCATTGCTCTCTCTTTGTCGCTCTTTTGCTCTCTCTTTCTCTCCTCTTTCGTTCTATCCATCTATCCATCTGTCCCTATCTCTCGGGAGGCCAGCCCAATTAACCTGTTTAAACAGCCATCTGAGCATCCCCTCCATTCCAATGTGGCTGTGTGAGAGAGAGCCAGTTCACTGAGCCAGGATCCCAGTGCCAGGCCCCCATCCGCTGTGCTACCCAGCCCCCTCCACCTCACCTCCCATTCCTCTCTGCTCCTTCTCATCATCATCTTCATTCTACAATTCCTCCACTTCTTCCTCCTGTCGTGTCCTTAATGGGTTTGATTGTAGCAAAGACCAGGGCTAGTTAGAGTGGTTTATTTACTGTTTTTTTAGGTCAGGGTGACATCTGATGCATTCTATGCATCATACTTTGAACATTTCAAATGGCTGCAGCTATAAACTCTGCTGCCTCTGGAGATCTCCACTCTTGCAACTGTAATCCGCCTATGAGCTTTTTCGCCTCTTCCCTTCCCTTTCTCCTCTTTAATGGTCTTTTATTCATTTCCCTGTCTCTCTGATTGCCACCTCCGCACAATCTCCATCCTTTCATCAATCTCTCTCTCTCTCTCTCTCTCATGCCCTTCCCTTCTCTCCCCTCTCCTCTCACCTTCTCTCTGTCACTCCTTAGCTTTCTCTCTCCCCTGACTGTATCCCTTTCTCACTTCCCTTTCAACACTTGTCACCTACTTCCTGTCAGGCTGTCCAGAGAACACCACAAGAAGGTCACAACTCTTTTCAGCGCTGCTCTCCTCCTTGTCCTTGTCTTGTCTTGGAGGGAGAAGGGAACTTTAATTAGAAAAGTGTAGATAAATGTGAAAATGGGATTTCGGGTGTGATATCATCCAAGCAACACACAATGCAATGGTTATATCATGGAATATATTTCCTCCCTGTGTGGCAACGCACATAGCATGGTAGCTTTTGTAACATTTCTAGGGTGTGACTGCTCACATTGTCGACATAGTGCAGAAGTGCTGGGCTGGCTGCTTGGCACACCGGGCTGTCTGTGTTATTTGCCAGATCAATGCACAACCTGGGCCCACTGTTTTATACGACTTGTTAATGTGCAGCACTGTGCCGTTGGGCTTCATTGCTCTGTTGTTGGCCGATTTTATAATCTCTCTTATAGCAGTATTGACCCAACTGGGGAAGGAGGAGCTATTGGGTGTGTGTGTGTGTGTGTGTGAGAGTGTGTGTGTGTGTTGATGGAGAGGTAACATTGGCACTGTCTTTTTCTTTAATTGGTGCATGAACAAGACCCTCTGGGTACTCTTCGTGCAGCCTGTCGCTCCATTTGTGTGTGGGTATTGGTGCAGTTAGTTCAGCTTGTCATTGCTGAGACATGGAGGCAATCAATAAATGCTTACATACACACACACACACACACACAGACACACACACACACACACACACACAGGGACCGATTATGCGCCTACAGCTTATACTACACCTACTTACTTGTTTATTGGCTCATCAATTTTGGCTTTTGCAGATTTTCACAGAATTACTTTTTTTTTCTTCAAACAAATAGTAAGCAACATATTAAATCACCACAAAAGATATCATGGCATAAAACAACCATATTTTGTGGCCTGAACCATTAATACCTTTAAGCAGAAACAAATGAATTAAGAAATAAAAAGGGGAGATGTAAAACGGCACCCTGGGCAGGTTGCGAGTCCATCACTGGGTCCTTACACGTAGACGCACAATCATTCACACACACCTTACCCAGCCCCTTTCTGCCATGAGGTCCGAACCTCTGCAGCCACTTTTGTAATTCAAGTACAGAATGTCTGTGCTAAAACTTGTGTTTAAAAAAAATCTTATTTTTACTCAGATGTATGTAGTATTCTAAGTAAGATCCAGGCGCACATGCTTTCTTTAATATTATTGAACATACTCCCCCTCAATTAGCCTTCCCCTCAGTGTAAAGCCTTAGCCCATAGGCCTCTTCCAGCCATGACTGCTGCACTGGGGGGCTGCGTGCATAGCTCAGAGAGAGACATAATAATTGGAGGACAGTGAGAGAAGGGACAACAGACCACCTGCTGCTTGTGTTTATTTTTACTGTTTGACAGTTTTCACAGATATGAGGACTTAAATAAAGCATGCTTTGATTTTGGACTTTCTTATTATAATCAGGCAGCCTTCCAAAACTCTGTTTGCACAGACACATGTTTGCCAACTGGTGTGTTTGTTATTGTCACTCACCACCTCCCAAATCTAATCTTTGAGAAACAAATAATGGTAAAATAATTAGACAAAAAGGAAAGAGAATGTAAACAGGAAACAGCAAGCAGGCTTTTTTTTTGTTTTTGCTTGTTTACGGCAGAAATGTTCAGCGACACAAAGAGAGAAACAGTATGATAAACAGCAGTGGATTTTTGCCTCTTGGGTTGATATGAGCCATCTCTTATGTCCTTTCTCCTCCTGTCTAGACCGAGACACTTGTGCAGCACCTGTTACACTCAGTGTTGTTGAAGAGCTGCCCTCTCTGACTCAGCTCTGAGTGGCTGTCTGGACATCTGGCCTTAGAAGGGTACTGGCATGATCACAGGCATATTTAGGGCCAGACAGGACAAAAAGCTGGATTTACTCACAGTACACTTACTGTAATGGAAGCCTTGTTTCAGTTGTTGTAGAGACGTGGGAAGAGAAGATACAGCAGTGAGTTACGGCCTTCATCTCAGGGTTTACTACAATATGCCGTCTAGACATCGTAATCCCGAGAGGAAAGGCTGCGGGGTGGGAGGATATGAGGATGGTAGGCCAATATGGGTTACAGTTGTCTGTGACTGAACTCATCTTATCATGAACTGTGTGAGAGTCTCATAAGAGATCAAACACAAGAGTGCACTAACAATGCACAAAGCTCAACACTGAGCTGATGGAAACAGTTCCATCTTAATGTGATAGACAGAAGTAGTTAATGTCTACACTGGAGAGCACAAACCTTGAGAGAGATTTTTATTCTTTACGTCTTGACCTCCCTCTGTCTGGGTATGGTTTTGTTCCTGGAGTATCATATCTCATACTTATTGTATTGTTAGTAATGTTCAGTTTATAAGGCGGTAGATAAGGACATTTTTTAAGTTAATTTGCTGTATATTAGCCACAGTTTCTAATGAATAGTTTGTGTATAGTAAGGATGCTCTGATGTCCCTGCTCTGTCTGTCTTTGTTGGGAATAAATTGTGGCCAGACATGTCAGGCAAAAACATTTTTTTTCATTCACTGTTCAATTTTGAGGTTTTTGGTCTTTCAGAGTATTGAAAAGAAAACCAAAACATACACATTTAAGTGTTTATTTTACTACACCTTATTTCTCCTAAGATATGATATAAGTATATATACTGCATGATTTGAAGAATAGGTGAAACATGCAATAAACCAGGTCATCCTTTTTTAAAGGCATACTATGCAGGGAAGTGTAACTTACTCTTTGTAAATTGTTACTTACTCTTTGTAAACACAACCAGGGGTGTCGGACTGGGGGTGAAAAAGAGACTGAGTACTCACATGAGGACCCAAAAAGATGCTAGAATGAATAGCTGTGGATGTGGGAAGGGGGCCATAGAAAGTGCCTTTCTACAGGGCCCAGAATTTTGTGCTACGCCCCTTAACACAACATTGAAAGTTGGCCGTTCCTCCCCCCAGCCCAGCAACACCAGAAGTGCATGTCCCCTGACCGTGGTTGCCAGAAAAAAGCCCAGTGTTCCACCTGCAGCATCACATACGCTTTCACTGTCGTTTTTGAACAAGCTTTGTCAGCTTGGCGTTTTGCCTTGCTATATTTGCATCTATTTGCTGCTGTGTTCACCATTTTGTGTCCTCTTGAATGCATGCTTGATGCCCAGAAACATCCCTAATACAGCAAAATAGGAAGAAAATACACTCAGAGGGCAAGGTCTGTACAGACACCTCCACACACTTCTGGTGGTTCTTAAGTGATGGTTGTTTCCTTTTTATAAGTCTATACTTAGTTGTTTAGGAAAATCTTGCATAATATGCCTTTAAGCCGTTCAGCGCGATGGTGTGTTGTGATAAGAACTGCTTAATGCTTGCAGTTTTCATATATGTCATATCCCTGTAAAAAGAAAGTGTAAAAAAGAAGAGGATGAGACGGCCTGGGCGGCAATCATGGGGAAGGCAGATGACCTCATGGCTGAGAGCTGAGTCGAGCTGCCAGAGATAACTGGAGCGATTTGGCCTTCAGATTAAAAGCATATTTTTTTCACTCAGGGGATAAAAAAACATAGTGCTTTTATGCCACAACACTAGAGGAATCAATATTTCATGACAAAACAGTAACATTTCTATTGTTTGTATTTATAGATTATATTTACTGCTTATGCAAAAGTGGCTGAACATTTCATTGGCATGTTTCAGAAGATAGCATATCATTTAGTTTCATAGTATTTAAAAAAAATGTAACCAGTTTTTATTATAATCAGGTCTTCTTGTCCACCTACAAAATAAGCTCTGTTAAGATCAATGTTTCACCCCCTCTGCAGTAGCAGCAGACCATACCATCACGTGGCAGTTTTTTCCACATGGAACTGGAGAGAACAATCCTCAATATTCTTAATCTTGTGATGTTTTGACCTATAATTAATAGAGACTAATGGGGTGATTCACCAGTGTCAAACCAAGCACAATGATACAATATCTCTAAGCTGTCAGTATACTATGTACAGGTGTACTGTGTGTGTGTGTGTGTGTGTGTGTGTGTGTGTGTGTGTGTGTGTGTGTGTGTGTGTGTGTGTGTGTGTGTGGTGTGTGTGTGTGTGTGTGTGTGTGAGAGCGAGAAAGAGAGAGAGAGAAGCATTTTCAACTGCTCCATGACGAGACAATACATGCTCTAACGAATAGTATATTAAATCTCCTTAATTCTCTTGTCTACAGTGACGTTCAATGACTGCATGGGGAATGAAGCTGTGGTTTTCCAAAGCAGTGACCCTTTCTTCAGCGTGCAGACTGATGGCTCCATCTTTGCCCAGGGAGAGGGAGCCAGCCTGGACAAACCTGTCCAGTTTAAACTTACAGCAAGTGGTCCACACACACATGTCTGGGAGACCGTTGTCCAACTGGCCCTAATTGACTCCCCATCACCTCAACAAAATGAAAACGAGGTGAGTTTTACTCTTACTGAGCTCAAGCACTGACACGCAAATATCATGCTTCAAATTCCAATTACCATCCCAGAGTTTCTTCTTCCTATCAAATTTCCTCCAGTGGTCTGGTAACAGCAACAGCCAAGAATCAGGTCAGAACTCCTTGGGGTTTTAGAGAGAGATGGAGGGATGGAGAGAGAGACTTCAGCAAATAGAAGTAGCACGTGGCTGAAAGTGATAGAATCACAATGCCACAGGGAGAGAGTATGATTCCCCTCAGACATAAGCTGTTATTGGAAAACATCCTGTGCCTTGGATACCCCGGGGGTCCTTGACTCCTTCCTCCTCCATTTAAAAGCTGTCAGAGGTCAGACGGGGACTGATCAGCCTTCCCTGTGACTACAGCACCACGAGGCAAGATCTGATTGTCAATATCAGCACAAGTGTTAATCAGATTAGGTAACGACAACACACATGATGAGGGGCAGTGTTCCTGACAACATCACATCTAGCTGAGACCGATGTATCACTTACGAGACATACTGACTGAAATGGATCCACTAAGTCTTGGTTGGCAAAGTTGGTTTTTGGAAGCAGCCAGCTGTCCCTTACTGGCCATAGAAAAACGCTGACATTTTCAAACTTTAAAACTGTATGCCACTGTCGCACTGTTGCTTGCTCTGGAGGAAACTACTAGAACTGTTGGGTCCTTGTAAATTCTGGAGTGTGGTCTATCTGTATAGTGTCTTGAGATAACTCTTGTTATGAATTGATACTATAAATAAAATTGAATTGAAATTGAATTGAATTGTATGTGAAAATACAGTCTTATAAGTGACTGAACAATATTCTTGAAACAGCTATAATAGATATGTATGTGTGTGTGTGTGTGTGTGTGTATATATATATATATATATATATATATATATATATATATATATAAAATATTTATGACAGCGAAGGATAAAAATTGTCTAAGGTGAAAAGGGTTTCTTTTATTGACAAGCTCACAGAATTATAGTATCACCTGACTTAGCCGTTCCTATTAGCTCTACAGAGCTTTATAACTTTTTTTTTGCTCATGTCATTACTGGCAGTTGTTTTCTGTGAAAAATCTCTAAAGACCCGTTATACACTACCTGCTCAGCCCCAGCAACCAAACAAAGTTAGCGACTAACTGGGGAACTTCATTTAGCAGCTAAAGAGCTAGATGTTTTTTCACAATGAATTTTCAGGTTGCCATGAACACGACTCCAGACGATCGACTATATCAGTGTGTTTATACCTGGTTTTCACTGCCCCTGTCATTTCAGGAATAAACATTTTCCTCCAGTGTTACTAGTTAGTGTATATTAAAGAAAATCCATGACTGAAGTTTTAAATGCAAAAAAACTTTAATTTGCATTACCTACTCATTCCAGTTCAGACTGATGGGTGGCTGTGTCTCATTTACAATTTGGCAGAGGGCAGCAAACCCCCTTCATAGGTTATTTATTGCAGTGCTAAGCCAGATACACGGGCAAATACACTTAACAATATTTTAGATGAACTTCAGAAGCCATTTGAACTATATTGCCATCACTTTGAGTCTTGAGTTAATCATAACCCATAATAAACTGAACTTTAGAAGTGTGTGAGCAACATATGGAAATAAAAAAAATAAAAAAAAACTCTGCCAGCAAGGTTATTTTTAATGATTGAATGTGTCTCACTGTTCCAAAAGTTTAAATTTTTTTAGTATTTAGATTTTGAAAAAGAAGAAATGACACAAAGTCAGTAAGAGAATCATCAAGACAAATAGGGAGGCGGAGTGGGACATTGGCCTACAAAGGATCTGTCAGTGGGAGTGGGTGGAAAGATGAGTATGTTGCTCTGGCTCTGAATAGGTTGGCCTTTATTCTCACACTGTTGTAGCTTAATGAAATTAAATGATTCACTGGCTAGTATGGTGTGAGCTACAGTATTGAACAACAATGTGTCAAAGGTAAATTTACTGGCTATTCTACTTCAATTTCCAGTGCGCCAAGTATTATAAAGAAACTGAGGAGCCATGAACAGACAGAAAATTAGAAAGCGAGACAGGGCCAGAGGTCAGAAATACGCCACACGTAGGAACATGTATGCAGCGCGAGCAGGAAGCGGGGCGCTAAAACAAAATGTGATGTTTCATTATGGAAATGGCGCTTTGTGGCGTGCTCTGTTGAATAATAACTTCCAGATGTCTGGGTAGCCAGGGGCTGGCTGATATCAAAGCGTGCAGGGTTTTGGGGAGGCTGTGGCATGGAGGGGAAGAACTGGGACCACCGCCAGCTGGCTAAGGCTGATGGCACCAGGGCTGGGGGGGCTGCATCCATTTCACACTCAGTGACCCTTTTCCCAATATTTTTGGGGTGCAAAAGCGTTGTGTCGGGTAGTTCGAGAATGTTATTTTTCTTTTTTTTGTAGAGATTATGTAAAAATAAATTTTGGAATTAGGGCTATTTTGCGTCCCATTTTAATGTATGTAGGGGTCTATGTGCGTTTGTCTTTTTTTTGGGGAAAAGTGTTCTTTTTACATAAGGTTTTTATCGGGTTTAAGTTGGTTGCATTAAAAGATTTAGCTACCTTTTGTGTTGGATCAGAGAAAAAAAACCCACCCCCTTTTTATTCCTGCGTTGTGGCTTTATAAAGGGGCCTTTTTGCCATTTTCAGGTTCAAAATTGTTTTGAGGTTTGGGTACCAAAAGGGGTTAGGTTTCATTTTCATAAACCCTATTTTGGTTGTAGAAATTTGCTGAGCCCCTGTTTTCCCCCTGGGTTTAGGTTCTGTTTTGCTACATGAGACATCCCTTCTAATACCTTTTTTTGGGTTGCCATGCTCATAGCTGGGTTTGCACCCCTAGCTACTTTTCCCAAATTTTGGGTCATACAAGGGGGGTTATTGGGAGATTTCTTCACTTGGGGAATACCTGCAGAACGGGACTTGTAGTATTCTTTTGGGAAATTAAGTGAACTAGTGTGTAATCTAGCGTTCCCCCCTCATCTCGGCTAGTGACGGAAACCGGCGATTTTAAAACAGCTAAAAGGGAAAAATGAAGGCAGGGGAATTCTTTTAATTTTTTTTCCATGTTTATACTTTTTGGAACCCAAAAATTTAAACCACCCCAAATCCCAGAAACAGTGATCTTTCAACAGCCCTTTAAACCTTTGCCCCTTGACAATTTGTTCTGCCCCTTTTTCCTTCATCTTTATTGTTTGATTAAGTTCGAAGACAGTCTCCGCTTAAAACCGTTTTTTAAACAATTTTTATCACCTTCCCGTACTTTTTTCTTTCGTGCAAGTGGAAAAAGAAAGATGAATCAAACTGCAGGTTTTTTCAAATTTAACCTGGCTAGAGAAAAGCCCACTTAAGCCTTTTGCAGCAGTGATGGGCACAACTCTTTCTCTTTCTCTCTTTTTTCTCGCCTTCTTTTTCTCTTTACATCTCTCCCCGGGGAACTCACTAGTACCTGTTAGCATGTGTAGATAAAAGGATTTGGAGCATGACTTATTTAGGAAAGGGGAGGGAGGGGGAGGGGGGGCACACATCTGTTTCTGACAACCCTTTTCCATTCCTTCTTCCTCATTCAATCCCAAACATCTCGCCCCACCTCTGCCTCCCCGCATCGCACTGGTGGGATGTGGGGCAACCATCCCCTGCAGTAACCCCAACTAAGTCTTCCTCTCTCTGAAGAATAAAAATATATTTGTCCAGCCCCAGTTCACATCTGTCTCATCCTGCTCCGCTGACAAACCCTGTTTGTGCATACAGGCATGTTGCACTTGGCAGTGGTTGGTCTCCTGAATATCGACTGAATGCAAAGGATCATGTGCATGTTTCAGTGAACTTGTCACACAGTACAGCAAACATGGAATTTGGCAACATGTGTGTTTGGACAGCTAGTCGGTCTCTTATACAGACTGCCAACACAGTACAAGAGGAGGACAATAGGGTATTGGTGCCTTTTTGGGCCGTAAGCATGAGAGCATGCTGTTTAAGCTTGTGAATATGATCACGTTTTCGGGGGCTTTAGCTCCATCAGTGGCCGAAAGAAGACCCGCTGCTTTCCCTCAACTAATATTTAGAGACAGAAATAATTTCGACATGCTTTATTTAAGTGGAAATGCCTATTAAATGTTACGGAAATTTGTATTTTACTGCACTGATTATGTTTTTGATCAATACATCATTTGAGCGTTCTAAAGGTTTCCTGACTAGGCTGAAAGGCGAGATTAAAAGTGAATTCTTAATGTTGATGAAGATAATATACTTACAGGGAATATATCTAAAGCTGCTATTATCAATATTTTTACATTCTGTCCTGCATCAAATGACTAAGTGTATGTAGAAGGTTGTTCTCGTAGTGACATACAGTGGCTTGCATAAGTTTACACACCCATGCTAAAGTTGATTAAAAAGAGGAATAGAAAAACATCTTTTGGAAATTGATCTTAATGCCTTAATTAAATAAAAAAGTAAAATCCAACCTTTTAAGGACATCAATTTTGTTTGTAAATTAATAATGTATTGTAAATAAATAAATGTTCTTCCTTAAAATACAGTCTACACCCCCCTATGTTAAATTCCCGTAGAGGCAGGCAGATTTTTATTATTAAAGGCCAGTTGTTTCATGGATCCAGGATACTATGCATCCTGATAAAGTTCCCTTGGTCTTTGGAATTAAAATACCCCCCCATCCATACCTCACATACCTTCAGTATCATGGTTTGCTGTTGATTTGCATTGGGAGATGATCTTATGGAAAGTTCCCCATGCCTATGGTTTTTTATTCCTCTTTTTAATCAACTTTAGCATGGGTGTGTAAACTTATGCAAGCCACTGTACACACACACCACACACACACACACACACACACACACACACACACACACACACACACATATGCATACTGTATGCCAGGTTGTTTGACACATTTTCTTTAAAGAAGCGTTAAAAGCTTTTCTCCTGGGTGTCCATCTAATGAAGTCTGCCTTAAAAGCATTGTTTCCACTGGCAGATACAAGCCAACCCTCTGAAGGGTGTTGACCAAGCAAGAACAAAACAAAAAGATATATAGAGAAAATACTTTTTATAGACTGCATTTTACAGGACCCCTAAACTTTCAATATGTGCCAGAAGCCACTGCCATCTTCTAACACTGTAGCCTTCTCCTGTGTTGTATTTTATTTTTATACTCAAATGTCAACTGCTGGGGAGGAACTGCAGGGCTACATATTGCACAGAAGTAATATAAAATGAAATATTGGAGGTGGTATTAAAAAACAGTAGCCTCTTACTATGTAAATGTATGGTGATTGAACCTCTTTCTCTTATGCTCCCGAATTCACAAGCCCAGATTTTTCTTATGCTCTGACATGAACAACCTCCCACCCACACACAGAGCAAGCACATATATCCTTCACTCTCTGCCTGCCCTGTTTTCTTTACTGTAATGACACTGAACAGTTTTATCTATCATCTCTGGTGAGTGGTTTCCAATTGTTTTAGTTTTTTTCCCTCCCACCACCCTGTCTTGCATCCCCACCTATTCTCTTTGTGTTTTCACACAGTACTGTTAGGGTGCACAGTCGCACCAGGGCTACTAAAGTCTTCAGTTTGAGCTCCACCCTATCCAGCATTTTATTAAAACCTGACACAAATGTTAATCCATTGGCTACTACTACAACAAAAAAGAAGCCTTAAGGCTTCACAGATGTGCAGTATATTCACAAATGTGTGATGATTAAAGTTTTACTGATAAAGGAAATAAAAAGATATATCAGCAGACCTGCAGTTTGACTGCATTCAATGCATTGGCCATAAATCTGTTAATATTTTTACTGTTTCTTACCTGTGAGAACCCAGCTATTCACCCCAAAATCAAAATGACATATTTTCCTTCTTACCAACTATTTATTAATCTAAATTATTTTGGTGTGAGTTTCCCAGTTTTGGGGAGATGCCGTTTTTTCAAATATAATGTAACTAGATGGCCATTAGCTTGTGCTCGAAGTGCCAAAAAACCCAACAATTTCTCCTTCCAGAAATCATGACCCAGTTACTCAAGATAATCCACAGACTTTGTGATGAGCGATTTCATCTCACACTGTAACAAGCAGTAGCCTCTCATCCATGACCGTGCTTCCTTCTGCGCTGTGATACAGTTGGCGGGTATAGTTTAATAAAAAGAAAATAGTTCCTACATGGAACTGCTCACAACCAGGTCTGTAGATTATCTTGAGTAACCAGGTCATGATTTCTGGAAAGAGACATTGCTTTTTTTTAATTTTCATGTTTGTTTTTTTAGGCGCTTTGAGCATGACAAGTCAAGTGCCATCTAGTTCCATTTTATTCGAGAGAAGGACATCTCCCAGGCTGATATCTCCAACACTGGGCAACTCACACCAAAATTCAATCACTTTTGATAAATACAGTAGCATTACAGATGAGGGTGAAAATATAAGGCTGGTCCGATGCCATTTTCTCTATTTTATCCTCAAATTTCATATGCAGTTTGATACTTTTAATGTTTGACTTTTGCTTTTATAGTCCTGTGTACACAGGTGTGTAACTTCTGCTATCATTGGTTCCACCCTGTTTAAATAAAGGTTGAATGAGTAAGTTTGTGAGTGAATGAATTAATGAATTAATGAATGAAAGGCATTTATCTGGGCCTGCTGGGAGGAGTCTTTGGTAGGTAAAGCTCTGTGCTGTTGTTTTACCTTGGGTGCACCATCAGCCTAACACAGCTCAGTGCTGGATGAATCACTGTTATTGAGAAAAGCTGTCAAGACCCACTGACTCGGAGGAGAGACGTAGAAAAACAATAACACTGCAAGAGAAGGGCAGGGGGAGCGAGGGATAGCTCAGGGGAACATGATTGAGACACTGTGCAACTGATGCATAGCTTCAGCAATGATGTTTGAATGACTGAATTCTTGACATGTTTTCGCTAACCCTGAGATAGGATGGTAAACTATCCATAGAAGAACTCCCCAGATTGCCACTTTAATATACCTTCAGATCAATTATGTACAGCAGACCCTGCGACATTAAGCATGTCATAGTTAGAAAGAAAGCCTTGAGCTGGTGATGGAGGCTATGAAACCTTGCCATAGATGCATTGATGTTTGTAAGAAGCAACTGCAACACATCTGATTATCTGCACTCTGGTGCCTAGACCTGGGGTGCCCAATTAAAGGTCTCTTACTGTATTTTCAATGACTTTGCTTCTGCCTGCTTTGGATGCATTTGTAATGAAGGATAATCTCTGCAGTTCACCTTCATGTGTTTTATAGTATTTCCACATTGGGACATTCATTTAGATATGTCTGATAGCTTCAGCATTTGATGTAGCTCTTCTGACACTTGGGTGAATTAATGATCATGTGAAGTATGAAAATGGGCTCCTTTCAAGCTCTTTATTTGAGCATCTTTCAAAAAGACAGGTTTGTGGTGGCCATCTCTCTCTGCATTCAAGGGAGATGTATGATAGGAGAATACTGAATGAGTTAATAGGCTTTTTATATCCGGTGTCCATAGTCCATAGTTTATTGTCTCTTCCGCATACTGCATGCACAAACATACACATGCACATACACACCCACAGATACAAAGGATTCACAGAGACAGTACATATGTACACTTTACAGCTCAGTCCTGCACAGGCCTGATGCATGATGTCACAAATGAACTAAATACAATGATAAACAGACATCATTTAATATATTGTTTTTGTTGCTTATATTTCACACTGCAGACAATAGATGTTATGCTTTTAGAAATATCAATACTTATCACCATATATAGGCAAACAGTGGCAAATAGGAAAGGATTTTGTACATTATTAAAACATGTGATGATGTCTAGTTTGCTTAGAGAGCCTTTGCTCTGTAGTTTTAAATAGTGAAATTATTAAAACATCAAGAATATGCCTTTTGTTAAGCTCTTGGTCTTATTTGAAAAGCTCCTGTTCAGCGCCATTGCACACAATAATCTATTTAATACATACATCCATTTAAAATCTGCCTTTGTTACAGAATCCTTTCTTTTTCTTACTGATTTTTGGTTACATCCCGTTGATGTAATTAACATGGATTGGTCAGGAGTTTATCATCAGAATTTATGATTGCCCAAAATATGGATAGAAAAAATAATTCAGCAAAATCCTCATCCTATTCCCATGGTCCTGCGATGCCCTGTTACAGCCTTGTAATGCCGAGCAGTGCCCTGCTATGCCATGAAATACTACAAACTACTATTTTTAGCCACTGTTCCATTATCTTTTACTGTGACTGTTATTACCACTCTTCATTTCAACCCCAACCGTCCGTCAGACACCGCCTGCCAAGAACCTGGGTCTGTCCGAGGTTTCTTCCTAAAAGGGAGTTTCTCCTCGCCACTGTTGCACTGTTGCTTGCTCTGGAGGGAACTACTAGAACTGTTGGGTCCTTGTAAATTATAGAGTGCGGTCTAGACCTACTCTACCTGTATAGTGTCTTGAGATAACTCTTGTTATGAATTGATACTATTAATAAAATTGAATTGAATTGAACTATAAGAGGCAAAATCTTCTTTTTTCCCCTTAGGAATATAATGCACCAATGTAGTGCAGCAGTGGACAAATTGCATTTTCGTTTGGTCAAAGACTGCAGCCATGTGATGATTCCAGTGTGTTTTCCTGTGTAAAGGTCACAAAGGCCCCGCATTGTATTTCTCAAACTTTAAAGTATGTTCACACTTCATGCACCTGCCACATTTTGCTCTGATACTAGTATGCTATGAATTGTTGTCATTGGAAAGTACTCTACATACAGGAGCAGTATAATACTAATAAAACTAATAACAAAAATATAATGTTAAAAATGTTTCTATATAGCAATTTTCAAGCTATACCAAAATTCGAATCAAGCAGCACTTTTTAAAACAAGTGCAAGATATCAAAAGAATATCAAAAACAGAAACATGTGGGAAATGCTACAATGATATACAAAGCAAGCATAATTCAATTCAAATAAAACCATAAAAAAGTAGCATAAGAGGAAATATGCAGTGCTGCAAGAATGTAAGAGAAAACATTGTTAGTTGTAGGCCAACTTGTAAAAATAAGTTTTAAAGTGCTCATATTATGCTTTTGGTCTTTTTCCCTTTTGTTTATTGTGTTAT
The DNA here is from genome assembly GCF_008692095.1 of Etheostoma spectabile. Lineage (NCBI taxonomy): Eukaryota > Metazoa > Chordata > Actinopteri > Perciformes > Percidae > Etheostoma > Etheostoma spectabile. The sequence continues at coordinate 4,680,707 of NC_045739.1, forward strand.
ATACTTTTTCTGTGCACGTTATAGGTTTACAAAGTGAAAAAGCCCCAAAATCCACCCCAAATCTTCCAGAGGAAACACACAAACTGCTCCAGCATGTACCTTTACTTCTGTGACAAACGTGCGTCACTTGTTTGATGTATTCTGAAAATACATAAACCTGTTCTGGTACAACCTCTAAATACATTTATGAACTTGAAAATCAGCATAATTGGGCGCTTCAAGGGGGCGTTTAAAAGCTGCAGTGGAGTCAGCCGATCTCACACTGAGAGGAAGCCTGTTCCAAAGCCAAGGGGGCCATAACCGAAAAACGCACGTTCACCCTTAGTTTTCAGTCTGGTGGGTGGAATAGCTAAAAGATTTTGATCAGCTGATCCTAGGGGCCTTTGAATGTAATTATTAGAATTTTTAAATGTATTCTAAATCTCTGGCAACCAGTGAAGTGGTGCTTAGATTGGAGTGATATGACAGAACTGCCTAGACTTAGTTCTGGCTGCTGAGTTATGGATAAGTTGCAGTTGTGAGACTGAGTGGGAGTTTAAACCGGTGAAAGAGCATGGATGTGTGTGAATGATCCTTGTTCCGGTTGCTAAGCTTCCTAGTCGTCAATTAGGTGCAGAAGGGCCTAACTGCTAGTGAACGAGTTATTGAGTCAGCGATTGAGTAATCTTGTGAGTGAATGAACGAATGAAAGAGTGAATTAGTGTGCAGAGGATCCACAGCGCTTTGCTTCCATACTGAAGCAACATCATGCATTCTCCTGAGCTATAGTAATGATATGTTATAGAAACAAATAATAGATAAATGTGTGTGTGTTGCACACGTAGCCAGCCTAAGGCCCACCTGTGCAATAATGTCTGGAAAAACGTATTCACTAATATAATGACAATAGAATTCACTGGAATTAACAGGTCACAAAGATTTTAAATATATATTTATATTTATATATGTATTTAACCTGATTAACAATACTGAACGGTTTTTCTTGTCCTGCGAATTTCTGCTTTGAGACAGGAAAGACTTGGGTATTACGTCAGTTGCTGTTATCATTAACAGCTCATCCAGCTTCCTAAACAAAGCCTTGTCTTGTCTTTAAGGTCAAAAAGGAAGAGGGGAAAGTCGCTGAGAGAAAAGAGATGGAGGAGTCCCAAGCACCACCTCTGGTCATCATGTTCTCAGGGTCCGGTCTGAACAGCTCCAAGGGTCTACGGAGGCAGAAGAGGGACTGGGTGATCCCACCAATCAATGTGGCAGAAAACTCTCGAGGACCGTTCCCACAGATGCTCGTCAGCGTAAGTGACAGCTTTGATGGGCTGCATCACTGATTTGTCCTGAATTTACAGCTGGAATATCTTGAGGGCACTTCCCGGCTAACGCTGATTGGGGGTGTGTTATTGACGGTGATACAGAACAGAAATACATTAGCATAACCTGTTTGTCCTCCATATTCTCACAGATGATTATGTTGTGGTGCCCTGGTGTAATTATACACACAAACGTGTACGGTATTTAAACAGCCCTGATTGGCCCTGAGACGTTTTCCCTTCAGACACAGGCAAGCTCCAAAACAGCGAAGCAGCTAAACTCTCCTACAGTGTGAAGTCCATTGGGTTTAGAGTGAAACATGATTATTATTATTTCCTCCTTATTTCCCCTTTTTCACGCCATTTCAGGAAGGTTGCATGAAGTACAGTACTATTTAAATAGCTCATTTATAACAATACAATTTGTCATAAATCTTTACCTAAGCCATAACTCTGGGCCTACTTTGAGATTTAAGGAGAGACCATAAAAGCTGCTATTCCCAGGCCAAAAAGAGCAGGACACTACTTCATCCCCTATGCCCCAGTGCGGGGCATGATATTTTAAACTTAGATGAGTCAGAGGTAATAACATGAACAATAAACTGCATCCATGTTAAGAACCAGGAATATACAAATAGTGACATCTCAGCTGTTTGTGCCTAATCATTATTCAATACACCTTCCCTCATTTAGCATTCAAGATTTGAATGTGGCAAAAACAACTGACTCCCATCACTGCAAATTAGATGTCTGCTAAACTGCTAGTTTTCGTGAGTACAAAATTTAAACGCAACATGGCGAGGGTTGGAGGTCAAGCCAGTGCAAGCCTGTCGGAGAATAACGTAACATGAATGAATAAACGTTTGTGTAAATGTGTTGTTGTGCAAAGGCTCGAGCTGCAGAGTGCTTAAAATTCAGAGATTCTGTCACAACAGAACGCGCAGTGTGTCTTTCTCGTAGCAAAGCGCTAGACTCTAAGCTTGTGGTGTGCGCGGTAATTCATCAAAAAACATCATTCCAGTAGACTGCTGCTTCATTCCCTGCACCCACTTTCCTTCTCTCTTTATCTGGGATATCTAGCCATCAGCTTTTCCTCGCTGTTTACAAAACTCTAACAGTTTATCTCTTTTGGCTCTTAAAATGTGCAAAAGCAGCATTTTTTCTTCTTTGTTTCTGTTCTTTGTTTTTCTACCAGGTTTTATCCAATCCCTAGGGAAAAGCCTGGCGAGATGCTTGAAGGAAACTTTCTTTTATGCTCCCTTTTTTTTTAAATATATATATATATATATAATGAAACAAAAAATATCAAGTCAACGAGGGGAGAGTTTGTAAGTCTTTGTTTTGGAGTTGGAGTGCTTCTTAAGCTGGAGTGTGTCCCATCAGCCTGGCACAGTGTGGCACTCTCATCCAAACCCACTGAGCCCTTCAGTAGTGCTACACCAGCCATAAAATGGTCAGACAGTTCTGCTGTTTCCATGAGCTGGTCAGGACCAGAGAGAGACAGAAAAGGCGATGGGGCAGGGTGAAAGGGAGAGGGTATCAAAGGAACATTTGGAAGTAGAATTTGCAGCCAAACACAATCCACTTTGTGCAGTAAATAAATCCGTCAGGGGCTGGTGGATTGCTCGGAGTGGAGCGTTCAGAGTCTGAACGCTCCACTCTCAGCAATCCACTAGAGCAGAGGAGAAGTGATGCGTGTTGATGCCTCTGTTGGGCTCTCAGACTTTCTCTTTAATGATGACTGGAGGGCAGGCAGGACCATACTGAGATCCAGAGATTTTAACAAGGAGACAGCTCTACGGAGTGGATGGCATGGGAATGATTTTGCCAAACTTCTTGTTTATGCGTTTTGTCCATTTTCATGACCTCTTTACCCTCAGTCAAGGGTTGATGCAAAGACTGTATAAGGGAAGTCAAATCATCTGGATCGCCCCGTGGTGGCTGGTTGCAGTACAGGTTATAAACCCCGCCCCCTCCAGGTTAGCAGATGGGACATTGGCGAAACTAATGAATCACAACACAAAATTCCCGTCACATACAGTACATTTTCCCCAAAGTTGGTTCATGTCACTTTAGGTAGTTCTTATCATCCTGATTGATCAAGTGTTAATTTTCTGATAGGTTTGGCTTTTATTAGTTTTTTGGTGCTATGAAAACGGGGTGAAACGTCATTATTGACAGCTGGAATTGAGTCGCGATTGGCCTGGTGGGTGAATGGGCGGGACTTCCATACCATTGCTAACCTGCCTGTCTCACTTTTGTACAGCGAAAGGAAGTGGAGACGCATTGTCCATCTTATAATAATCTATAAACAGTCAATGCTCAGTCAGAACCCACTCAAGTCTTATGTGGAAGATGTCGCAATAGATCTTACTGTCTTTCTTTCTCTCATCTCCTCTCCTGTCTCTCTCCAACAGCCATTTCTCAGTGCTCTGAGTGCTATGGCTGTGTGATGACTCTCCTAATGGCCTGTGAAGTCAGTCCCTTTCCTAATGGGCTGTTCTGCGCAGCATTGAGTGACATTCAGGCAGCGGCCTTCCCCACCATCCCTCCGCTTTTCTCCCTGCTCTTACCAAGTTGCCATCAGTTGGACAGGTGGGGTGACAGCAGCCCTCACCTGTGTCTCTGCAGGTCTGCAGCACTGTCACTTTGATCAGGCAAGCACAGGATCAGGCAGGTGTCAGGACAGAGGCCCTACTGACTGGCCTCGGAGCTCGCAGCCTGACATGGCTCGAGGGAAATGTTTGCTGCGACTGCTTAGTTAAAGTGTTGGCAGGACTGTACTCCCATTACTCTCTAAAGCCAAGATGGTGTCAGAGCTCAATGGGATGTTATTGACTGCTTTTTATTAATAGCAACGCTGAAATAATTGCTCCAGCACTTCACTCTCCTGCTGTACATCAAGTAGTGTAGTGTAGTGTCATGGTGTAACTTTCTGGCCTAATATTAGACCTTAAGAAGCCTCTGGTGTGACAGAGTTGATTGAGTTGGTATTGGCATTACAGATCCCCTCTTTTTTACCCTCCCAGATGATGAACAGCAGTGTGCTGTGCTTCCTTACAACCAGTAGCTAAAACCGGACTCGATCATAAACGTACATGCTTGAGTGAAAGTATCTGACTAACTTTTTTTTTTAAAGATCATTATTTGAGGCATTTTTTCCCTCCATTAGTGACAGTAGATAGACAGGAAAGGTGGCCGGAGTGGGGGATGACACGCAGCAGAGGGCTGCAGGTTGGACTCAAACCTGGGCCGTTGCGAAGGATTTAGTAAGTCAAAGAAAAATAAAAAAAATACAGACGCTCTACTTAAAATGTATTTTATTTTACGTGGATATGATATCACTTTCAACCACAGATGGTCTTTCTCTGCGGAAGGTAAATATGTGAACATACAAATGTAATTAGGGTCTGTTTGTGATGAAAGGTCATACCATAATCTTCTCATTAGATAATCTAGAATAGTTAAATAGTTGCGGCAGACCTGACATCAGCAGACTACCAGCCAGCTAACGTCTTGTGCATAAATCCACTAAACACTGAACAAATGGAAGTACCACGATGAATGTATCCAAATGTATAGTAAAAGTAATGAGTAACGTAATAAAATATGTTTTTCCTCTAAAAATTCTACCGATGTAAGAGTAAAACATATGCTGCATTAAAAACTACTCTAGCAAGTACAATTGCAAAAGTTCATGCACTGCTTACAATAGATATGTATGAGTGGCACATAACTTAACAAAAAGACAAAAACAAAAGTATTTCAAAGAAAGCCATGTTAAGAAAAAAAACACGAGACTATTCTAGAGGAAACAAAGAGCCAAAAAGATCCAGAACAACTAAAACAAAGAATGGGGGGAGTAATTGTTCACAATAAACAGGTGTTCTTTGCCGTTCTCTTTCTTCTGCAGCCAAACAGCCATCAATAGCATGTAAGGGACATTGATTTTTCACAGAAGCTTTTTGAAACCTTCCATTGATCCACACACTTCTCCTACGGCAGAGAGGGATTGATTTCTTCTGCTCGGGTAAATAAAGACTCAACGTAACCCCCTCCCCCCCCCCCCCATCACCACTACCCAACTCCCTTAACCCGCTATTAGAACAGCCGTCAGCAGAAAAATGAACAAAACCCTGATGAAACAACAATTTAGCCAATGAGCAAGACGGGGTATGAATAAATGTTGGTCCAGTAATGTTGGTCCTTTTTTATTGTACTGTTTGCTGAATCTCGTTTGTGGAATAATAAAGAGAGAGAGAGAGAGAGAGAGAGAGGAGAGAGAGAGAGAGAGAGAGAGAGAGAGAGAGAGAGAGAGAGAGAGAGTTGTTTTGGTCGGTCAGAGTTGCTGGTCAGGTCAGAGCACCAACGTATGTGACTATTAACACACATAACGTGTAACAGAGATGTACGTGTATTAAGCATTAAACATTTAATGGAATAGTTTGACGTTTTGGAAAATATGCGTATTTGCTTTTTTACCGAGAGTTTGAAGGTAAAATGGGTGCCACTGACATAGCTGTCCATGAAATATGACTTGGCATTAAGACTGAAAACAGGGGTTTAAGTACCATGTAGTCAAACAATTATATTATATTGTGTTTATTACGTCTGCATGCTATAGTAAGACTAGCAGGCAGTTTGTGTTACCTTTGAGCGCAGCCAAGCTAGCTGTTTTCCCTCTTTTATGCTGTCTTCATGCTAAGCTAGGCTAGCCATCTCTTGGCTGTAGTGACAGTGGTATTAATTTTCTCATTTAGCTCTGGACACGACAGTGAATAAGCATATTTTCTGAAATATCAAACAATTTTGTTTAGGCCAAGAAGCATAACATGTGACCTGAAGCATTGCTAGTTAGCTTCCCCTCCCATGGGACTGGATGGTATAGGTATCTAGACATCTGCATTATATATAAAAACATTTCTCACAACATTAGCTTCTTTTCAGTAATACCTCTTTATTTATTTTCTTCTAATTGCTCTCCAGTTGCATCATTTTTGTCCTTGTTCTCTTCTTCTTCGCTTCTTTTCAGCCTCTCTGCTCTTCTGAAACCTGTTGTTGATTCACTTCTAAACCTGCTCTGCTCTGGGTAATAGTTTAATATTCGTCTAACAGAGATATTATTTTGAGAGAGAAGACATCCATTTTAAAAAGCTGGAACAAGGGATGTGAAAACGTTTTATTGGGTAATATTTCTTTGGAAGAACATTTTTCTTTTATGTCTATGTCTTCTTTGTCTGCAGGCTGTCCTTTACACAGAGAAGCCAGATATTCCGATAACGTGTGGCTGCATCCTTGAATAATAGACAGCAATACCATAGAGAGAAACAGCAGCTGCAGGAGCAATATGCCAAATAAATGAGTATTTGTCTAAAGCCCTTTATTGACTGATAGGAAGAGAAAGAGGTTTATGTGATATCCTGCATTTTTGACAAGTCAATTGTATCAGTAATTGTTCAACATTGTAATGTTGTAGGCATCTTGGTAGAGGCTTTATAAAATATGTCTTAGAAAACGGAGCGTGCGTTTTAAACAGTACGCAAAATACGGACATTTGAATCTGATTCAGTGTGTGTTGCAGTGCATCTGGTTGTGTTTACTGTACTCACTGCAGCACCTGTGCTCCAGTTTCTACATCTCTCTCCGTGGAGCGCGTTGAGAAAAGCGTTTTCTTAGCAGAATGAGAGAACCTTCCCTGAGGTGTCTGCTTTCTCCTCTGAGTACATTTACCAGTGATTAATGACTGCTCCGCTTCACTGACAGACACGGCAACAACAAAAACACCAGAAAGACATACTAAAAAGACAAACTATCTGAAAGGGAAAGAGGAACACAAAGCACCCTACTGTACAAGTGAGCTGGAGCTGATTGTATTGGAGAATTTCAGTGGGGACAAAGACGGGAGCGGGTGTAATAGAGAACATGAGAAAGCAACAGAGAAAAAGGAATGAGAGATGGCATGCCGGGCTGGACCAGGATTAGATATGCCAAGATTAGAATAAAGGCACGTCTGTGTTTGTGTTTAGGTCTGATAGACTTCCCGGGGAGCTGCTGTTCACGGCGTCTTCCACCAGTCAGCCACCACCCGGCCAGCACCAGCACTGTACTGATCTAGTCTGCCCATTTCCTCCTTTTCCACCCCATCAGGCTGAGATATATACGCTCACACACACAAAATCACAAACAAACATACACATGCATACACAAACAGGGAGAAATTACTTGTCATACACAGGCAGCAAACAAAGGATCAGTAAATCTCATGTGCCACGCTGTTTTCTTTGTATATGCTCATTGTTGGGGTTTTTGTTTGGTCGCATTTCTGCTTTATCCCTGAACAAAGAGAAGCAAAAGCTAAGCCAGAAAAACAGGATTCCATCTTTTTTTTTTTTTTTACCTAGTCCACCAGAGAAACCACAGGATGGTGAAACACAGGGATGCGAGTATTTAAGGATCACAGTCCAATCCAGAGCTCAGTCACTAGGAAACCACATTGCTGCCCATATGGAATGCTTTACCAATGTTGAACTGCGCAGAACAATTTCTGGGCTGAATAAATTCAGGCTGTGAAAACACTGAAATGTGTGGTTACACTAAGTCTATCAAACACATGAGCTGTACAGGATGGGCTCCACTGTATATGTATTCAAGCATATTTCGTTCAGGGCTATGTTTTGTCTTGAATTCTTTTGATCTTGTGCACTAAGGTCTTTTTCTTGGCAAGCATACAACTTTAATACACATACGCTCATTTTGCACATGCACACGCACTTGCACACACACACACACACACACACACACTCGCACACACACGCACACACACACACACACACACACACACACACACACACACACACACACACACACACACTCTCTATTAAGCCGGGTAAGAACAGAAAGAAACTTCTTTCAGATATGGGTGGACCCCCTGTAGAGTTTGAAGAGGGAGGGAAGAAGGAAGGAGAGACCTTGGTCCACTCTGGGGGAGAAGCGCAAACAGTCGGGTCAGCATCTCATAACACATATTGGTTAGTTGGCTTTTTCTTTGATTTCCCTTCTTAAAGAATTCACACAAGGTATTTCCTTTCTAAACCTCAGCTGCAATTTTCCTTCCAGCACAAACAGCCCCTGTTTGGAGACATTGCGAATCATTTGTCTAATGTACCGTTTGACACATAGTAATCCTCTTCTTATTTTTAAGCCATGCTAGTGCCTCTGCTCTGTGCGTGGCGATGTTAGTCAGTAGAGCCACTGTTTTGGTCCAGACAATACCTCAACAACAATCGAATGGATTGGGATTAAATGAATACAGTCATTCATGGTCCCCCAGAGGAGGCCTGCTGACTCTGCTGATTTGCTCTTTTGACTTTTTTTCTTGCTCCACCAGCAGGTTGATATTTTTTGATTTCAGTTAAATATATCTGCTAACTATTGGCTGGATTGCCATGAAATGTTGTATGGCAATTCAAAAACCCCTTAAGATGTCTTAACTAGAACCTTAACATTTCTAGTTGCACCACCATTAGATCAAAAATTTAATACCTGCAAAAAATAATGACATATATTCATGGTAACCACTGCACTGAGATTTGTTGTATTAAGCTCAATGCACCACTGTACTTCAGTACAGCCTCACATGGCTGTAGAATCTTAGTCTTGTTGCAATCAAATAACACATTTATCTCAAAAAAAGATATACAAAAAAAAAGTCTTCTCTTGTGACTGATATGGTGAAGCAGGATATCCAGGCCTGACTTATGATGGCAGGAGTAAGACGCCAGAATAAGTTGAGAGTGCTTTACATTGTTACTTTTGCTAATGGAGTCTTTGTGATGGAGGAACAAGCTCTCTCCTGTCTTTTTTGAGAAGTCAGATCATTAATGAAACATTTGAACATAAAAACGATTTGACCATCTTCTGCATAGCGTGAGAGAAGAGGCGAGGACCAGAGTATCTCACGCAAGGAGGTGATCGAGGGCAACCATGAAATAGGAAGGGGATAGCTTCATGGATTCTTTGACATCTCAGTTTCTGTAGGCTTAATTCTGATTCAACAATCAAACACACACACACACACACACTTTTTATACCGTAGTCTGGTCTTGGCATATAACAAATACCTCATGGACTTCATTTCCTTTTCTCTAATGAAATTAGTGAGATCAATGTAATTACATTTGTCAGCCCCAGGAAATGGGGTCTCCTACAATCTCCTGGTATTGTCGAGAATAACAAATTGTTACTACATTCATATATTTGTCAGGAGCATTTGCTCTTGGTTCCCTGTTGTGTACAGGGAAGTGAGACTGAAATGTAATTTTCACTGTTTAATATCTCATTATTTTAAAATTAGAGGCATGAAGTCCCAGCTAACACGTTCATCGGGCATACTCAGCTATCGTTTTTCAGCTATTTGTTTCAAAGAGAAAGATTCCCAGCCATTACCTTGTTGCACACACCCAGCCCAGAGCTGCTACCACTAAGGCTTTTCAGTAACAAAACATTTCTCTCTGATATGACATCAGGAGGCACCAGGCGGGATCACCCCTGGGAGTTCAGTTGGTGTTAAATTAAACAGTAAATCTTCTCACCAAAAGACACAAGAGTTATGTGTAAGTCAAGGGCAACACTTCTGGGCTCTTTAATAGAAGATGAGGAGGACTTTATGTAGGAGATAAATAACAGCTTAACAAACAGCCCCTGTCTGGTCCCCTGGAGGTTGGCCTCTGCGACCCTGTGGATCAGTATGAAGGAGAGCCAAGAATCTCTTTTCCTCTGAAGACATGAAAAAATAATGTGTAGTGAAATTGGAAAAAAGATATTCGGAGGGGGACTGAGGGAGGTGGGGACCAGTGATGAAACGGGAGGGCGGAGGGTGGCAGTGATTGCCGGTGATATGAGACAAGGTCGGTCAAATAGAAAGGACAGGTCGATAGACGGGTTGGCAGTCAGACAGACAGAGGGACAGAATGACTGTAGAGCAAAGAAGTAGATGCAGGGAAATCATGCAGGCATATCAAACAGACACACACACACACACACACACCACACACACACACACAAAGACAGACTGACAGACAGAATGACTGTAGAGCAAAGAAGTAGATGCAGGGGAAATCATGCAGACACATACACAGAGACAGACAGACAGACGGAGAGACAGAAAAGAAGAAAGAGATGTAGGAATGGCATTTTCCCCATCAGGTAATACTTTCCTCCCACCACTCTTCAGTAATGTTTGCCTGAGAGACGGACCAAACAGAATCAAATCTGATTCAACACAAAGAAACAGCATTTAGAGCAAATGAATGAAAAGAGTAATTGCTAACAGGAAAAGTCCATGGGCATGAGATTGAATTGAATTGAATTGAATTGAAGCGCTTTTGGATGCAAGTCCTGTAATGTAAAATTCTAATCTCACTTAATGTGCTTGTATTTTTTCCATTTTCCTCTCTTTTGGCTCTTTTTTTTCCTGGAGGTAAAATCAAAATTGAGGCCTGCACCAGAATAATCTGATCCTATTTACTTGTCATTTAAAATGAAATGCCTCAGTCAGAATTTTTTCATGCAAGTATAATGGATACTGTCATGGGGTGATCATGTTTTTGTATTCACACACACACACACACACACACACACACACCTGAAGGAGCACAGACAAACACACATAAAGATCCGGTACATGGATACATTACCACAGTGCATGTATGTAATTCAATTCCTCACTGCAATGGCATTTTTAAAGCATTTCAAGATGAAACAGCTCTTAAAATAAACAGTTTAGCACTACATAACAAGTTGTCCTTTTACTCTGCAGGTTTCTCATTGCTTCTTGCTTATGAGTATTTCTGGCCAATACTCCCTGATGCTGCTTTACACATTTTTATTTGCTCTTCATTTTCAGGAGAAAAGAACATTTCCTCCTAACGCTCTATAAAAGCTTTAGCATCCCCCTTTGTTCATAAAACCAGAGTGATGCATTACTCTTTGCACAGTGCCTGGCTTCCCGGCATACAGTGGACAACATTATGGTTCATCTGAGGCTGTGCGAAATGCTTCTTTATATTTTGTTGTGGTTGCTATGTCGTCGGTGTCACTTTTTAAAGAGGACTCAGCGTCATGCCAAGCAGCTGGAGGAGGCTGGGGTGGCTGGTTAATTTTCAGATTTTCAGCAGTGTTTTCATGATGACTTCTGGGAATAAAGAGAGGTTCACAGGAATTGACCTCTGCTGGCTCCGGTCCATCTTTTGATCTGTATCAATCAAGGAATGACAGGCCAGCTGGTTTTGTAAAAAACAAAAAAAAAACACATGTACACCAGCCATCTGTGTGTCATCTTTAGGATACACACGCTTGTGCTGCACCAAAAATACTCAGACTGGAATCCACACAGACACAGATGCATGGCTCCACAAACAGAAACACACACACACACTCACACACCCTTCTTCACTCTTCCAAGGTTCATTTGTCAACATGACAGCTGGACTCTTGCTGAGGTGGAGTTTGCCAAGCAGAATCCCTCGCTTGGATAGTGGGAGCCAGAACATCCTTGGAAACATTCTGAAACACACTCAGAGGCTGCAGCCGTGTGTGTGTGTGTGTGTGTGTGTGCGCGCGTGTGTGAGGTTGTCTTTGTGTTTGCATGCATGTACACGTGAATGTGTAACTTTTCAAAACACCCAGCAGCAGCATGGCAAGGTCCAGCCCCTCTTCAGTTTCTGCCTGTGCTTGGCAGAGGCATACTTGGCAGGGAGCAGCCCATTTTGTCAGGCTTCCAGTCGACATCAACGTGCACAAACTGTTAGCGCCTCTACCTGAACACCTTTCCTCCTTTGCTTATTCCTTTTACATACATCTGGGTTCTCATACATCTGTTTACCTTATTATACCTCAAAATAAATATCCCTGTTGGTTGAAAGGAATGCTCTGGATGCTTTTCTATTCAAACAGCCCTCCAGCTGCCTGTTGCCACTGGAAATGTGTCCGTGCAATGATGTAACTGACTAAATTGAAAAAGACAGTGTCAGACCATTTTTCCCCAGCAGCATAGGATCCCACATTGGTCACCCATGTCTTGTTTAGGGAGGAAAACTCCTCTTTATCACAGTATAGACCCATCCTGCCAACTGGATGTCGTATAAAACAAGTCCTGGCAACTTCCCCTAAACTAAAAGGGGCTCATGCTCTGCCGCAGAGTTTTGCTGATGCATCCAATTCACAGTTTAGTCCCCCCTTGCACTCTCGTCACTCTTTCTTCCCTCCATTTTCCCTCTAGTCTGCATTTCTTCCCTTCACTACTGCTTGGTGGATTTAGTAAGTGAGAAGAAGACAACAAAGGAAGGGGATGGGGTGGAGAGGGAGAAAGTGTTGTTTGAAAGGTGGATAGTACAAAAGTGTGTGTGTATGTGTGTGTGTGTGGGGGGGGGGGGGGTAGATGGCTTTGAAAAGTGCAATAGCAGCAGATTCCATGCCACTGTCACCCCTCTCTCTCCTACAAGTATCCAACACTCTTTCCTCTAATTACCCAGATTGGGTTTCCTCTGGATGAAGGCATGAGGGAGGAAAATGGAGTAACAGGGGGTCCTTTATTTGTCCTTATCAAAGCCTCGGAGAGCAACTGGGGAAGTCATTCATGCATCCATCACACTCCCGATTTCACAATTTAATCAATTCTGTAATGAAAGAGTACGGAGAGAGAGAGAGAGAAAAATTGAAGGGGGTGGGGGGTAATCGTGGGATGGTAGCCCTCACACTCTAACCCTGCTAAGCCAAAGCTAAGGGGTGTGTCGCTCTTTGTCTGCCACTACAATGGCTGCCTTATTTTCATTTTCCCTGCCTGGAAGAGGAGAGTGAACGGGGCGAGTTATTCCATTGTTACCTCCAGGGAGAATAGCACCTCTAATTTGCTATAAGCCTGCACTATTAGACCATACTCCTTTCACACTGCAATAATTGGAAAAGTCATTTACTGCTTAACTTCCATTAACCAATGTTAGTTTCACTAATGTGGAGGAAGTTCTTTTAATAATCTCACCTGCATCACTTCTAACTATCATTCAAATGACACAAAAGCTCATTATCTCTCCATTTCGTTCTGTCACACTATCACATGGACCAATAAGCCAGATGAATCTGAAAACGCATCTGTTTGACCTTCCATCTTCTTTGTCCCCTCTGTAATTCTGAAAATGGCATTCATGCGTTTTGCAGATCGGTAAAACTGAGCTGTTCAAAGCAATGACATAAGCCTGTCCGTACGTGGCAGGGAGCTGTGTGGGAGTAAAGGTGCTGTACTAGAAACTGAAAACAAGTGGGCTGAGATTGCCTGCACGTAACTAACTACACTAACAGACTATTGCCAGCTCCTCAAATACCGACGCTTTGTCACAGCCCTCGGCATCTGGTACCACAAAAGGCTCTAGAACTCACACACCAGCAAAGCAGAGCAACCTACATGCCGATGTTTAGCAGGAATACCGTTTGCCATGTTCGCCAACTTAGTTTAGCATGTTAGCATACCAGCATTTGCTAATTAGCAATGAACACAAAAGACAACAAATCTAAATACTTACCTGACAATAGCACTGAATAAAAAATTAGGGATCACCACTAACAAATAATTGTGAAAGGGACATGACTGTTTGTCACAAAATTTCATTGTAATCAATCCAATACTTGTTGAGGCATTTCAGTCAAAAAAATTGCAACCTCATGGCAACTTCATAGCAAACCATTCAATACTTTCTAAGATATTTCAGTCTGGAGCAAAGGGGTGGACCGACCACCAACAGACTGACATTGTCATACCACTAGCGTAGAACATTAGGGTGGATGTATATTGTTCTCACAAATTTAATAGGCTTAATGCACACTTAAACACATAGCCGCAGGTGTGTCTGTTTACGCAGGGTCTATGCAATCCTCGCCAGCTAATGAATACAAGATGTTAGGAAGTTTCTGTTTTATCTTTAAGTTGGTAAGCATTTTTGAAAATCCCAACTTCAGACTTGGATACTCAACATCAATCCTGTGCTACCTTTTGAAGAGATACACTGCTCAACATCAAAGCCTGAGCAAAAGTCTGTGTTTTTTAAAGGCCACAGGAAAGCTTTTAATGCAGACACTTTGCTGACTCACAGCAAAACACACTGGGTGTCTTTATCTTTGTGCGTGCACCAGAGTGCATTTGACAGATGGGGTGTGCATGTGATATGCAATGCCACCTAAAAACCTTTCTCTTGGAGAGGCTCTGTCTCTTTAGAATTAAGTTAGAGTTTAGAGTTTGTTTGTGACCTGTTGGCCAGTACCTGTATTTCTTACATGTCTTTTAGGCTTTGCTGTACTGTTGAAGGAACATACTTTTGTTTGTTCCTGTCGGGATTTGTGTTTGGAGATGCTATCCCGGTTTGTTGGGCTTTAGAGCTGTAAAAGGCCCTGGCTTTCAGCTCTTTAGGGGTTTGCTGTGACTTTGCTGTCTGCAAGTGACTGTTCTGCTGTCCTACTGCTCACTGAACCAGTTCTCTATACCAGCAGCACACTACAGCGCACCTAATTGGCACTCTCATGACAGGCCTCTCTGTTTGTGTGTGTGTGTGTCTGTGTGTTTGTTTGTTTCTTTTTTTTGTGTATGACATGCATAAGCAAGATAGCCATACTTTTTGCTCAATCTCATGGCAGTGTTTTTGTGTGAATTTGTTTCATTTTCACAATTTACATGTGTCACATTTATATATATCGAGCAGTGATGGCCTAAAGGTTAAAGACGTGAGCTTGTGACCGGAAGGTTCACTCCCCTGGACCGGCAGGATAAACGTGGTAGATGAAAGTGGAAAGCAGCCCTCACTCAAGACCACCAATGAGGTACCCTTGAGCAAGGCTAATAAACCTGAGTGCTCCATTGGTCAACAGATTAGACTTTGGTTGTACTGGACAGCTTCCAGGAGAAAATGTGTAACTGTGTGAATGTGATCAGGGTGTCCTGTAAAAGAGAGCATTGCTCTTAGTAAAACTCCCCCTTGAACAAATAAAGGATGAATATATATATATATATATATATATATATATATATATATATATATATATATATATATATGGCCATAGTGTAGCCTAACAAGGTATTTATTTTGCATGGTGTTATTTTTTTTCAGGGCTTAGACCTTACAGTAAAAATGATTAAGTCATAAATCCAAAACAGACAGACAGAGCTTTACAGAGGCAGTCTACCAATTGTTTAAAGCTCTCTAGAAGATATAATGCAAAAATGTGTTTGCAATTGAAGGTTTCAGTAACCAAATGCAAACTGATTTTGGGAAAAGTTTGCACCGCTCTCTGGCAAGAACAGTAACATGCGGTCAATGTTGAAACCACTGTCAGCCACATCTTACATATGGGCTGTCTTATGTCATGTGCTTCAGTAAAATGGACTTTGTAAAACAAAATAGTCATGAACATCAAGGCTGTTAAAGAAAAATTAGCTGAGGTCATCATTTATTTTCTTTTTTTATTTTTTTTTAAACTTTTTATTGGTTCATAAACATATTTACCACCTGGGCACGGAACATACAACGTAAAATAACGTGACAGGGGGAGGAGTTGTGCGTTAAGTAGAACAGCAGTTACCATATGTGCATCATACATAAAAAAATATAAAGATGCTGTTTGAAGATAGGGAAAAAACAGTTCTTGATAAAGGATTCAACATGACAAACGGAGGATTTGAGAATTAAGTAAATTAGCAGTTAAACATAAGCACATCATGAATAAAATTATAAAGATACTGCATGAAAATAGGGAAAAGACATTTCTTATTAAAAGAATTCAACCTTATTTCAGCGATTTATATGAAATCAGGTCTAAAAAATGACACATAGCTCAGCCATTTTGACCAGTTCTCTTCAAAAAATATCAGCTTGGTTCCGTTGTTTGAAAGTAATTCTCTCCATAATATATATATTATAAATTCTATCAATCCACTCATTTATTGATGGTTTTACTTTCTTCAGCCATTTTCTGATCAAAGCCTTTTTGCACCCCACTAACAACATACTCAAAAGGTATTTGTCTCGCTTTATATATTAAATCCATCCAGATCACACAGGTACATGACTTTGAAATTTAGAACCATTTTTCTTTTAAAACAGCCCCCAGAACCCAAGAAACTCCCTCCAAAAAGGAGCCACAGGGGGACAGCTCCAAAAAATATGAAAATGATTTGCCAAAGTATTCCCACAGGACCTCCAACAGGCAGTCTGATTTGAGTAGTAGGCCTTTTGTGCCGGAGAAAGAAAGAATCCTGTCACATTTTTCCAACTGAATTCCCTCCAAGAGGGCGAGCTTGTCACTGACCACTGCTGTTTTAAAGTCTTGTCCCATTCCTCTTGTGAGAATGTAAATCCTCGCTCTGTTTCCCATCCCTCCCTGAGGCAACATTCCTTGGGAACTTCTTGTTCGCAAAATCCCTGATCTGCAAATATCTAAAATGATCCTGGTTCTGTAGTCCAAATCTTTCTTTTAGGTCCTGGAAACTCAAAACTTTATCCTGCTCTAGGAGTGTGCAGTATGCTGTAAGCCCATTGTCTGTCCAAGTTTTCAACCTTGTGTCATAGCTATTCGGTACTAAATCCGGATCATATGCAAACCATTTCAACATTTCATTTTCTCTTCAATTGATACTTTTTAATTATTTCACCCCATGTTGTCAAAGAGCCAATTATCCATGGATTGCTGTCAATGAAGGATCTCCAACCAAACTATCAACTGGTATTCCCTTTCCCATTGCCATTTCTATTTCTTTCCATTTCGAGCTTTAATTTGGAATACACCATCCCACTAGTGGCCGAGTTTGGGCTGCTCTATAATAATTTCTCAAACGGGAGGGCTTTTTTTATACTTTATTCTTGGCCTCTTCCCTGCCCATATAAATCTGAAAAGTATTTTATCCCACTCTCTAAAATACAATTCGGGTTTCTCTATTGGTATTGAAGGAAATAGATAAGAGTGTTGGTAGAATGTTCATTTTAACCAAATCTATACGAGAACTGATATTGAGATAAGGGATCTAATAAGCTCCATCTATTGTTATCTATTATAATTTCTTTTTTGAGGGGGCCATAATTATTTTCTTCTAGTTTTGATGTGTCTAAAGGTCTCTAGGTTGATGTTCCTAAGTATTTCATAGAATTCTTGTCCCAGTCTAGATGGTATCTGCAGCAAAGATTTTGAGGGGGATCAAAATGAAAACCAAGAACCTGTTTTTTTTTCTTATTTAATTTATATCCTGAGTATGACCCATACTCATCTAAAATAGACATCAACGCTGGCAGAGAATCTGTTGGATTTCGAAAGGCTAACAAGCGCATCATCTGCGAACAGGGCCAGCTTTTGTTCACCTGC
The DNA here is from genome assembly GCF_008692095.1 of Etheostoma spectabile. NCBI lineage: Eukaryota > Metazoa > Chordata > Actinopteri > Perciformes > Percidae > Etheostoma > Etheostoma spectabile. The sequence continues at coordinate 4,698,403 of NC_045739.1, forward strand.
TGGCGTATTGATACCTGGGATATTATTGTTCTGCCTAATCCATTGTGTCAGTGGTTCAGTAAAAATTGCAAATAGATTTGGACTCGGGGGGGCAGCCCTGTCTTATTGATCTATCTAGCAAAAACAAGTCTGAGAGCTCTCTGTTAATTTTTTTAGCTTTGCTGATGGTTTATCGCAAAGGGCTTTTAAATTATTAATAATAGACTAGATTAAAATTGTAATTTCTCCATAATGTTGAATAGAAATTTCCATCTGACCAAGTCAACCAACATGGCCTTTATTTTATATATATAAATCACTTCTTTCCATGACTCAGGTTTTTCCCCTTTAGTCAGGACCCAGTTGAATGTTTTTAATAAACTAGGTGTCAAAACCTCCTTCAGTGTCTTCTTCTTCATTCTGAGCTGAAACCGTCTGCGCCTAGGGATTTATAACTTTGAGTCTTGAGATAGCTGAGTAAATTTCTTCTTTTGAATATTGTGAGGCTAATATTTTATTTTCTTCTTTTGGTAGATGTAGGGATTTGAGTAGGGACTCCAGTCTTTGGTCTGTATTGATTTGAGGTTGTGAATATGATTTCCATAATATGTTTTAAAACATTCTTTAATTTCTTGAATTTGGTGGTAAATTACCTTTGTTTTGGGGTCCCTTGTCTTGTATATTGCATTATCTGCCCGTTGTTTCCTTGTATGCTAATAGTTTTGAATATTTGCAGCCTCCTTCATAGTACTTTTATTTTCTGTATAGCAATTTCTTTTAAATCTCTTGAGAATATAATTCTTCAATCTGGTTTCTTTTAATATTTATTTCTAATTTAACCTTTGGGTCTGTTGATTCTTTATGTACAGATTGAAGTATATGTATATAAGTATTCTTGAATTTTTTTTACAAACTGTATTGTGCTGCTGTTGTGGAGTACATTAGGATTTAGTCTCCAGAGTGTAAGCTTCCTTCCATTGGTCATTTGCAGGGACAAATAGAGTGGTCAGTGGTCTGAGAGGTCCATTCCTCCAATATAGCAGTCTTGAACTTTGATACTGTCTGTCCCAAATAATAAAAAATAATCAATTCTAGAATATGTTGAGTGTGGGGACGAATAGAAGGTTTAATCTTTGACCAATGGATTTAAGTATCTTCAAATATCAATTAGTCCTAATTGTGATAGTAGTAGGTTAATTTGCTTTATTTTTTGGGGCGAGATATTCTTGACCCGGTTGAGTCAAAGTTTGGGTTAAGCGTAGTATTAAAGTCACCAGCACATATTAAAGTCCCCTGTGTTTCAGTTGCTATCCTTTCAATTACTTGGGTATAAAACTGTATTTCTGAACCAGGAGGGATATACACATTGTATAGGGTAAACAAATTTCCATCAACTTTCCCATAAATCTGCCTTCCTTGTCTTTAATAGTAGATAAATGTTCGTATGTCTCCTTTCCTGAAATTAGGATTACTACTCCCCTAGTGTGTTTGGATCTATTTGAGGAGGAGAAGACATCTTTAAACCCCTGTCTATTGAGTTTTTTGTGCTCAGCTTCCATCAAGTGGGTTGCTTGCAGAAATGCAATATCTATGTTTTCTCTTTTTAGTTTAAGAAGGGTTTTGCTCTGTTTGACCGGGCTACGAAGCCCATTCACATTTAGAGACACTACTTTCATTTTCTGGACCCTGTATGTACCAGCTTATGTCTAGAATGGTATGATGCTATATCCTCAACAAAAGCAGATTTCCCTTGTAGAAAAAATACCTAAAGAAAAACCTTCCCCTGTTCTGAACAAGAACAAGCATTTACACTCATCATAACAAAGATAATAAATGTGAGAACTTCCTCTAGCAGAGGAACCTTTGTCCCTCTGAAGCCCCTGTTGGTAGGTGGGGGGGGAAAATCCATCCTGGATGGTTGGGGCCCTCCTTAGTGGTAAAGTGGCTGACCTGCTGGTGTGCTCCATGTCCACTAATGAGTCCAACATTACTATTCCGTTCAGTCGGTGATTTGCTTTAATTTAAGTATTTAAGTAAAGAGGAACATTTCACCTCTCGTGTTTTGCAATCCACTCACGTTTGTAGTGCTTTTAACATTGTGTTGATATCCTAAACTCTTGGAGCTTTTCTTTCACTTGCTTCTCTATTTGTTTTCCTCCGTCGCCCGCTTGTTGCCATGGGAACACCTTTAGTAACATCTCTTCTAAGTTGGAAGCCTCTCTGACAGCGGGCACCTCCCACCCCCATGTCCGCAAGAAAAGCGAATGCCTTTTTTTTCAGCACTTTTTTAATTCCTCCGTAGGCTCTGCGTTTTTCCATCACTTTGTATGCGTAATCGTAGTCAAAGAAAATCCGTTTGTTGTCAAGATGAATTTTCTTTTCCCAATCCAACTTCAATACCTTCTTGAAGGTCTTCTTCCTTGACAACATGCTGCTGAAAGTTTATCCCAGTGGGCCGAGGTGTGGCGTCAGATCCAGGCTTCCGGGCCAGAGCTCCGTGAGCCCGTTGAATCTGCAGGGACATACCGTCGCGGAGAGCCAGTTCCGTGGTCAGCAGGTTTTCCATGAACTTTATCACTGAGTCACCCTCCGGTACCCCGTATACTCGGATGTTGTTTCTTATGGACCTGATTTCCAAATCGGTGACTTTTTCTTGCAGCCTGCGTTGCTCCTTCAACAGACTCAGCAGAGAGTCTTTCGTTGCTGCACCTCTTGTTTCCATATCTGAAATGCGCTCTTCCACCTCGGTGATTGCATGGTCATGACCCTGGAGCCTGGTCCCGACTTCAGTTTGCTTCTGGTTTAGCTCTTGTCTCAGGGTCGCTAGCTTGTCCTTGAAATCTTTCTTCAAATCTCCGGTGTCTGGAGATAGCTAAATGAACGTCATTTTTGAATTCCCAAATGTTCTTCGAGATAGTTCTTTGACAGTTGCCGATGCAGCTTGTCTGTAGATTCACCGCCATCTCCGCTAGCTAGCGGATTGCCATTTTCTTCGTCGGTCAGTTCCATTTGCATTTTGTTGGCTTTTAATTTATCAAATTAAAAAAAATATTAGTTTGAGAAATTTTTTGATAACAACTGAAACGGAGCAATGCGTCCGTCTCGTGCATGGCTTCCAGAAGTCCCCGAGGTCATCATTTCAAATGTATCCTTGTATCCCTTTATTTCTTGAGGACTGTGGAAAGAAAAAAACTCGACCTCCGAACAAACTTTCTGAATGCACAAGGATCTGAAGTACTAAGACTGGTGTATCATTTCTATAGAAATTGCTTTTGACACACAATGCGACAAGAACATTACAGCAATGCATTTGGTAATTGCAGTTCTCTCTACATGCTAAGCCGCATATTATCTTCAATTATACCTGTACTTCAAAAGCATCCAAGAACATGAAAGATCAATTAAAATACCGAACTGGTGTGTAATGGCTGTACCTATGCACCGGCTCACTAAAGAAAAAGAAAAGAAACACCTGATGTCATGTATGCATCTGTCAGGTAGCCTGCACATTAAGGTACTGTTAATCAAATTTAAAATATACTGTAGAAATTCAGCAAAGAGCAAAGCAGCTATCCTCTTTGAATTGTGGACCAAAGTAAAATACCGAATACACTAATACATCATGTTTGAAATACTTTTCTCATGCACTGGTTTTGACACGGAGCTGATGGTTTCATGACTATTGTTTTGTCAGTGAGATGGGCTGTTGTTTCAACATGATTGATTGATGAATGGGTTTTAAATGAACGTTTTCTGAGATAATCAATCTGGCTGGCACACATTCGCCTCCTCTTCCATCACTCATACAATAATCTATCCATTCTATCTTCTTGCTTGGTTTAGATTACAAACATACCATCTCCTTCAGTGATTTTGTTTCTGAAACAGTACCAGGTTAGTTCTAACTTTGAAATATTCTTGTTTTAATTCCTTTCGTTCCCGTGTAGTCAAAGAGCTGCAAACACAGCGAGTATGCTGGCATAGACGGTGTCTGTGAAAAGATAACGTTCTTTCGAATGGAGCATACTGGAGCCCTAAGCCTCTCCATGTTCCTCCCCTTTGTTTACATATAGCGCCTTTTCTTCTAATCTGCCATGGTGAGAGTTGCGTGGGCTGAAAGGCAAACAAGTGCCATGGTAATATACTAAGGAACACTCTGGTTTCACACAAAGCAGATAGGCCCATCATTGCCCGAGTCTGAACTGAAACACCTTAAAAAATAGAGCCAGCCAAGAAAAGACAGAATAACTTAGAGTATCTCAGGTTATGCTAGGGGCCGAGCAGGTGGGAACTGGGTTTTAGATTTATTTTTGAGAAAGTGTAAAGCAAAGAAAATCAACAAATTGTGCCTTATAAGAGATTATGCTTTTTTACTGCAGAATGCCGTGATTGAACCTGCTTACCTACTGCTGCAGTTAGTTACCGTGATGCCGGCCATGTGAAAACCAAATATTAAGTATTAAGTGAAATCCAAAACAATAAGCTGATAAAAAAATGGCCATGGAGCTGAGGAGAACTGCAGATGCAGGTGATAATTCCCTGTGTTTTAGTTTACTCTATTAGAAGGTTTGTCACACTCATTACTTGCAATTTGGATTCATTTCATTTTAAGATATATCATCATATTATTAAAATATGTATATCTACAACCAGCAGTGCAGTCATATATCTAAGTAGTAGTAGTTTGATACATTTTAAAGTGTTAGTTAACATGCATTTTTAAGTGAGAATTAATTCCTCTTCTCCCCAGTAACGGTGGTGGTAGAACGGCGCTTCTGTGTTATTCATTCCCCTCTCTTCATCTCCTCTTCTCTGTTTTCCCCAAAGACCCGGTGCCATGATAATTTCTCATTTGATTCAGTTTTGCCTGGCAGAAGGGAGCTAAGCTCACTGATAAGATCTCCTTAAGAACCAGACAAGTTGTCAGTAATGAAGGGAATTGCTTTGATCCGTCGACAAATAGGTCATTTAGACAGTGTCTGGTTTCTGATGCTGGTCTGGTTTCTGATGCTGGATGAGACAGTCATGGCTCTCTCTCTCGCGCTGCCTCTCTCTCTCACTCCCACTATCAATCCCTCTCAGTTGAGCGCTTCTTCTCCACCCTATCTTCATATACACACATACGCACTATCAAGACAATAGTAGAAAAATTACAAAGAAACAAAAAAAATACAGAGAAAGAAAATACTGAAAAACAGATTTTTATTATAATTGGCTTGCTTGAAAATGAATTTGTTATTTATGACCCAATGGAGAGATTTTATGTGCATGTGGAAGTGTGAATGTGTGGTATTGTGTGAGGTGGGGATGTAGGAAGAGAGTTTCCCTCTTTTAATTAAAGGAAATAAAAAGTACTATAGTTATGAGAAGCTCTTTTTGCTCATCTCATGCTTGGCTTTTTCAACACATTCCCTCCCTTTCTGAAGCTAAAATGGCAGAGTGATAGCGAGAGCTGCTCACCATCAAAATTACATCCTGCCTGACACAACATTCAGTGATAATAGGAAGAGAATGGTAACATGCAACGACAGCTAGCTAAAATCCATAATTGGATCTGTTAATGTATAACCATGTATCTATGAATGGGATTTATTACATACATTATTAATTATCAGTCAGAAACAACACAATTTTTCACACTTTAATGTGCATATGTAATACCCACGCACAAATGTGGATTCTGATTCTGGCTCCATCCCTCAACTGTTTTACGTGAACAATGTGGGAGGGTGAGCTAATTGGCTAGAATGGCTTGGCTAGAAAGAACCCCCCCCAGGATGACTTGGGAAACGGGTGGGATATCAGGGGGGCGGGGAAAACCCAAATGGAATTATGGAGAGCTATCACTTCCTAACTGGTGAGGATTTATACTCCACTGCCAAGGCCAACGGATTAAAGTAATTTCATTTTTCATGCATGGCTTCTGTCCCCATGGAGACCTGAAGCGCAGAAAGAAAGAGAGAGTGATGAGAGACCAGCGCAGGGGAGAGATGAGAGGGACGGGGAGGAGCGGAGTGGAGAGGAGAGAAAAGGAGTTGGAAAGGAGAAGGGAAGGCAGAGAAAGGAGAGGGGAGGAGAAAAAGGGGATGAATGAGAGAGGCAGACAGTTTGGCAGTGGGATGTGTATTAATTGCTTGTATTTTCTAATGTGACAAGAAAGGTAGATAGCGTCAGTGTGCTGCAGTCTCTTTGCTATTCCTATAGAGGAGGGTAATGGCGGTACACTGAGAGTTTAACTGAGCTGCTGGGTGGATATTTGTTAGTTTCTTGGTGTTTAACGAGTAGAGTTTCTTTGTAGTAATTGCAGTTGATGCCTGCAGTTTATCATCTCTGTCAGCAGTAATTCACTGAGATATGTGCAGAGCACTCTGACGTTCTCCTCCCCATATTCCCCAAAGAAAACACACGCATACAGACATGAACAAATAGCATTAGTGGGATGTTATGACACCTCATCTTGCATTCTTACAGGGAAGGTATTTATAACTGATCAGATTTGTTTGATTAGAAAGACACGCCATACCACACAACCATATTTTTCTAATAGTGAGTTGATGATCATTTTGAGGCTGATGAAGTGGAGGGAAATAGTGATAATGGCACTGTTGGTGAGGGTGACAGGTTTTTATTCCACCAGTAGGAAGAGTCAGGCTGACACCTGTCTTATACTGTATGTCCGTTTCCTGTCCTTGTTAGTTGCTCCAGCTATTTTCTCAGCAGGAGAGAATTCCTAGTGTGTCAAAAGTGTGGCTAAATTGGTTCCCCGAGTGGTGAAAGATGGAGACAACTTTGGACATTCTTACTCTTGTGATGCACTCAGGCTCTCCACTGAAATAGTAATTGATTAGAAGAAAAAAGTTGGCCATTCCTCTGTCTGTACGTGTGTATGTTTTACTGTGTGTGTGTGTGTGTGTGTGTGTGTGTGTGTTTGTGTGTGTGTGTGTGTGTGTGTGTGTGTGTGTGTACAGGGTGTACCTGCATACTGGAGTAAGTATGATTGAGTCACCGCTGATGTTGTTCACGGGTTGTCATGTAGTTGCATGGACAGAAATGGGATGCTTGTAGGTTTGGACTCTATTTGGGCATTAAATTGAAAAACTTCTCCAAATGAGTCCCAATTAGACAGCATTTCAGTCCAAATCACAGGCCTAGCAGTGCACTTAATGCAGCTATTAGCTGCCTATCTGGAAAGAAAAGCAGAATCCACGTAAGAAGGCCAATTTCTTAATGAACATTCTGCTTCCTACACAGTTATTTAAGAATTCTCTTCTCGTGTGCTCCCCTGGATTTGGCCCATTTTTGCCTCCTCTTAATTAGTTTATAGTCATGTCGCATGTTGTTGCTTTCCTAATTACACAACAATTACAACCTCACTTTCCTATGTAATCGTATTTTTGTTAAACACATGTCTGTATTCCAAGCTTGGCTCCCGCAAACCTTAATAAATCACTACCTGACTGTCAGTTCACAGTAAATACATGTTGATATCATATTTCCTTTCCCAAAATATTGCATTTAAATTTCTCTTTTGAAGCAGTCCAATTCTGCCAAACAGACTGCATAGGGCTCCCTGCAGCAGCACTAATGGAAACTTTGAGTGTGTGGTAGCTAGAAATGCCAAACTGTGATGAATGTATGTTTGTGTGTGTGTGTGCGCAAGGATGCGTGCCCTGTGCATGTGTACGTTTGTGTGCCAGTGCATGTGTATGCTTCCAGTTAAGAATATGCAATATTAGATTTCTGAGGTTGTGAAAGGACAACATTATTAAACTTAAGGGCTGTATATCCCAAACCAGTCCTTGAATAATAAATGCCCCACAGCACAAATTGCACTAATAGGTGTAGGTTGGATGGGATAACGTTTGATTTAGTTTCCTCAGTGCAAGAGAGGAAAAAAGTCTTGATGAAACACAGTATGATACTTTGAATAAACACTTGATTGATTGATTGATTGATTGATTGATTGATTGATTGATTGATTGATTGATTGATTGATTGATTGATTGATTGACTGATTGACTGACTGACTGACTGACTGTTCCTCTCTGTTTGTTGTGATGCAGATTCGTTCAGACCAGGACAAGGACATCTCAATCCGATACAGCATCACTGGGGTGGGAGCGGATCAACCCCCCAACGAGGTGTTCAATATCGACCCTGTGCTTGGAAAGATGTTTGTGACCAAACCTCTTGATCGAGAACATCGCTCTTCTTACCATGTAAGTGTGTGTCACTTTCTCTTCTCTCTCCTCTCTCTCTCTCTCTCTCTCTCTCTCTCTCTCTCTCTCTCTCTCTCTCTCTCTCTCTCTCTCTCTCTCACACACACACATAAAAGGCTAGTGCATATATATACAGTATATAGAATAAAATGAGAGAAATAAGTACAGTCACAGAAGAGAAATAAATATATAAGCTATATAAATATCATTATACTGAAATATGTTTGTGCCGTTCTATGTGAACAGTGCAAAAACTAAGAAACTAATAAAAAGTATCTATAAAAGACCTCTCATGTAGTAGTTTTGGAGTATCTTGCAGTATTTACTTACCCTCACTTCCTATATCAAATATGCATGAGCTAACAGGCAGTTGTTTTAAATTTGATTTATTCTTTCATTATTCTAACATATATTTGCTCAACATAGCAAATTATGAAAAGGAAATCTGCTAATAATTGAATTCAGTCCATTCAATAAACATTACATAAGAATATTGCATTGCATTATTATATCAAGCCTCAAATACACTGCAACACAGCATCTATAAACATTTCCTTGAAGAGTTGTTTTTGTGTGTTCTTGTACTTTGATCACTGTGAAGAACAATGAAATGTTTAGTGCACAATGATGATGGAATTAACAATTTGCACGGTTTCACTCATATTAGTAAGGCAGCGCTATGTGCAAAGCATCTGGATGCAGGGAAGCAGAAGTCAGAGGCTGTGTTAATTAATAATTAATAATTGCCCGCCACATTCTCTTTGTCATACTTTAGCTTTTAAACAGTAGTGCCAGTAACAGAGAGGAAAAAATTACTTAGTGAGTGGCAAGATGTAAAAATGTTGGGATACACTCTTATTTCACTTTTTTTCTGAGAATGAGATGAAAGGTCAATGTCATTCTCATGTCTGTGCACAAAAGAAGTAGTTCAACATTCAAGGAGATGTTCCTTTTCGCTTTTTTGCCAAGAGACAAATGATGAGATTGATATCACTCTCTTCTCTTTACATTAAATATGAAGCTACCATACACCCAGCAGAAGCTATCTTAGCATAAAGACTGGAAGCAAGGGTTGATGCATAGGGTGCATCCCAGGTTCTAAATAGCATCCCTGGCTCCTCCACTTGCCCACCTTCCAAGGAAGCATGGGAGAGACGCAAGAAAATCATGCGAGGAGAGGGAAACAAGGAGGAAGGGAAGATACATCCATCTTAAAGACAGTCTATGATTGAAAGCAGGGGAAAACATCTAGCCTGGTTTTAAAATTCTGCCCACAAGTACATCAAAATCTTCCACATACAAGCAGAAATGGTAAAACAACAAGTTGGGGGAGATATTAGGAGGTGCTGGATTCCTATTGATAAGATGAGGTTGCAAGGCAACAAACAAAAACGGTTTTCAAGTTAGTGCATCCAACTTAGATTTAAATAGGGGCGCTGGTACACATAGTTTTTGAACTTTGGACAGAAGCACTAGCTGTTGCTGTTTCCCCCTTCTTCCAATCATTATGCTAAGCTAAGCTTATCACCGACTGGCTCTAGCTTTATATTTAACGCACAGTCATGAGTGGGGTCGATCTTTTCATCTAATACTCTAAAATAAAACGAGAAAGCAGAATTCCCTAAATGTTTAAATAATCCTTTTCCTGTAAAGCAGAAAAGCAACTGATCTGCTACACCTTTGCGGGTAGCATTCGAGGACTACAGATGGAGAGCTAGAATAGCAAACAAACTGAACTACTACCCTGCCCATTTCCTAAGATTACAAATACATCCCTAAAGTCCACTGACTGTTTATGTCCAGTTTAACTTACCTGTACATAAACATGCATGTAAAAACAACCCAGTGCAACATGCGTGGCCAAACTAACAACGCCTGTCCTCTCACCTTTGTGCTTTGCGTGTGTGTCAAGGCATGGAAATGTCAAACAAGCAAAGTGCATTTGAAGTTTAGAAAAGTATTAACTTGTCGTAATGCTACCTAAGCTAATCTTACGCTAGTTTTACTGCTGCTGTGGAAAGAGAGTCCCAAGGCTTTGATGTAGTGAACAACCACAATGGGTTCATCACTTTCTCTGTCTCTGTACCTGCCGCTATCCCTGTATTCATATGGGAAACTAGACTTGATTTACAGTCCTGGTAAGCTGGCAATCCCAACCATTTAGTAGGAGCTGAGCAGATTTATACCCGAGAGAAACTCCAATCAATGAGGTGATTTGCTAAGAAAGGCAGAGGCTGCTTAAGTCAAACTCCATGTTTGTGTGAGAGGAAAAGCATACGATACAACAACTGTCAGGGAGAAACCAGATGAGATAACCATTTCAATTAAAGGCCTCTCACACTTGATGCTGTTAAGCAATTACACTGTACTTCATGAAACATGAACATCATAAATCCAAGAATAAAAAAATAAATAAAACAACAGGGACAATTTTCTTTACTGAGCAACATCATCCTGGAAAGCTAGAACCCACACAAAGTTAGAATTGCACTTTATGCTCATTCTTCAGTTTACTTCATATTTCATGCCATATTTCAAGAACAGAACAAAGTTATGGTCTAGTTCCATTTATTTCAAAAGAATGAGCAGTCTTAAATTCAAAACCAGCCAGCCAACAATATGCATTATTTTGAGGAAATTAAGGTTGGAGCTTCTGGGAGTGCTGTTACAGCTATCAGGATGCCGCCTCTTTGCCAAATGCCGAGCTCTGCCTGGTACGGTCTGTTTTCTCCCCTGCCTTTCAAGATAATTACTTTAATGTGGACCCTGAATTACATTTTGCCTTCTTTAAACATGGCGGCAATCTCTGACTCTTGCGGTTATTGAATTAGGGTGTGGGTACATGCGGAATGGAGGGATGAGAGTGGGTAGAGATAAGGGGCCTGGCTCTTAGCCTGTTACAGCACAGCGAGATTCTATGTGCGATGGCAGCACAAGGATATTGGGTGCTGGACACATCAGACAATTCAAGGGGAAATGTAAAAGTCAAATTAACCTCAGGGAGACCTGAAGATGCGAGTTTTGGTGGAGGTGCAAAGTGGAAAAAGATGGTTGAGAGGAGAGGATGGCCGTCGGTGGAGAGGATCTTCACCTCTCTGAGGAGAAGGAGCTATTTATTCTATTTCCTGCCACAATAAGCCTGGAGGCTATTTTCTTTATCTGGCTCTCATGCTCTTGCAGTGGCCAGGTAGCAGTTTTCCCATCAGGCATGCTCAGATGTAAAGAGTACTTTTTCCTCAATTCTCCATACATGACAAGAAAAAAAGAGTCTGTTCATGTTACAAGTTAATATTTTTGTTCTCAATCTGTTTCTAACATGTCTTCATTTTTCCTTCAGCCGCTTCCAATTCTGCCACTTTACCTTTCCTCTTCCTTTAGCTGTCCTTTAGATTAATCTCCCAAACAAACATCAGAAGGAGGAGGGGCCTAAAATTGATTGTTGACATTTTGACTGAATAAATATTTACCAGCATGTGTTAGAGCAGGATGTAGATAGTATCTGAATTCAGATTTTTTTTTCTTACCTCCCTTGTATGATATAAACCAAACATCCCCGGTGCTTTCAGCTGACAGGAATATTGCTGAATAAGTCATGTTCTGGGATATAAACATTCCCAGGTAAGGTGAAATGAATCCAAACAGCTTTAGTGAGAACCAAGGAGTTTATTTTTGAAAAGCCTTTTCAGTCTTTGACCTTCAAGTATGCCGTTAAAAAGACCAACCTCATGTATTTATTTAAACTCAACATTTCCCTGATAATTCAGTTTTTTACTCTGCCTTCATTTTCATTCATTCAGTTCTGTTTTTTCTCCTCCAGACTTCAAATTAGAGAAAGCAGTCAAGACACATTTTAAAGTATGAATTCCAATAATAACTCCATGTCCAAAGTTTGTGAGAAATCCTTGTTGGTGACTCATTTGATCTAAGCACAGCTAAGTTGAATTTAAAATGGGCTGACTGTGTTTGTGGAATTAGAGGGAAGTGAAGAGATTTCAGAACTCTCCTTCAAACAAAACCAGACAGAATGTTGGCCTGGGATCCAACACAGGGATCCTAAAACAGACACCTTGCTTTTACAACATAGCCAACTACCAATACAATAAGATGTTTCTTGTTTTATTTTGAGATGAAAAACAGAACAACTTCTGAAGACTAAGTGTAAAAGAGATAAGAAGTCTGGAGAAAGTACATGATTGCAAAAGGCAATTTCTCTGCAAGAAAAATATCCAGAATTTCACTTCCGACCTCATATTCTGTTGTGTAAGTTTCTGAAAGCTTTTTGAAACTGTTATACTGTATGATTCAATAATGCAGATTGTATCAGCCTGTGTATTCATGAGCAGAGTGGAATGACAAATTCAGAAAGCTGTGCAGAGGTAGTTTTTTTTATTTGGCCTTAGAGGTTCTGTGAAAGTAGTCACCTTGAAGCAAAAGAAAACTTTCAGTTTGTTGGTGTTTTATTTGTGTTGCTTCTCCCTTTTGTCTATTCCTGTGAGTGGAGACAGTTGGGAATACACTGAGGGAGTGATTTATAGAAGTGGTATTCAAACATGCCAACAACTATTGAAAGATGCTGTTTGAGTATTTACATCTCTAACCACACACATAAAAATACATCTCTAACCACGCAACAAAATTAAAATAAAGCATGCACAGACTTTCACAAAACTTAACTTAAGGGTGGTCCTCTAACCACAAGGTGGACGTTCATAAAGCGCTTTGTAAGGTAGAAATGCGCTATATAAATGCATTTCATTAAACTAGGCTGAATAAAGTTGTAGTCACCAGAAATCAATATGTGTGACACTGATATCTGTGAGCTGCAGGGTCTTTTTATTAGAATAAAAAAAAAGCATACCTTTTACCTCTTAATCAGAATGTTCATTCATGATTTCTTTTTTTCCCACAAGCATTTATTCCTCTCTGATGCAGTATTTGCATGGCATGCCTGACAAACTACAACTGTAAAAGTTGCAAAGACAAAAATAGGATTTTGAAAAGTAAGACAAGAGCTCCTCCTCAATGTAAATACATGTTAGATAGGCCCTTGTTCCATGAGAAATATTGATCTTTATCTGTCAAATACCAAATGTTTACCCTGAATAATTTCCTTCATAAAACCAGTACAAGCACTCATCATATTATACTCATCATCCATTATTTATCAGTTCACTACTTCCTGCTCCCATAATGGTTAAAATCTAACCTCATCTCTTGTGTTTTTGTGTCTCCCAGCTGCGAGCCCATGCGGTGGACATGAATGGGAACCAGGTTGAGAACCCCATTGATCTGTACATCTTTGTCATCGACATGAATGACAACAGACCTGAGTTCAAAAACCAGGTCTACAATGGCTCTGTGGATGAAGGCTCTAAACCCGGTAATGAAGCATGGATGGATGGATGGACAAAACAAGAAGTGCAGTATGTAGCAGGAGTAATTACAGGAGACAAGTGTTCATTTAAAAAGATTAAAGAAGTGTTTGGAGGGGTGAAGTGTTTGGATATGGGTGGACAGAAGAAGAGCGATGAGCATATCAGGAGAGATTGGTGTCGTTAAAAGTATGACCCCACCATTGAATCTTTGATGCAACAGAGAATTTTCCATTCCCCTTGATTTAGCAGACCGACGAAGAAGCTGTCTCCTACAGTGGCTTTTCGTTTAGCCAGCTGCAGCAGCGGCCATAAACCACAGAGGGTGCTGAGGCTGGAGAGGAGATTGAGGATTAAATGTACCACGCTGTAGCACCAGTGGATCATTTTATGTCTAACCTAAGAGCTGTGTGTGTGTGTGTGTGTGTGTGTGTGTGTGTGTGGTGTGTGTGTGTGTGGGTGTGTGTGTGTGTGTGTGTGTGTGTGTGTGTGTGTGTGTGTGTGTGTGTGTGTGTGTGTGTGTGTGTGTGTGTGTGTGTGTGTGTGTGAGCCTGATGAGCCAAAGTTTATTGCACCAGCAGTGAGCTCAAGAGGTGTCCAGGTTCTCATTTCCTTTTCTTTCTGAATTCTTTTTTTTTTTTCTTCTCCTTTCCCCTCAGCCTCGCCCCACACAGCAGACAAGTCTCTGTGGCATACATGACATTCAGCTGAACAATAATCATAAAAAAGGAGAGTTTTAGAGTTTAGAGCTCCAGTGGTTTCAATGGAAGGCCAATTACAGACTTGAATTAGTTTGCAAATTAAAGCGTCATTATGGGGAACCTAATCCTGTCAGGCACAACTTAGGACGCCCGTACAAAGGGTCCACATTAAACCCCCTAAGAGTGCAGCTTAATGAAATTACCCCGGCGATGTGTGACACATTGTGATTCTTCATCTCCTCCTCTCTATCCCTCCATCTCTAGAAAAAAGCCAATGGGTAGAGTACTGAGAGTCCCTCCACTTGGAATCAAACCAAACATGGTGTCCTCTATTTCTCTTTTCCTCTCCCTCCCTCTGTTCCTGCCGACTTTTTTTCCCCTCGTCTCGCTGAGAGGCCTTTAGAGTGCTCCCTGTGGCCGAGTCATTGACAAATGTTGCTTTGAGATGTAATGAAGTTTGAAATGGGAGCTGCGGTTACAATTATCCTCGGACAGGGGCTGTCACTGGCATGATATCACTATCTTTGGCAATTAGAGCCGGCTGCGAGAGAAGGAGAGCAAGAGGGAGAGAGAAAGATGGAGAGATTGGGTGACAGGCAGTGATCCCACAGAGTTATATGAGTGTGAGGAGGCAGCAAACAAGTGGTGCATTCATGGAAGAATAGTGGCTTTTTCTCTCCAACAGAACTGAGTCTGCATATACTATAGTATGTCTGTGCTAACTTTGCTCGTAGTCGGAGTGATTATTTTTTATAGAGCAGGTTTTAAACAATTGAATTAATGTAAGCAATGGTTACCATACATCTGGGCATTTTATTATCTTAGTTTTATGTGTATAGGAATCAGTATCATAACAATGTGATTAGCAATACCTGTCATAAAAATCTACTTGTAGGACAAGAGCCTTCCATTTTGGGAAGTTAAGAAGAAATAGTAGACATTATATAGTATGTGCAGCCTGTTCAATGTATCCGCTAAGTGAATAATATGTGATTTGGCCATAAAATGTATTATAGAATTACAACGGCACTTATCAGTGCTTGTATTTGGAGTCTTTGTTATTGACAGAACAGGTGTGCAACATTTCTTCGTGGACATACTGTAATTCTGTAAATATCAATTAACATAACGTTATGGAACATCCAGGTTGTTTATCAGCCATACCTTTGTACACGTGAATATCATTGGGATTATTACCAATACAATATCATTCAGTGTGATTATTACCAATGTATATGTTAACACAACAGAGTAAGTGCAATAAATACACCAGCACTTTTTGTGCTTCGCACTGTAATTTCTACTGTTACTGTTTAAGATGTTGTATTGTCTGTATAGTCATATGTGTCCTTTTGGCTGCTTGGACGTATTTGTTGACAAATATTATTTACTCCATCAGGAACGTATGTGATGCACGTGTCAGCGTTCGACGGTGACGACAACACCACAGCCAATGGAATGGTGCGCTATCGAATCCTGTCCCAGATGCCGCACAGCCCCATCCCGAACATGTTCACCATCAACAGTGAGACTGGAGACATTGTGACTGTGGCACCTGGTCTCGATCGAGAGGTTGGTCTTCTCTTTCCCAAAGCATTTACAATTCACGTTTAATGTTTTACAGAGATAAGATCATGCAAATCTGTGAACAAATGAGAAGTATCCACACAGTCTGAATGAACTATAGCTGGCCAGAGAATAAACCTTTATCTTTGTTTATGGACCATAGTTCCTAACAGCATTGTTTACTGTGATGACACTCTGAGATGCGACTTTCAAATGTTGTCTGGCCACACACACACACACACGTTGCGTTTTTACAGTAAATTGCCTTCTTCTGCGGTCACCTTGTTCATGGAGCTATAAAGTTGTGACAAGATCCAAATGTGTTTATTGTCGCGACATGGATGTGCCAGTGACAACTCTGCAAAAAAATCTCCGAGACAGATCATCCTCCCAAACTGTCACCAGTGACAGACCTATTAACAACACATCATGCTGCAGTGGGCTGCTCGTGTTGTGTTGTGTTTTGTTGTGTTGTGTGTGTGTGTGTGTGTGTGTGTGTTGTGTGTGTGTGTGTGTGTGTGTGTGTGTGTGTGTGTGTGGTAAATATAAAGTGGAAATATACAAGATAGAATGCCCTTGACACCTGTCAGACAAACACAAAAGCCCATATAATCACATCTACACTCGATAAAACACAGGCAATTGAGGGGGGGAGAGAAAACTGAAGGGAGCAATTGAACAAAACAGAGCTGGGCAGACGGGGTATTACAATAAGTTGGGAGGAAGTGAGTGTGAATTTGGCAATGAAATAGGATGATGGAGACAGAAGCAGGATGAGACGTGTGGGTGCCAGATGGAGTGGGAGAGAGGTATGAGTAGAACAAGGAGTCAAAATGTCCGTTTATTCTGTTACTGATAATCCAGCCAGTCTAATGTAGGATTAAACTCCTACCCTCACTACACACACACACAAGCATGTTTGCACAACTATACTTGTGAAGAGCAATACAGACATAATTCATCTTAAGCACTTAACTTTTACTAACCTATCTTTACCCAAGGGCTCTAAGTGATACTACACTAAGAGCTGTCTTTTTCAGGAACACCCTGCTCCCCGTCACTGCATTACACACATTCACACCTGGAAGAAGCCCAGTACAACGTCAGTGGGATCTGTTGGCCACTGAGCATCTCCAGATTTGGGTTAAGGGCTTTGCTCAAAGGCACCTCACTGGGGATGTTGAGGGAGGGGCAAGCACTGCCCGTTCACTTTCACCAGCCAAATAAAGATCCTGTTCACACTTGGCCTTAATATGCAATCTAATATGTTATCTGGGTAAAGATAAATAAATTGTTCTGTAAGTTGTTTTTAAAACAATTAGTTAATTAATTGATCAACAGAAAAATATGTGAGGATTATTTGCTTTTCTCTGTTTTACACTATATCATTATACATGGCATAACTTTGGGTTGTGGATTATTGCTCAGACAAATCAAGTAATTTGAAGATGTCACATAGGCTTTGAGAACTTGTGATGTGCTGTCCTTATGTGAAAGTTTCCTTGGGCAAGACACTGGGAAGGCCAGCGTGGCAGCTCCATCGCCAGCTGTATGTGTGTGATTGAATGGGTGAATGCGAGGCTAAAGTGCTGTCCATTAAGAAAGAAAAGCGCTATATAAGTGCAGTCCATTTACCATTTATTTCAGCAAAGGAACAATAAGTCGAGCTCAGCAGCATTGTTTCCCTTGACCTGGGATGTGCCATGTTTGTTGATATATCCGCCAGCTCTGCCTGTATATATTTGATATTAACTGATCACAATGAGGCAGAGAATTGAGAGAACAAGCATGTTTTTTGTTTAATACTGAGTTTAAATGCAAAGGTCCACGGTCACATGACACATCCAGATAACGTATCCACATTGCATTGTGTAAATGGGGGGGAGAGAAGTCTGCTTCTCTAACCTTTAACCATCACAAATACATGCATGCCTAACCCCAACACGGAAACTAATCGGTGCACGGTGCACATCCTGACACAAGTGTCTTTGGAATTTCAAGACTGACGCAGTTGTAAATTTTTCCGTCCGGTGCACACATCGTTTGAATAGCAAATGCACCTGCGCGCATCTTTGCGCCCATGGGCGGGCTAGTCATACAGGAAGGTGTGTTCAGGTGAATTCTTGGCATAATGCTATCTTGAGGCAGCGAGAAGTGATCGCGCTATTGACCAACAAAAATCTGGTCTAAAGTCAATAACGCAGCACACACATATGCAAAATATTGCATCTGAAATATGTGACGGTGCAAATCCGCCAACATACTAGCAATGCACCAAGGTACAAATGCGTCTGGCTTTTAAAGGGAATGGCAATGACACACTGATTGGTTTATTGCTTGGTACGGCCAACACACACCTATAAATTAATGAAGACACCCAGTACAACCCTTTTAACCAAGCTTCTGGCACACAGACCCTTTTTCCGCCTTCAAACTAGCAAAAGTGGATTTGGACATGCCCTAAACACACCTGCACTAGGCGCTTCACGCCGTGCGCTTAGATTGTTTAAAAAGGGTCCCAATTCTTAGCAATCAAACAGCCTTTTGAAGAAGTGAGGACCAGCCAAGATGTCTTCCCTTTCCAAAATTGCCTTCACCCTCAAGGTCTAAATCTTAAGTTGGTCCACACAAAACACAAAGACAGATGTAAAAGAGCACAATTTCACGTATACACACAATATGTGCACAGACAAGTACATGGATCTATCTCTTAACATTGTGTTGTCTCATAATTGTGCGTACATTTTATGAATGCATTAATGAGTGCACACTTAAACACTGTTTATGTAGCATACAAAATACATGCTTCTGTTTTTCTGCAACTTTTCTTAAAAAGCAGATAAGAAGTCTCAACCTTTGCAGGAAAAGAATTGCAGCTTATGTTCATAAACTTAACAGAAAGATGCTACATAGCACACTGTGGTGCGTCCATGGTCCACTTTTAGTCAGTCCTTTGGCCCTTGGAACTTTGAAAGTTTCTACATCTCCCTTCCCTTCTTGGGCTGGGGTGTTGGAGGTATTAGGTGCTACAAAAAAACAACAACACAAGTATCTATTTTTGGTAGTCCTCCCTTGAGCCTTGGCTGCATCCCCCGCTGTCTCTTATCCTCTCCTCTGTTCTTCACTTTTGAAATGTTTTCTTCCTCTCCTCTATAAACTCCCACAATGATTCTCTTTTAAAGGTTTCCACTGGTCTGCAGTGGACTTTTAACAGCTTGTTGACAGTAACAGACCTCAGTCCTCTAGAGGAGGCTGGGTATGCTGCAGTGTTGTTGCAATGCTGAGAGGTTCAGGGAAGCTCTACATAATTACTCCCTTGTCTAATTAGTGAGAGTGTTGTGTACATGCTGTACACTGGCTGATGGAACAGCCAGGAAAGCACTGCCTCTGAACAATATATGGAGAAAGAGGCGTGTTGTGTGTGTGTGTGTGTGTGTGTGTGTGTGTGTGTGTGTGTGTGTGTGTGTTTGTGTCTTTGTGTGTACATACAGGTGTTAATGAGAGTGTGTACACAAGGTTGGAGTTCAGCATCTCATCTAGCATCAAGATGAGAGGAACTGAGGAGCTGTCTAATCCTCCTGATGTGGCGTCCTGGCCTAATTGGGATATTTACTCGGTAATTAGCAGGTGAGAGAGACACTGGGAATGTAATTGGGAATCTCACTGACGGGACACATTACCCAGACTGTCGGCTCCCGGGCTCCATCCTTCCTGCAGCCCATTAACTGCACCGTGGGACAGAAGAAGAGACAGAGGATGCTGGCAAAGAGAGGGAGTGAAGTACAAAAAAAAACAAATGAGAGAAACATATTTCAGCTTCCAATGAAGTGACACAGTCATTTCAAAAGAGGAAATGGCATTTCTAATTCCCTCATTTTATTGCTCCATAGATAGTCTATTAATCTTTTAGTTGGATCATTGTCTTCACATATGTCCATCTTTGGCACTGAACTTTTTTGATGACACACCCATGGGGAGGCTTCACAGTGCAGCCTTCAGAGTGTGTGAAGTCTGGAAACGTTCTGCTGAGGAGGTTTCAACTCAGTCGAATAAAAGACTTCAACCTTGTGATTCTGTGTTTCAAATAGACCATGGACAGCTCCTATAGAAGAGAACACAAGCTCAGCTTTTTCTTTCATCTGGGTGCCAACTCCATGGCTTTTGCTGTAGACTGGAGGAACAGAAAGCTTTTTGCAGATAAATAACTGCACAATCTATTTTTTTTCTGATTTCTTACAGGAAGTGTCCCAGTATACAATCATCGTGCAGGCCACGGACATGGAGGGCAACCTGAACTTTGGGCTTTCCAACACAGCCACGGCCATAATCACTGTCACCGACATCAACGACAACCCTCCCATGCTGACAGCCAAAACTGTGAGTTGCTACAAATAAGAGGGTTGGGGAAGGGGTTACAATTTGGAGGTGGACAGGCTTCTGGGTTCAAAGAAGAGGGTGGAAATGATAAGTACGTTGGAGTAAAAGAAATAGAAAAGGCTAGACAGTGACAGACATTAAAGAAGAGAGGGAAGAAGGAAGATATGGAAGAGAGAATGAAAAGGGAAGGAGGGATGGAATAAGGAAAGGAGGAAGGAATGACTACAACACTGATATGTCCTCACAAATGGGTAAGGACAGTGAAGGAGGGTCATGAAGTGCAAAGGATACTTACTTTGTAAAGGATGCACACACACACACACACACACACACACACACACACACACACACACATACATACAGTACAGGCCAAAAGTTTGGACACACCTTCTCATTCAATGTGTTTCCTTTATTTTCACGACTATTTACATTGTAGATTATCACTGAAGGCATCGCATATGGAATTATGTACTTAACAAAAAAGTATGAAATAACTGAAAACATATCTTATATTCTAGTTTCTTCAAAGTAGCCACCCTGTGCTTTTTTGATAGTGCTGCAAACCCTTGGTGTTCTCTCAATGAGCTTCATGAGGTAGTCACCTGAAATGGTTTTCACTTCCCAGATGTCAGGGATAATTAGTGGAATTTCTTGCCTTATTAATGGAGTTGGGACCATCACTTGAGTTGTGCAGAAGTCAGTGTGTCCTATTGGACAACTGTTAGAATTCATATTATGACAAGAACCAATCAGCTAAAGTAAAGAGAAACGAGTGGCCATTGTTACTTTAAGAAATCACGGTCAGTCAGACTAGAGAATTGCGAAAACTTTGAATGTGTCCCCAAGTTATTACTTATAACTTATGCACTTAGGCACCTATGAAACCATTGTATATCCTGCACTTACTGCTATTGCACTTCTGGTTAGACCCAAACTGCATTTTGTTGCCTTGTACCTGTACATGTGTAATGACAATAAAGTTGAATCTAATCTAATCTAAAGTGCAGTTGCAAAAACCATCAAATGCTACAACAAAACTGGCTCACATGAGGACCGCCCAGGAAAGGAAGACCAAGAGTCACCTCTGCTGCTGAGGATAAATTCATCTGAGTCACCAGCCTCAGAAATTTTAAGTTAACAGCAGCTCAGATTAGAGACCAGGTAAATACCACACAGAGTTCTAGCAGCAGACACATCTTTAGAACAACTGTTAAGAGGAGACTGCGCGAATCAGGCCTTCATGGTCAAATAGCAGCTAGGAAACCACTGCTAAGGACAGGCAACAAGCAGAAGAGATTAGTTTGGGCTAAGAAATACAAGGAATGGACATTAGACCAGTGGAAATCTGTGCTTTGGTCTGATGAGTCCAAATTTCTGATCTTTGGTTCCAACCGCTGTGTCTTTGTGCGACGCAGAAAAGGTGACCGGATGGATTCTACATGTCTGGTTCCCACCGTGAAGCATGGGGGAGGAGGTGTACAAACACACACAAGGAAAAAAGAAGTTAATATTATTTTGTACATGACTTTGATCAGCAAGAAAACTAAAGCCAGCAAATCGGTAGTTGTTGTTGTAATAGTGATATTTAAAATGATGAATACATTATAGAAGGACTACATTATTACATTATTGAAGAGGATTATTGAGAACGAGGTAAAAATTAAAAGTCCAAAGTATGCAGGTGGAACGGCTGAGGTGGCCGCGGTATTTCTCACTGGCTGCTGGAAAATATTACTGAGCCATTATTTGCATGGTTTTAAATTAAATTCACAGAGTTACAGTTGTATTTTGATGTGGAAGAAACATGTATTTGTTTAGAGGTAAAGATGGTCATAAGTGGAGTTGGCATGTCTCCATGCCAGTTGCATGTTATGATGAAAATTCTTTTGAGGTGTCAGTTTTTCTTCAGGTGTCAGAATTATTCAGTATGTGTACTCTACCATCAGCAGTGATGAGAGCACAGGCCTGTTGGGTAGATAAGGTGCTTAGCTCTGCAAATGCAGGGAAAGCAGCTGAGGCGGTATCAGCACTACAGTAAAGACTCGGCTCTTTGAGGTGGTAGCAAAAGAGTTAGCATTAGCATTTGCCCTGGGGGGTATTAGGACCCTTATGATGATGAGTTAGCGCTGGCAGTAAGCATGTGTCAGCCATAGACATCATCAGAGAGCTGCTACATCACACACAGCAGGACATGTACAGAGAGGGGGCGGAAGGAAGAAAAAAGATACACGAAGGAGATGTGAACAAAAAGAGAACAAAGAGGGAGGAGGAGTTGATGAGTGGACCACCATGTAAAGTCCAAGACGAAAAAATGGAAAAGGTGATGAGAGAATGATGGGGAGAGTAGAAGAAATGAAGGATTATTTGGTCACAGGAGCTATTTTCTACAGCGGCAGTGATAAAGCATAGATGTGCCCTGTTGTAAATCAAAGGCCTTTCCTGACTCGGCATCCTCCTCTGATTTAGGATTCTCTATGCCGGCGTATTGATGATAGTGGCCAGTAATAAATTGATATTCTCTAACTGTATTCCACCATGTTTAAGTGCATTTCCATCATCGCCACAGAGGGAAGTTAATACTATAGTGGGTATTGATGACAAACTTTAGTGGAGGTTTTGGAGCTACAGTGAGCAGAAGACTTTTACCCACTCCCTTCATAAATCAACAATTTTAGTGGTGGGATAACATAAAAGCTATTTAGTTGAGAATACAGGCCATTATGCAAATATTTAGTATTTGCAATAAACCCCATAGATCTTTCAACGTGTCCCAGAAATATAAAGTTTTGGGGAATCTGTCTTTAATGTTGATGATTAAAATTTCATCCAGCTATCAGAGGCTGCCCTATTTTTCAAGGCAGCAGAGGGTGGTGCATGTGTACAGTTGTGAAGGCTTAGGGTGATTAGTCGATGTTGTGTACATCCTTTGCATTATGTCTGTGTTGCGGATGGATGAGATAAAATAAAAAAAATGTATCCCTTGTTTGTTTCCACATGCAGTAATGCAACGTTGATTGTATCTCACATGGAACAGGGTTTTCTGTAGTCATGTGTAGAGAGACCTGCACCCATGGCCTACTTCCTTTACCAGCCTCACAAAGTTACTATGATGAAGTTCCCTGTCACTTCTCCTCTCACCTCTCTTTGCCTCCTTTAGTCTTTTCCCACTGCCAAAATAGTGACAGAAAGGTGAGAGTGTTGGCAAGAGGTGTTTTGTCAAGTGCTGGGAGAAAGCCAACTGCACTCTGTGCCAATCATAATCAAATTGTTTACACCTTCTTTCCTTTAGTCCAGCAGTTGGGGGGGACAAGATGCGGTATCTTAGAAAAAAAAATGTGATCAAAGAAAATCTCTGCTGAAAGACACCACATATGGAAGAAAACAAAATTCACTTTAAATTGTCATTTGAAAGTTAAAGTTTAAGTTGGTAAAATTGTGTCATATTTGCTAAAACTGTTACTATATCCTGACAGTAACAAATGAGACAGATAATCTGTGAGAAAAAAAACATTTTGCAATTGATCAGAATACAGCATTGAAAATCTGCTAACAAATAAGGAAAACATCAGATAGAACAAAACAATGTAATTCTGCTAAATAAAACACATAACATTCATTATTAATGTCACTTGTTTTCATTTGTATATCCGAATATACTACACTTTCAGTACTAGTATCATGGTATCAGAATTTTGGATAGTCATCATGGAAACATAAATTGGTCCAATTGGTGACAACAAGTTTTTTTCATAGGGGTTACCTACTGAACATTTAACTCTTTAATGCAATCTAAATACTCAGATACGCAGATACATGCTATTTTGTCCTTAAATGCTTACATCCACTGCAATCCACAACCTTATTTGCTTTATTTTTGTATGTTGAACAATTGAACAGTTCTGAATCTGAATCAGATCAAATATTCAAAAGTTTAGATTTCAAGGATGTTCTGAACACTACACCATTGCATTTTGAACGCACAGATGATTTAATTTCAGTGACTGGAGGGTATTTACTGCTAAATTCTATAGGACTCATAATTGACTTCCTGTGCCTCCTGAAGTTGGTATTTACACATCTTGTAAATTTTACCATTACATGCAGTGAACTGTCTAAAAATTAATTAGCCCAAGTGATTGTACTGATGATATACCTTTATGTGTAGCAAATTAAAAAACTGCCATGTAAGATTTTCAATGGGAAAAATAAACAACACTTCTATTACTCAAGCTCTGGATGCCTCAAGTAACCCTATCCACCCTATAAAGGGCTAATGAGCGAAGACATCTTAAACTGGGGTATTGATAATAAGAGTTGTGGTGGACTTATCAAAGTCTCCCATCAAGTCTGGTTAACCCTTGTCCTTACTTGTTACTGTGCTGCTGCTGCTGCTGTGAAAGAAGATGCTCAAGGGCCCTTAGGAGCTCAAAAGCCATCTCTGAAGTTTTATTTTATTGAATTGGCATCAGGGAGTCCCTGAACCAAACCACAGTAATAAACCGCTTAAGCACACACATACACACACTTAGTCTGACACAAACGTACGACAGCCTGCCTACTTATCCAATGCAGGCAGTGCATCAGGACCACCCGGACTTGTCTGTTGTCTTAAGAATGTCATTGAGTCTCTGAACAGCTCTCCAGACGCAGCCCCCTAATCTGCCCGCTGCTGTCGGCTGTTTGCTGGGTGATGCGAGGGTTGCCAGGCAGGGTATTATGGTCTGTTTGAGTGTTTGGTCTGGGGCTTTGCTCTTTGATATCCTACACTCACATAAGCGGCTCAGTGGCTCTTCCACGCCTGTTACCCATGGTGACACGGTATCCGTATGATGCTACATGCCTGTTGCCTCCAGATGAGGTGAAGACACGTCAACATGCTCACCTTCTGACTCCACGTCATTGGTTACAAGTTGATGGGTTGTCCGTGTAGGTGGGGCTGCGGTCGAATTGTGTTTTACAGTGTAGCGGTGCAGTCGTTGCTATTTGTCGGTTTGACTTTGTGGGCTTTATCCCCGGAGCCTGTACAGCTTTGATCAATCCCCACCATAACAGACATATGACAGACAGCGGCTCACTCCTCATCAGGCTTATCAGGACAATGCACATGTGTTTGTACAGCAAGGGGAAGACTAAAAGCCAGTCATATACACTCAAACAGCTGTTTTAACCCTCCCCACGGCTGTCTCCTTTCTGTTCCTCCATTATTTTCTCCTTTGTCACTCTGGCTTTCAAATGAAAAAAATATGTTTTCTTATTAAGGACGGGTGTTAGGAATGCAGAAAAAGCACTGGAACAACACCCCTGCGTCAGGTGCTTTCTGGTGTGAAACTGTGCTTTACTGCTTGTTTACTAATCAGCTGTGGTAAAAGCGAAATCATTAAACATACTCTACCTTAATACCAAAATGGAGGACTTGCTCTTTAAAGACAAAAATGGAAATGAGAGATAGGCACTTTTTGTTAGACATTGCCACATTCAAACGGCTCAGTGGATCCCAAAAGATCTCAGCTACAGTCCCAATAAAGATACACATAAGCAACAGATCACAAAGTAACGTTTTACTTTCTGCAGTTTTCCGGTGAGGTCCCAGAGAACCGAGTGGATCTTGTGGTGGCTAATCTGACGGTGATAGATGCTGACCAACCGCACTCGCCAAACTGGAACGCCATCTACAGGATCATCAGTGGAGACCCATCTGGGCACTTTACTATCCGCACTGACCCTGTCACTAACGATGGCATGGTCACCGTGGTGAAGGTAAGAGCACAAGCAATAATAATCGATTACAGGGTTAAAACGGGACATGATGGACATGTTGTTTTTCGCCTTTCATATGCCCCCTTATGTCCAAATGAGGGATTGGAGGCCGCTACGTCCTTTAGAAACAACTCATACACTCACACACAGACTTAAACACAATGGCCGGCCACTGTAGCAAATTAGGTATTGATTTCTCAATTACAAAGGCAACGTTTTTTACACACTCATAATGTTCTAGCTGCTGTGGCAAATGACAGCAACAAAACTATGTCTTGTAACAACCGGGTGTGTTCAACCTCTAAGACAGAGGTTGTCGAGAGGTTTTTAACCCATTTGCTGAAAAAAAGACAGGAAATAGACAACAGAATAAAACTCTGTATGATATTCAACTTAAATTCTATGTGTAAAGTAAGTAGATGTGTGTCTTGTTGAATGCCCTTTAGCATTTGTATTTCTTCATTCATTCATGAGTGGCTCAATATAAATGGGCTTATCATGTCGCATGTAGAAATAACTTATTTATTTGACCCTGAGGACCCAGGGGTATTCTCCTCATATATCTGACTCCTCCAAATTACATCTCATATCCTACAATAATGTTTATAAAATAGCAATAACATCACCCTGTAATTCCCACAGCACCCTAAGCAATGAGCATTGGCATTTTGCTTCTCTTCATTATCTCTAGATGACTGCCTTTTATAATCCCTTCCTCTCACTCCCTGGTGTAAAATTCAGCAGCCACGCGGGTAGCCATGAGCTTTTATAGACACCCATGGGAGGTTATCAGGAAATCATAAAATAAGAGACAGGACACCCCCTGGGAAGAAACGAGAAACAGACTGTCTCAACAAGTAAACAGAAGGGCTTTAGCTTGCTCCAGGAAAAGGGACCCGGAATGGTTAACATCAGACTCAATATATATAAAGTCAAGAAGCCATTAGAAGGCGCTACCTTGGCGTTCTTATTTTTACCAAGGCATCTGTCGCTGCTAGTACAGACACATCGGATCACGTTGACACCCAGATATGCGTCAATCTCCTGACCTGGGCTCCTCTGTAAACAAGGGCTGAGTTCTTAACCAGAACATGTCACACATTTATGCTGCTCTCTGGGGAGTTTATGAGACACATTCTCATTTTGCCGCACAGTAGTAGAGCCAGTAGACAAACAAGCATGCATGAAAATACACAAACAGAGCCGCTTGGTTTGAATGAGTCATTACAATATGTAAATCACAGCTTATGATAAATAGGAAAGGTTTTACAGGGGAAGTGAAAAGGAAGAGAGAAGTGAGGCGAGGATAGATTCCTAAGGATTGGGAGGTGCAGACTCAGAGAATATGAGGGGGTGGGAAGTTAGAGTCCGGCAGTACAAATTAAGTAAGAGGGAAAGAGAGGAACGAGTGAAGCGATACAGAGGAGATGTAAGATGTGATGGCTCATGGGCAAAAGATGGAAGCCGTCTTGTTGACCTCTTAACCCTCTGGCTTTCCTCAGGGTGTGTGTCTGAGTGTGTATGCGTGCTTTAGCTAGCCTACAGCTATAGTCTTGACCCCCCCTGTGCTTTGAATACCACTGGCTGTTTGTCAAAGAGCCTTGATCGTATTTTGTCTGTAAATAGGTTTCCAGTGCACCAATGGAGTCACACACCAATACACACCTATGTGCTTGCATTTACATAGATACTTACTGTTTCTATGTGCATACTGCAAACACATACAAACTGTAATACAACCTAACACACACAAACACACACTCTAGCGCCCTTGTCGACCATGGTGCCTGATTAAGACCGGAGCTGTGCTGCCACACTGTCCACTGATAACACTCCGGCGATGCAACATACAGATGTGCTCAAAATCATTAACATCACCATCAAACACCACAGACACTAGCCTTCGGCAGTAATCATCTCCCGCCTATTTAGAAATGTGCCAGCAGGACCTACCAACACTGTATTTGTTCTCTTTTTTATGTCCCTGCTTGTTGTTCTTGTCATTTGAACCTGACCGTGTAGTCTTCATTAGGAGAGCACGGAACTGTCACTCTGGTTTAGGCTCAGCTGGTAAAAACCCCTGTAGAGTATATACACACACACACACTCAAAATGCAGAGCCATGACAGCACCCTATGAATAGTATAAGCCCTGCTGCTTCTGCTCTGTGTGTATGTGTGTGTGTTTAGAGAGAATATGGGTCCAATTCATCAGGGGAACACTAGACACGGCATCTGTTCATTTATTATGTCCTTTATCATCAACAAGGTTCAATGCATATTCCCCAGCCACAAAAGAGAAATGTTGACAGGAGTTTTCACACTATATTCAGAGTAGTATATGCTTCAGTACTAGACATTGTTTGCTCATAAAAAGTAATGATAGTAATCACTGACCGTAAAATAAGGAAAGGCTCTATTTTTTACCTGTAAATCAACAATTAAGACTGTAGCTTCAAGTACAGAATATTTATTTTGACATAAAGATTAATCTATTTTATCCCATTGAAAATGTAAGATAAAATTGTTTACACACAGGAGGGCATGATAAATACAGTACAGAACAGTGATAAATCAATAAATACTCACACAAGAAATACCATTTAAAGATATTAAGTTTAAATGTCCAATTTCTGTTCAGACTGTGTCACAAATGTGTTTTTTCATTCTGTGATATTTTGTGAGGCTTCAAGATGGGGTTGTACTGGATTGTATTAAAAGGTGCTCATGTCTACTTACTGTATAATTACAGAATTTGCTGATTTTCACCATTGTGGGATTCTTGTAACAAAATATGTGAAACTGACCAAGTGAAATTCTAACAAAGAAGCACAAATGTACATATCGTAGTGTTAAAATATACCTTGAAAAGGTACTGGTAAAACATTGCTATATACAGCTGAAATCCAGCATTGGTTGTTAACAAAAAAACAAATCTTGAATTCCATTTAAATTTCTCTTCTCACACAATGTCCTTCTTCCTTCGTTACTCCAGCCAGTAGACTTTGAGATGAACCGTGCCTTCATGCTGACGGTGGTGGTGTCCAACCAGGCCCACCTAGCCAGTGGCATCCAGTCCTCTCCTCAGTCCACAGCTGGGGTCACCATATCTGTCCAGGACGTCAACGAACCCCCTTACTTCCCCACAAACCCAAAACACATCCGCTTTGAGGAGGGCGTCCCTGCTAGCACCAGCCTGACCACCTTCTCAGCCTCCGATCCCGACCGACTACAGATGCAGCAGACAATCAGGTACTGAGTTACTACAATTAATCTGGAATCTTAATTGGGCTAAATCTGACATTCTAATAGCATGCAATTAGTTTAAATTCATTCTAGTGCAAAATAATTTAGATCCTATTACTTAAGTTCTTTTACATATGAAAGGTCTCTAGGCCCAGAAAAATAATGCCTAATTGTCTGGCTAGCTGAATTGTAAGTAAAAGCCTGGCAGAAATCCCTCCACATGCATTTACAGCATGCTAAAAAAAGAGTCTTGGATAGGATCCATGTCAGTAGTTATGGGTCAAAGTTCAATAAGGGGACTATATTTTGACATCACCCATCTCTCAAAGTCTTACTGTGCAACGTTTATGAGACACTGGAGAACTCTTAGTAAGGAGGGTAAGGTTAATAGGGGGCAGTAGCCTCTGGGGTAATCAGAAGACGTGCATTCTGTAGATTTCATGAGCACATACATGCAGGTGCACACACACAAGCTGAGAGAGAAAGAGAACAGAATGGAGGGAGGGGCAGAGAATAAAAAGAACAGCTGGCTCGAGCCAAAATGCCTGACGAAGCATTATGTCCACCTGCAGTGCTCTTTCTGTGTGCTAAGCCTCCCCGGATTTTAAATGTAAACCAACCTTTGAATGACCAGAAGGCCTTTTGTCAGTCCTGCTGTCAACTTGACAGTAGCAGTGACTGCATTATGGCCTTTCAGATTTAGAGGTAATCTATTAACTACACTTTGCTATGTATTGATGTTCCAAAGAGAAAGCTTCAGATTAGGTGTGTTTCCACTAATGGACACATGAAGAATGTCCTTATAGATTACAGTGAGTGTACTGGTGTAATTTATAACCCGACACGGTATAGTGCTGCAATTGAGTTGATAACAAGCAGTGGCATTAGTACCACCTCCTTCCAACCCCTTACACTCTCCCATTACACTCTCTTTCTCTGGGGAAAAGATCTAAACAAATTTCCCAGCTAATTTCCCAGCAAATGAGAGTAAATTGGGTGTACATTATAATTTAGGAAGACACCAAAAGTCACCAGCTGGTCGGTTTCTCTCTCTCTTACTTACTCTCTCTCTCTCTCTCTCTCTCTCTCTCTCTCTCTCTCTCTCTCTCTCTCTCTCTTTCTCTCTCTCTCTCTCTCTCTCTTCACTTTGACCTTTTTTGTTTCTTCCCTGTTTTTTCAAGACCCCTGCAAGACTGCAGTACTTTACTTCTTGGAAACAAGTTAGCCTATTAAAAGCACGCTGTAGTCTGTCACGGTCTCCTTAACCCAAACACACACCAAATCTCCTTCCTCTGCTCTGACCACGCGAGGAAGCAGGACTGTAGACATGGCAAATCCACCACCTCCTTCATTAGGATCCATCTGGATAGGATCACTATCAATCCCCCTGCTTTACACCAGTCCTATAAAAGGTATCTACTCTAGAGTTATGCAAAGGCACTAATCACAGCTGTTCCCTCCGTCTCTGGAATTCTCATTATTCTGAAGAAAAAGAAATTCAGAGGCTCAGTCTTGCCAATCAGCTAAAGCCCTGTACAGTGTTCGCATCACCTTGTTACAATTTAATTTTCAAACTTGTATTACACAGAACTGATCTCATTGTGCATATCTCAAAACCTCATCAATCAAATAGTTAGCTGACATCTGTTTGCATAGGGGGGACATTTAGATATGACACCACAGTTTGTGTTATGTGTAATTTATGGCTTATGTCTTTGCATATGACAAAGAACTGTATGTCTTTGTAAATGGGTGGTGGTGAGACAAGGAGAAGATTTAGAAGGAGCCGTAAAAGTGGAAAGTAAGGTGAAAAAAGACCTTATGGATTGTGGAGGGAGGCGGAAAGAAGCTGAAGATGGTGAACTGACACCAGGTCAAGGTTTGAATTTGAGAGGTGCTTATCAAAGGAGGGACAGACTGACAGTGTCCTGTTGGGATTGGGGAGGACGCAATGTGAACAGGAGCAGAAGCATCATGCATCACCTGTCAGACACCCGACCAGTAAGGTCAAGACATGGGACTGGAGACACTGGCATAAATGATTACCCAAACCTCCTTGGCTAAGCTTAAGACATGCATTTTTCATCCTCAGGGTCGGGGGTTTGAAAAATAAATGTCATACCCTTCCTTGCTGCTTGCTAAGATCACTGGCCTGCCAGATCTAATCACACATCCAGCTATACTCACACACCAACCAACTGAACCATATGAGAGAAACGTTCAGGTAGAGGAAAAGCATTTAAAATAAGCCATAGGAAAATATAATTACTTTCACACAAAATATGACATTCAAGCCAGATTATTTTTAATTCCAGAGTAAGCACTAGAGTAAACAAGGACTGTATACCTTTCTAAGAAAACAAAAAACTGGCAGAGGACTTCATTAAAAAGTTAGAGATGGGGACTGCCAATTGCCCACAATAATGTTGTTGACAGTTGGGATGTGTAAAGAAAAAGCACAATTTTTACAATCATCATTCTAATGGCCAGAGTAGCCCTATCGTTTACTGAGTGCTATCAGAAAAAGTGAAGTGAAAGAAAGTAAAAGCCAACTGCATGCTGACCTTAACTTTTCTGGAGTTTACCTTAAGAATAGAGCCAACAATGCAGTGGATTGTATATTCAGTGTGTCGGAAATTAGCTTGGCTGCAAAGACTGTTCATCCAGGTTTTTATGTGCTTCATATAAAGTTTATTACATCTGCACTGAGGGCTGTTTAGGAGACTTAATTAAAGTGTGGCGGTGGACAGAACACTCTGCTTTGTGAACAAACCGTTTTGTTTAGGCTTTTATCATCAGAGAGCATGCAGCCACACAGGAAAGAATAGGTTCTGTTGTATTTTATAGCCCATTATGGAGGAAAAAACCCTTTTGCTCTCACAAACTATATTCTACACTCTCTATTTCCCCCATTTGTCTCTGTTATTTATTTTAAATGGAAGGTTAATCCAAATTACCCAAGAAATACTTGTCTTCTAGTGTTGTCTTCTAGCCATGCAGATCATTTGGGTTTTATTTCAAAGTTTTGAAATATCCGCCACAACACGGTGGAGGTAAATGGAATTAATTTTGCGTTACTCATAGGAAATGCAGTAATGCATTTTTTTTGCTGAAAGTTAGATGAGTAACTAGATACCACTCTCATGTATGCTGTATGCTAAAAATGAAGCTGGAGTTGGCAAATAATTAGCTTAGCATAAAGAATGGAAGCAAGGTGAAACAGCCAGCCTGTAGTTTGTAGTTGTAGTTTTTTGTTATTCTTTTTTGTACACAAACCGAACTATGTAAGGACAGCAAGTAGTGGTTTTAAGGGGACTTGTGCCGGGCTAGAAGTGTGGAACGAGCCGGAAGCAACAAATGCCCGGGACACAAAAACCGTTAGATCGCAGTGAGATTGGGATTCAATCCTGGGGATGATCCCCTGTTTTTACCCTATCCTATATCCCAGGGGATGTCGCCACCTGCTCATCCACTTTCCTGTTTGACAATCAACACCAAGATCCTGTCTTCGCCCTATGCACAGCTTCCCCATACACACCCCATGACATTTGCAAACATACAAGCACTACACTAAAACATGCATGTGTATGACCTTGACAGTTAAAGAAATAGGACAACTGTAAAGCTAATTAACACATCATATGTAGTTTTTTCTTATTCTTTTTTGTACACAAACCGAACTGAGTAAGGACAGCAAGTAGTGGTTTTAAGGGGACTTGTGCCGGGCTATTTATTGGCCGAGACTAGTCACTTGTCACTGTGAGGTTGCCAGGCCATTAGCAGACTCCTGGACTCCAGGCTCTTGTTTGTGGACGGATAAGACACACAAGATACAGTATGCTGTGTTAATCATTGTCTCTTGTTTTAACTTTGGACAGAGCCACGCTCTGCATCTTCATGCTAAGCTAATCATCTGCTGACTTTAGCTTTATATTTAGTATACATAGATGAATGGGTTATCAATCTTTTTATCTAACCGTTTTTCCCAAAATTTCAAACTATTCATTTCACTATTCATTCATTTCAGTTTTTTCCATGTTTAATTACCTGTTAATTTCTGTCTGCTCAGAAAGAATGGCCCTTGTTTTTCTGCCCTCCGCTGGAAAGACAAATAACAGTTTTTTCTCTCAGCCCAGATGGAGAGACTCAGTTTGGCAAGGCAAAGCCAACAGAGATGCAGTTAGACACAGAGTAGCTGTAGGTATCAAGTCAGTCCTAATGAGAATATTAAAACCAGATCATACAGCCATGCTGCTACTTCCGAATGTTACCTCTCCCTGTCTCTTTTTTTCCCTTCCCACCCAATACTGATCATATTCCTCACTCTTTTATCCCAGTCCCACTGTGATGGACTCACTGTAGTCCTGGTGGTGATTTCACAGTCTGCCAGTTAGTGGCGGTGGGCTTGGCTAGCCTGTGTGAAACCGTCTAGAGTGTGGGAATGTCATCTCTGTGATCCCCTTACCCGCACTGCGCTACGCCTGGGATCAAGCCCACTGCCTGCTGGGAAAATCCCACCTCGCTAACTGCAGGAGAGAGATTATAGTCTCTGTCCAGCTCCAACCCACCCCCACCCCTACTTATCACCACCCACCCCTCCAAGCTTTCCTTCTCCTCCATGTAAGTAGAAATGTACTTGCAATATTTAACCAAACACAAATAAACAAGTGGGCTGTAAACTGACAATAAATTCACAACAATTGAATAAATAATAAAGCAAGGTTAGGGTCAATTCCATTTTCAGTTTGAATGGATTTAAAAGCTAGAAGTGTTTGTTATATAACATGGTCTTATTGCCCAAACTGACATTCAGTAAATTAAATCAAATTGATGTATAAACCTTGTTGTGTGAGGCCAAGGTGTCACACGTCCACAGATGGTGTTTCACACACAAAAGCGAGATTGCAGCAAAGCGAGGAGGTAGCAGTTGATGAACTCTGCATCACAGAGGGAATGAGACGAGGATGAGAAGATACAGACAGGGATAAGAAAATGTATGAATACAAAAGCACAGCAAGATGAGGTGAGGCGGCTTGGGCTAAGAGAGATCTGATAGAATTGAAAGTGTGGAACGAGCCGGAAGCAACAAATGCCCGAGACACAAGAACAGTTAGATCAGAGTGAGATTGGGATTCAATCCTGGAGATGATCCCCTGTTCTTTCCCTATCCTATATCCCAGGGGAGGTCGCCACCTGCTCATCCACTCTTATGTTTGACAATCAACACCAAGATCCTGTCTTTGCCCTATGCACAGCTTCCCCATACACACACCATGACATTTGCAAACATACAAGCACTACACTAAAACATGCATGTGTATAACCCTGACAGTCAGTTCAGCCTTCCCCAGCATAAGCAAACATTTCATTGAGTATGCATAGCAACATACAGGCAGTTGCAGCAGTGCTTAACTAGGAAGGTAATTGACTTCAATGCCTGGTACACAAGAGTAAAAAATTAGGTGAAATTGACTGTAGGCAGCAGGCTCTGGAGGAGAAGTCAATGAAGAATTAAACTGTGCGAAGGTCAGGCTTTTTTGATTTTGTGAGTGTGTGTTTGTGCCAGCAATCTTTGTATGCACAGACGCAAGACAAAATTTTGAATTGCTTGTAAACACGGAAACGCTAGCGCTAACTGCTCCATTGATTTGTTCTTGTGTGTCTTTAGGTATTCAAAGCTGAACGACCCTGCTGACTGGTTGTCCATCAACAGAACCAATGGTCAGATTGTAACCACTGCAATGCTCGACCGGGAGTCTATCTATGTCAAAAACAATATATATGAAGCCACATTCCTGGCAACAGACAATGGTAAGAGCCTCTTTTAATATTTACCAGTGTGCATTTTTTATTTAATATCAAAGTGATCAAGGTTGCTGCTTCTCGTGTGCCGTCCTTTATTCCTTTTAATGTATATCCTCATTCCCACTTCTTATATATGTATATATATAATTTGTTCTGCCACAAAGTTTAAAACTCAAGTTTAACTGAGCACAAACTCAATCACAGCAGACAAATAAGTTCCCTTTTTCTCAAGTGGAAGTGAGTGCTTTTTCTCAAGTAAAAACAGAATGCTTTTTATTTTCCTCCACAAATTGCCTTATCGGTGACTTGCAGTGCTCTGGTGTGTTTACCTTAAGTTAAGCAGGCATTGAAACATTGGTGTATTTATAGGCATGAGCATGTGTGAAAAATGCTCTTATTTCAAAAGCAGTGATGCGAGCATTTATGTGTGTGTTTTCTGTACCTTTTTTCCATTTTGGTGATGATTGACAATGTCAGAAACCATAAAGTGTAACCTGCTGTGCTGATGGGAAAGGAAGAGGCAGCAGGATTAGCGGTCGACTCGCTCCTGTTGTTTGAACTACACAAACATCTAATTTCCTTCCCTGTTATTTCCTGGACTTCTTTTTATTTCAATACGTTTGTCATTTTCCTTGAAGAAGACGTTTTTTCTCTACTTGACCTCTGTATAGTGCACAGTTTAGAGCCTTGTGTTACTGCAGTGTTTGGCTGATATTGGAGCTGTGGTCCAAAACCAAAACCTGAGAAGCCAGCAGTTAAAGTCATGCGTGTGTGTGTGTGTGTGTGTGTGGGTGTGTGTGTCTGTCTGTCTGTCTGTCTGTACAGGTTGACTATGTGGGTGTTGCTGGAGTGCCAGCCATCATAACTTGAGTGGGATTATGGTAAGAAGTACTAAGAGACAGTATAGTAGGATAGGAGGCTAGTAGGACAGGACATGGAGAGTTGGGGACTGCATGGTGAGAAGTACACTTGTATTACTACTACCATATTTTTATGTTGGCCGCCGACCCGATCTGACT
This sequence comes from Etheostoma spectabile, assembly GCF_008692095.1. Classification (NCBI taxonomy): domain Eukaryota; kingdom Metazoa; phylum Chordata; class Actinopteri; order Perciformes; family Percidae; genus Etheostoma; species Etheostoma spectabile. The sequence continues at coordinate 4,734,443 of NC_045739.1, forward strand.
GCCTTAGACCCTTCTGAGTCTTCCTTTTCAAAAACCTATGGTAGTGTTTATGTGTTTATGTGCTCGTCAAAGAACGTGTGGTTAACTTGCCACAAGTCTTTTCACCATGCCTCACATCTCTAAGCCACCATCAAAAAAAGAAGTTAATACAAATCCTTTTGAGGAATTTACACAAACATAATTATTTATTTAGCTGGTTAAAACCCACATAATTCTCCTATCAGCTGTGGCAAGCTGCTTCCACATGTCCCCCATACATGGCTGGGATTAACAAAGCTGCAGAATGGGAAAGCCTCTGTGTGTGTGTTTGTGTGTGTGTGTGTGTGTGTGTGTTTGTGTGAGAACCACACGTATGCTTCAGTATGAACATGTTTTAAGTGTTTTAAGTCATTTTAATAATGTACTGTACATGAAGTATGCATATGCAAATAATGTGTCCCAAAAGCCACTAATGTTGAAATACTGACAATCAAATAAAATGTTGCTTTAAATAGCTTTCAAATAACCTGGTTAAAAGTGTTGCTACAGAATTTAGCAGCTGTTTTTATGTGAATAGTCTATTATTAAGAGAAATAAGTAAATCTATGAAGTTTCTATTTGATTAATCTCTAGACTATTACACCTTTAAAGGTGCCTTGTCACACGTATATTGTAACTGTGTGGTAATGAAGTTCCACCATGAACTCTGTAACATTGTTTTGGGAAAACATGCCTTTGTTACCTTGTCTCGAGCCATTCTAGTGAGGTATAGAAAGCCTGCAGGAAGACTCGATTTTTGAAATTTGTCAGCACCCTCAACACATAATATGTTCCTGCGGCCATCTTTGTGTTGCAGGGCAACTTTAACCTAAACACATGCTTTAAAAAATATTTAGACTCATTATTAGTTATGTCTATTTTATGAAACTTGAGCTGAAACTGTGCCACATCCACCACTGATCACTTGTTGAGCCTTTCCACCAGTTGAAATTTATCTAGTGATCTACAATGTTTATCATAGTATTACCAGTCAGACAGAATTCAAACTGTCCATGGACTCACTTAGAGCTCGTCCCTGACTGTGTCTCTGTGCTCTGTTGCCAGGTTTAATTGGCAGATTTGTCAGCTTTGCATAAATCTTTGTAAATTACATCGCCCTTATCTCATCCCGGAGATGGGCCCTGGGGTCGCTTGATTCCATCCAATGGCTCAGCCAGTGGGGCATGGCGGGGAAATGACTCGTAATTGGAGGCAGCTAAGGGTAGTCACCCCCTGACACACTCAATAAACAGCTCTGAGCTTTATACTGCTAAGAGCTCTTTTTTTCCTCAGATTTCTCCACATTTTCATACTGCACATACACATTCAAGCATTCTTCTCCCCACTCTATCTCATTCTCTCATTCTTTAAAGTGTCTATTCTTTACTTCCAATTGCTGATGGTGTGTTTCTCTGTTCAATCAATGCAAAAGGCTTGTTTCTTACGACTGTGTCTGTGTGTGTCTGTGTCTGTGTTTGTGTGTGTGTCTGTCTGTCTGTCTGGATGTCTGTGTTTGTGTGTGCATCAGTGCATGTTATTACAATCCAAGGCTGACAATATTGTAGTGAAGCAGCACCTGCAGTGACTGGCCACAGTATTATCAGAGCCACTTTCTCCAATTGCAATAACAATTTCCACAAATGTACATGGACTGAGCAACACTGGTGTAAAGTCTATGGGGATCATCAAAGAGAATATCACATATTCTGCCAAATTATCAACATCTGTAACTACAATACAATTGTTGCTGAAATTGTATGCGGATATAAAATGTCAATCCAGTAGTGTAGCAACTGTGTGTGTAACAGGTTCCTAAAGTTATTTATACATATAGGCCAATTTGATCCCATTTAGTTACAATTGAAGACTGCAGGATTAATACAGTGGGTCCACTTACTTCAAACTACCCAGAAGAGAGTAGACAAAAAATATGTATTTTGGCTTAATCTGACACTCATAAAATCAAAGAATAATGACGATAATGAAGGTATATTATCTCTCTTAAATAAATATATTAGCAAATATATATAATAAAAATATATATGCTATAGTTGGCAATTTGGGAAAGTAGCAACTGCTTCCATGCTGAGTAAATCTTATCAAAAGAGGGATTGGTTTTGTGCAGTGTTGGGGAAGTAACTAAACTAGATACTATACAAATTATAAAAGTAACTAGTTACTTCAGAAAGTAACTAATGCGTTACTTTCAAGTAAATTTTTAAATGCTCAAATATGACCCCACCTCCACCCCTCTTTAACGGAACATAAATACATGCGCATGTTCAATTACTTATAATAAATCTGAATATTATAATGAAATGGACACTTAATACAATCCACTGTTAACAGAAACAATGTACACACACATCTAAACTATTTTAATGTTGCTGTGGGACAAAGTGAGACTAGCCTCCAATCAAATGCCATTTCTGTAGATATTACAGTGGTGTGAAAAAGTGTTTGCCCCCTTCCTCATTTCCTGTTCCTTTGCATGTTTGTCACACTTAAGTGTTTCGGAACATCAAACCAATTTAAACAATAGTCAAGGACAACACAAGGAAACACAAAATGCAATTTGCAAATTAAGGTGTTTATTATTAAAGGTGAAAAAAAATCCAAACCATCATGGCCCTGTGTGAAAAAGTGATTGCCCCCCTTGTTAAAACATACTATAACTGTGGTTTTCCACACCTGAGTTAAATTTCTCTAGCCACACCCAGGCCTGATTATTGCCACACCTGTTCACAATCAAGGCACCACTTAAATAGGAGCTGCTTGACACAGTAAGGTCCACCAGAAGATCCTTAAAAGCTACACATCATGCCGAGACCCAAAGAAATTCAGGAACAATTGAGAAAGAAAGTAATTGAGATCCATCAGTCTGGAAAGGGTTATAAAGCCATTTCCAAAGCTTTGGGAATCCAGCGAACCACAGTGAGAGCCATTATCCACAAATGGCCAAGACATGGAACAGTGGTGAACCTTCCCAGGAGTGGCCGGCCGCCCAAAATTACCCCAAGAGCGCAGCGACGACTCATCCAAGAGGTCACAAAAGACCCCACAACAACGTCCAAAGAACTGCAGGCCTCACTTGCCTCAGTTAAGGTCAGCGTTCATGCCTCCACCATCAGGAAAAGACTGGGCAAAAATGGCCTGCATGGCAGAGTTCCAAGGAGAAAACCACTGCTGAGCAAAAAGAACCTCAAAGCTCGTCTCAATTTCTCCACAACACATCTTGATGATCCCCAAGACTTTTGGGACAACATTCTGTGGACCAATGAGACAAAAGTGGAACTCTTTGGAAGGTGTGTGTCCAAGTATATCTGGCGTAGAAGGAACACTGCATTTCATAAAAAGAAGAAAAGATGGTCTGGGGCTGTTTTGCTGCTTCAGGACCTGGAAGACTTGCCGTGATAAAAGGAACTATGAATTCTGCTGTCTACCAAGAGATCCTGAAGGAGAATGTCCGACCATCTGTTCGTGTACTCAAGCTGAAACGAACTTGGGTTCTGCAGCAGGACAATGATCCTAAACACACCAGCAAGTCCACCACCGAATGGCTGAAGAAAAAAAAAATGAAGACTTTGGAGTGGCCTAGCCAAAGTCCTGACCTGAATCCTATTGAGATGTTGTTTTATGACCTTAAAAAGGCCGTTCATGCTTGAAAACCCTCTAATGTACTGAATTAGGACAATTCTGCAAAGATGAGTGGGCCAAATTCCTCCAGGACCTGTAAAAGCCTCATTGCACGTCATCGCAAACGCTTGGTTGCAGTTGTTGCTGCTAAGGGCGGCCCAACCAGTTATTAGGTTTAGGGGGCAATCACTTTTTCACACAGGGCCATGATGGTTTGGATTTTTTTTCACCTTTAATAATAAACACCTTCATTTACAAATTGCATTTTGTGTTTACTTGTGTTGTCCTTGACTATTGTTTAAATTGGTTTGATGTTCCGAAACACTTAAGTGTGACAAACATGCAAAGGAACAGGAAATGAGGAAGGGGGCAAACACTTTTTCACACCACTGTATGTCTAGTGGATCGATACAAATGACACAATAGATGTTTTGGAGTTTTTGTTTTGATTTATTGCCCCTCAGGCCACAACTGGGTAAAATTTAAATAATGCTTGTTATGCGCTATAGCAAAAATTTATAAATATATACACTTTTGCACATAACGTAAGTTACGTAACTTTTGGTGTGTGCATCAAGCCTGTGTGTGTGTGTGTGTGTGTGTGTGTTTGTGTGTGATAGAGTGAGGGAGAAGTGAGTTGTGACAGTGATTAGCTTTGGAGCGAGTAGCCACTCTAGAGTCATAGTGCCTATGTTTTCTGACCACGGTGGAAAATCTTTAGCAGGAAAACGTCATAACGCCATACCTGTCTCTCGTTGACTCACTCGCTTGTGTTGTTCGTTGTGTCCGACTAAGCGTGCTTATGAACACCTGCCCAACTCTACCTCTGATTGGCTTACCATGAGATTTTACTCAACTTCATCCGATCGTCAGCATTTATGCGCTTGTCTCGTGCACGGCCCGCTGACCAAGAAAGAAAAAAAGGTCTGAGAACTAGTCAGAGATCTAGTTGGTCTGATGAAAAAAAAAAACTTCAATTATAGTAACGCGCCGCACTTTTCGGCAGTAACGGTAACAATGTTATTAAGATGGGAAGAGTAATGAATTAGATTGCTCGTTACTGAAAAAAGTATTATTATTATTGTTATTTTATAACGCTGTTATTCCCATCACTGTTTATGTGTGAGCAAGGAATAATTTTGTATGTGAGCACACAGATATACTCTTAACACATGAACACATAGGCATATAAGATGTGCACCACCATTAGAATAACCTGTTTACCTTTCAGAAATCCATTGTTAAAATTTCAGACAGATGTGCTTTTATCTGCCGAATCGTAGATTGCCCTTCTAGTTTTGTGTAAATACACACAGACAAGGACTTGTTTGATTGTGTTACAGTCATCATTATTGTACCTAAGCCGTCTATATGTGATTGGATGGGCTCTGCCTGCCTCAGGATCGACTCTGATGGTTTAATTTGGCTCCGAGGCTAAAAGAAGAGCTGGAAAGCGCAACTGTCAAAAGTATTTCTGTCAAGGTCCTACTACAGCATCCCTACCTCTAACATCACCATTGTGAATAGACATAGTTTCCTTTTCTATTTGCTTTCCCTGTGTTGGCCTTCAACTCCTGTCTCTCTTCCCTCTCAGTCGTCCCTTTCACTGCAAATGTCTTCTCTTGTCATCTTTTCCTCCCATCATGATACTATTTTCTCTTTCCTCTCTCTGCTCCCAGGCTCTCCTGCAGCCAGTGGCACAGGCACGCTGCAGATTTATCTGATAGATATTAATGACAACCCTCCAGCGCTCATACCCAGGGAGTCTCAGATCTGTGAGCGGGTGAACAAGAACGTCCACGGTGTTAACATCACTGCCGCTGATGCTGACACAGACCCCAACGCTGGACCCTTTGTCTTTGAACTGCCCAACTTTCCCACCAGCATCCGACGCAACTGGACAATTTCTCGGATCAGTGGTGAGGAGGTGTCCGTGTTGAACAACAGCACTAGAGAACTTATGAAAATTAATGTATGATCAGTGCCACTGTTTACAGTAGCTTGAGAAAGTTTACACACCCATGCTAAAGTTGATTAAAAGAGAAATAAAAAACATCTTTTGGAAATTTATCTTAATACCTTTATTCAAAATATTTAGGAAAATCCAACCTTTTAAGGATACCAATTTTCTTTGTTAATGAATAATGTATTGTAAATAAATAAATGTTCTTTAAAATACAGGGGGCATAGGTCTACACACCCCTATGTTAAATTCCCATAGAAGCAGGCACATTTTTATTTTTAAAGGCCAGTTATTTCATGGATCCAGGATACTATGCATCCTGATAAAGTTCCCTTGGCCTTTGGAATTCAAATAGCCCGACATCATCACATACCCTTCATCAAACCTAGAGATAGGTATGGGGAACTTTCCATAAGATCGTCTCTCAATGCAAATCAAACCAGCTATTAAGATAAATGAAATAGAACCATACCAATCCCTAGGTATGGTGAAGGGTATGTGATGATGAGTCTGTCAATTGGTGTGCTTAAAAGATTGGATTTTCCTAATTGTTTTGAATTAAGGCGTTAAGATCAATTTCCAAATTTGATTCATCTTTTTAATCAACTTTAGCATGGGTGTGTACACTTACTTAAGCCACGGTACATGTGTAGCAAAACATTGTGTAGAATTAATCCACGTAATACCAATCTTTATCAATTTTTTTATATGCTGCTGACTCACCAAAATCATTTATTGTAATTTTGCTGTGATAATGTTGTTGTTGTTGTTGTTGAACGTTGTTGTTTTTGTAATTTAAAACCAGCAAAAGTTTTTTTTTTTATTATTTACAGTATATAACTTTGTATGTGTTTTTTTTTGTGCCAGATCATGTAGATTGATTAAAAAAATGTTAAATGAATACAATGATATAGATTTTAACCATATTGCCTGGCCCTATGTAGAAGCAATTTTCCAGATTTTGGTCAGAAAATAACTAGTATATATCCACGACATTACACTGCCGGAAATTCCGCCGGATGCATTTCTTTTCGGCGACGTCCATTTCCTTCCGCTTTCTTTGTGTTAACTGCTCAGAGCTCTGCCGGGTAAATCCTAGCTAGACTATCTGTCCAATCTGAGTTTTCTCTTGCATGACTAAAACAACTTTTGAACGTACACGTTCCACCAAAATAAGTTTCCTGAGGCTATTTTGCAGCGGCAACTTGCAGAGCTTAGCACCACCCATGACGATTGTGATTGGTTTAAAGAAATCCCAATAAACCAGAGCACGTTTTCTCCCATCCCGGAATGCTGTGTGGAGACCCTCCTCTGCAGTGCTGTGGAGGAAGGTCTAGCAAGGCGAAGCACAGTGAGACTAGACAGTAACTAAAACGTACAACCAATTTAGAGTTTAACATTAAAAAATGTGATGATTAGTTACATCTAGTAACTTATCGCTTTCCTCTTCCCTCTTCATAGGTGATTACGCTCGTCTAGGGCTGCGATATCAGATATATTTAGAGCCGGGGGTGTATGAGGTCCCTGTAATTGTGTCAGACTCGGGGAACCCTCCGTTGTCCAACAGGTCGGTCATCAAAATCAAGGTGTGTCCCTGCGACGAACACGGAGACTGCACCACTCTGGGGGCCGTCGCGGCGGCTGGCCTGGGAACCGGAGCCATCATCTCCATCCTCATCTGCATCATCATTCTGCTCAGTGAGTATCAGCTGTTCATATTGCATTCACTCACTTTATATATACAGACCCAGTCAAACCTTTGACTGTATATACTATATATCAACAAGTTAAAGCTGCCTGCTTTGATTTTCCTTTCTGCCAAAAAATGTGCAGTTCAGGACTCAGTCATTTAACATTCACCAGGCTGCAATACAACAACATGAAGAATAGTCTGTGTAATGGATTCATGTCTGGATTGTTGAAACCCTCTCCGGCATCTCTTGACAAGGAGGTTTCTGTCTTCTTTTCCTGGTAGGGTAAATATCTGCTGCTAGTGATTCATGCCACTGGCTTTTCTTGTTGTTGTGGGTTGCATTGTTCATACGTATAGACAAGTCTTACAGAAAAATTCAACTGCCGCTTTAGGGTTTCTTCAGCAGATTGTAAAATGTTGGATACTATATTCTGTGTTAATGATCCATTAATTTCATTATTACTACTACCACCAATACAAGTTTTGGAAATGATTCACATTTATTGTTTTTAATTATTTTGATGCTTATATGACCAAGTAGATCCCATTGACTTTTTTAGTTTTCTCTCCCAAGGAAGACAAGCAACACACAAGGAAGATTCTTAATAGAAAATCTCATGTTCTTTGTGTGTGTTTGTGTGTGTTGTGTTTGTGTGTGTGTGTGTGTGTGTGGTGTGTGTGTGTGTGTGTGTGTGTGTGGATGCAGGCATGGTGCTGTTGTTTGTGGTGTGGATCAAGCGCAGAGAGAAGGAGAGACACACCAAGCAGCTGCTTATTGACCCTGAAGACGATGTCAGAGACAACATTCTCAAATACGATGAAGAGGGAGGAGGAGAGGAGGACCAGGTGAGATCCTCAGACACACACACACACACACACACACTTTCTATGTTGACCTTTTGGGCCATCTTACATCTGTATGCCCGTGTGAATGTGCAGGACTACGACCTAAGCCAGCTGCAGCAGCCTGACTCCTTGGAGCACATTATTAGCAAACCGCCTGGTGTCCGCAGAGTGGATGAACGTCCCATCATCCCTGAGTCCCAGTACCCTATCAGACCTGTTGTGCCCCACCCTGGAGACATCGGGGACTTCATCCACGAGGTGAATCCACACTCACTCACAAAGTGGAGACACAACTCAACCGTCATTAGATTGTTTCTCCGACAGCGAGCTGGCCTCTCACTTTCACTTTCCATCGATCTGACATTTAATGTGATTATTCATTTCTAAATGCTGTTCAATATGTTAACTCCAGTATGGAGATGGGAACATCATAGAGTTTTGTTTTACTTTACAGCTGCTCTCACGGCACCTGCACAGACACACACACACACACACACACACACACACACACACACACACACACACACACACACACACACACACACACACACACAACTTTAGTGTTGGCACACTGATGCGAGAAAATGCTGATTGACAGACTCATGACAACACGTTCACACTCGAGAGGTGTTGGCAGCTGTTCAGCTTTGATCCATCCAGCCTTGTCGCTCTGCCTCTCTCTCTCTTTCTTTCTACTTCCCTCTCTCTCCCCCACTCACACATACTCACCTGATCTCGCTCCAGCAGTCTGGTAAAACACAAACACAGCACACACATAGTGTTCCTGCCATGCACTGTACCCCGGGGGGTTGAGGCTTTTTAGGTTTCTATCCATAGCATCTCTCTGTGTTTCAGTGAAGTGAATGAAGTCCATTCTCTTCACCTGCCCGAACCTTCAATGCCATTTGTTATTCTAAGAAACAAGTGTGGGTTTGCACGCCGGCAGAAAACTTACAGATCGCCATACATCTTATACATGAAACGGTAACAAAATATTGATGAATGTGGTTTGATCACATATGGATGAATCAATTTCAGACTTGGCCTATGCATCCCGCTATTAATATATGTACATGAAACACCCTATGTTATGCACACCCTACCTGTAGTACAGAATACAGGAATTTTCAGTGATTCAGAAAGTGGAAAGATGTTTCTAATGCTATTTATATGTGATTGTGTTTGACTCGCTGTGTTTTGTTTTGTGTCTCATATCTGTTCTGTTTCTTCTGCTGTACTCCTCCGGATCTCAATGTTGAGACCACCTGAGTAAATAAAGGTTGTAATAATTTAGGCCTACTGAGCTTTTACCACAGATACTTGCCCCCAAGAAGTCTTCAGTGGTGCAATTCAGGGAATTGTGGACCCAAATGCAAGAAGTCTGAGTTGTATGATTTTTTTTTATCCTAAAAAACAAAATACAACTAAACAAAGGGAGTCCTGAGAGGGGCAGGTCAAAAAATGAGGAAACATGAAGAACAGGAACCGGGGAAATAAACAGAACAGCCAGGAAAACACACAGCACGCTGACGCAGCGAACTACGAACACACACAAAATGATCTGACAAAGGACAAGGGGAAGACAATGACTAAATACAGAGCGTAACGAGGAATCAAGAGGCAGGGCTGGAAAACACAGGAAATAAAACTAGACAAGACAGTACAGAAAGCCACTATCACAATGAAACAGAAAGTAATACAAAACAAGACTGAAAATGACACAATCACAAGGAGAAAAGAATTAGAACCAAAATACCAGATAACAATAGAACAGAAAACAAAGCAAACCGTAACATCTAATGTTTTAACTATTTATCCAAAATTCACCAAAAGTACCTTGTTTATTATTGCATTACAGAGTTCACCTAGTATGGTGACAACAAATATATGCTGTTATTAGCTTAGATTCAACTTTTGTACAACGATGAGACAATGAAAAGATTCAAAACAATATAATGTACACTATTTCCAATGTTTTCCATCGACAATACCATGTATACTTTATTCAACTGCATACAGTTACAGGATAGCATTGATTAGGTGCCAGCAGCAGAAAGTACATTTCATTACTTTACACCTCTACTATCTACTAAACTTTGTGCACCACATTTAGTAATAGTTACTAGAAGTAGAATTTTGAGATTGTACAAATATCAGTTTTATAAAACATTATTCATTGTTATAGATTAAACCACCACCAGTATATAAAGAAAGCTAAATGAAACCCAGCTTGACCAGCTATAGCAAAATGCTGCTAATATTTCAATTATATCATATAACACTATTCTTTTCAATTCTTTACAATAAATACCAATTTAGACATAAAGGTCTGTTTAACAGTCATAGAAAGTACTGCTCAGCCTGGGAATGCAGGTACATCTCTGTGGCTCTGAGAAAATAACCCTGATGATGTCACAGTGATGTCATCAGGGTTTTTTCTCTGCGTGGGCTCGTAGATTACAAATTTGTAACAAAAAGTGGTATTTACAAACTGGGGAAGCTGAGTTTCAGTATAAAGAAAAGATGGCTTTGGGTGCAACGTGGGAAATAGAGAATCGGGCATTTTCAGAGCTTGACCCATACTGGGGACTTCTGTCAGGATATCTCGGCCCCAGAGATTCGTGTTTTTCTTTTTTTGATGACTCTTATGTGAATGCAATACTACATCAGTGGTGTTGGCTTTTAACATCTTTTTGCTGTTTCATAAACCTGCCTTTTTATTTAAAATGATATTCTCCACTGCAGGCACGTGATTGCTCACCACTACCTTTCCCCCTCTCTGTCCTGTTTAGGGTCTGCGAGCAGCAGACAACGACCCCACAGCTCCCCCGTACGACTCCCTGCTGGTGTTTGACTACGAGGGCAGTGGCTCCACTGCCGGCTCCGTCAGCTCCCTCAACTCCTCCAGCACGGGGGACCAGGACTATGACTACCTCAACGACTGGGGCCCCCGCTTCAGGAAGCTGGCCGACATGTACGGAGGAGGGGATGATGATTAAATCTGCCCAGTCAAACATAAACACACCCACACACACCCACACACACAGACACCCACACCCTCGTTCCGTCAGCTGGCCTGCCATGCTCTGCCCCTCTAACACATGGGGCTGTTAAACCCGTATTGAACACAAGTTACATGTTCACACTGACCAACTGACTGACCGACCAACCAACCAATCAAATTACCCACCACAGAGGACCGGTGTTGTGAGTCAGTTCCGAGTGCTCTTCTCAACCGTCTCCTGCTCTAAGACTGAAACGGAAGCTCTGAATTGTAGACTTCACATAGTTTAGCTTTTTTTCATTTTTGGTGTTATGCTAGATGTAGATTTTAGTTTTTTAGTTGTCTGGTTTTGTTTTTCCTTTAGTTTATGTAGCTTTTTTTTTTGTCCCCACTCCCTTTTGAGTCGAGCCGTTCTCTATTCCTGAGGGTTTTCACTTTTCCCTCCCTGTCAGCCCCCGCCTGCCTCTCTGCAGAAGCTTTAGGTTGAGCTGCTTGCTTTGTCTGAGGGGAACAAAAGGAAAAGAAAAGAGGAACACAGATATGAAAGTCCTTCCTGCACAGAGGGCCCTGGTTTATTCTTTCTTGAACTTGAATTACTTAGAACAGAAGCACTGTTGTTTAAAAAGTGCCTTCAGTGGTGCGTATTTTAGCCGACTCCCGCTAACTCAGGATTGGTTGCCATTTTCTGGTCTCACATGCCTCCATATGACCCCTGACCCTTTAACTCAGACCTCCCCTTGTCATTTCTACTGCAGCGCTGTGGTAGCTGCAGGAGATTTCAGTGTCGGTTTCAGAGGAGCATTGATTGGCTTACGAGGGCGCTTTATGTAGACATACTGTACATAGGCCTACAGTGTGTATGTAAGTTATGGACAAATCATTAATTTTTCAAGTCGGGCAAATACGTGCTCCTAGATCACAGCCAACTTGAATGTGATGACTGAAATCACAAAAAAACATGATGGGACTGTCTTAGAGAAGATATGCAGTGCGTGTTTTTGTTAATTGTGGCTTCAATAGCAGCTGTGTTTGTTTTGAGCTCTCAGTATTTGCACAAAACTTGATGAGGCTTGTTACGAAATATTTTGAAGACTGAAAAGTCATACGTGTTATTGTATATGAAATAGGCATGAGGGTTATTTAAGGAGACTGCCTTTAAGATCATTTAAAGTGTGCATGTGTATCCCTTCACCCAAAGGTAATTAACATGGCACCAGTTATTTTGTGGTAAATGTGTCAAAGAAAACTATATAAACTGTACAAACACGAGGGAAAGAAAAATACTAGATGACTTTAAATGGCTCCAACAGCGTTGCATACAAAGTTGTGAGCTTGTACGAGCCCCATTATGAGATCCCTTTCTCTCTTTTGTGTTTTTTTTTTTTTCTTTTGTTGATTCACTGTGGTTTTTCAGCAAACTTTTAATATACAGACTTTGGTGCTGGTCCCTGTCACAGAAACTAAGGGAACTGAGCCTCAGCCAGGGACTTAGCGCCTTCCCAATCTGTCTTGTTCAGGCAGCATTTCATTCATCTGAAAATTTCTCCTGAAATGTTTGGCTGCAAGTTCAAGAGGTTTTGAAAAGAAGTTAGAGTAAGGGAAAGTCTGTTGTGAAGTTCTGTACTTTATCAATGCAGACTTGCAAAACTAAAGCTTCAGTAATGGCGCTATAAAAGACATCTCGACAGACAGTCTTGTTGTGACTTAATGAAAAAGAATATAGAGAATTGAAAAAAGAGATTTAGTCATTGTATTAAATTATTTAAATATGCAAAACATGTTTTAAGGGTGAATGATAGAAAGGTTTAATCATTCCTTATCTTCTGAGAGCCCAATGAAACACTCCTCGGTTGTAGCCAGGTGCCAGCTTGATGTGGATTGACCAGATCTTCTATTAATTATGAATATGATGCAGGCTTGAAGGAAATCTCAGTGACAACAATGTTCCTCCACCTCTCATTTTTCTCCGGCTGCTGTTCAACTGTTCCTCACCTGTTCATGGTTCATATGAATTTATGAAGCAAGCTGTACATAACAACAATCTTTAGTTTTCACAAAGCGTAATAACAATTGTAACTATACTTGAGGCTGGATAGAAAATAATTAATTTCTGACAAGATATAAATTGAACTGAAATAAAATAAATGGAAAAAATGTCATATTTATGCAATGAAACAATAAAATGATGAAAGTTTGATTTGACTATAAACAAGGGAAGTCAGGTTATAGTGTAATTAATAAGGTCAACAGGGTAGGACTCTCTTGATGTGGAGGAACACATACATGGGCAAATATTGCACCTTGCTATGTAGAATCTGACAGGGGCTACGTTCAGGATGGCTGTCAGCTGAGAGCAAAAGCAGAATAGAACTGAGAAGCCGTTTCTACAGCTTGCTGCTAGGTAAGCTGTTTATCTATCCGATTGCTCCTCAGCCTACAGAATATCTTCACAAAATAAACACAGCTGTTACTTTCTGCTATTTGTGATTATTTCTGACCTATACATGTTGTATATACAGAACATTTTTATACATTTGGTAACATAATTTCTGTGTGGTCTTTGCGTTTTCTTTCACTCCAGTTTTGTTTTTATGAATACTTGGCAAGGTATATATCTCACCCCAAAAAGCCATGTGCATTTAAGAGAATCGGTTTGATTCTATATGAGCTTACAGCCATACTCGCATCGCTGTTCAAGTTTAGCTTCATCGTGGTGAAAAGGTTTCACTTCAAACCAACTTGTACAGTCTATACTAGCACACACTCACTCCTCTAGGCCTTACTGTATATATGTGAGTGTTCTATATTATACTGTATGAGCCCTTTCAGGACTGTTCTAATTCAGCTGCAGAGCTCCACCATTACTGAAGGCCATGCAGTGTTCACAGAATAAAGGCGTGCTTCAGAAAATGCTTGTGCTCTCTAATCAGACGTTCAGGGCCAAACACAGCAGGAGGCCCACGCATACACACTCTTCACACAAGGTAACTGACATTTATACCTGTGTCATTCATACATACTTGACACAATGCCAATATGATACTGAATGTTATCAATGACTCGCATTGACACATGGCAGCAAATCATCAGTGGAGTCGGTCTTAACCCCCCCTTTTAAATGCAATTAGTGAGGGGAAACAAAGGAAGATTGATTATTACTTGTTACATACTTGGTCCACTTGTCTTATTGATGTTCTCTTACTTAAATAAGGGGGGAATTAGCAAATGATAGAATGAAGGAACTGAACTGCTGTAATCCACCACTGTCCACTGGCTGTGTCAACAACGGCTCTTCTGCCTCTCTGACTGGTGTTAGTTAAAGGACACTCGGTCTCACTTGGGACACTGCCTTCCCATGGACACACATGACGGGAGGCTCCAGCAGAAGTCAGACTTTTTCTCTGCTATGGCCAGAACTACAAAGACAGACAGGCAGCAGTGTTTCATACGATACCCAATACTGCTCAAGTCCAAGTGTACATAATGTAGTATTTGCTTGAAGCTAAACAGACCAAGTTAGGAAAACTGTACCTGTACAATTGGAGCTTTTTGCATGTGTCTTTTTATAATGGACAGATGAGTTCTATTACAGTAACCATACAACATTTTAAAATGTGTCGCAGCCCGCATGACCCAGGTTGCAGTCCAGAATGGGATTCTGCTGTACCATACTCACTTAGTTTCAGATGGAGGAGAGAAAAAAAATCCTGAAAAAAGTATTGCACAGTTATAGAGTCAAAAGACCTTTTTTGTAAATTGTCAACAGCACAAATATTTTGTATTGTTGTTTGTACCATTTTGTAAGAAAATGAAGAAAAAAAAGAAAAAAAGGGAAAGAATCTCTTGTTTCAAGCGTGTGTTTATAGTGCCACTGCAATCTTGGTTTCCAAATACCGTACAGTAAATGCGCAGCCTTGCAGATCAACCTTGTAATATAGATGCCTAGCTGGAGACTCCCTGTCAGCACCATGTGTTATAAATAAAATTTCCCCTCCTTATAAGAACACTGCCTCCTGTGTCTTTGTCACCCTCTATGACTCTTTGACAACATTTTATCGTTATACTATGCTATTACTTTTTAATGATTGTTTTTGACATACTATATTGTGACTTTTGTCGAAATTACATACTGTGACTTTTTTCGACATACTATGCTATGGCTTTTTCGTAATAATATACTATGACTCTTTTCGACATACTGTAGTATGGCTTTTTTGACATAATATATTATGACTTTTGACAACATACTATACTATAGCTTTTTTTCGACATACTATACTATGACTTTTTCTTTATTTTTTTTCCAACATATTATACTATGATTTGTTTTGTCATACTGTACTGTGACTTTTTATGACTTTTTTAACATACTATACTAGGAGTTTTAGTGACTATATTTCAACATACTATAGTCTGTCTTTTTTTGGAATTCATTAATATGATTTTTCTTGACTTACTGTACTATGGCTTTTTAGACGTGATATATTATGACTTTTCAACATACTACACCATGACTTTTTCTTTACTTTTTTCGACATACTATACTATGACTTTTTTTTTTTTTTTTTACTTTTTATAAACATATTTATAGACATACTATACTATGGCTTTTTTGACATAATGAATGAATTTCATTGATGTACTACACTATGACTTTTTCATGACTTTTTCGACATAGTACATTATGGCTTTTTCGAAATAATACATTATGACTTTTTTCCACATACTATGCTATGACTTTTTTCGATATACTATTCTATGCCTTTTTCTTTACTTTTATCGAGATACTATACTCAGATGTTTTTCAACATACTGTAGTATGTCTTTTTCAATATAATGTGTTAATGACTTTTTTTCACCATACTATACTATTACTTTTCTTGACATACTATACTATGACTCTTTAATGAGTTTTCATTGATGTACTGTACTATGGCTTTTTTTTAAAAATACATTATGACTTGTTTCCACGTACTATGCTATGACCTTTTCCGACATTCTATTCTTTGCCTTTTTCTTTACTTTTATCGACATACTATACTCAGATTTTTTCAACATACTTTAGTATGTCTTTTTTGATATAATGTGTTATGACTTTTTTCAACATACTATACAATACAATACAATACAATATACTATAAAATATGACATTTTTTGACGTACTAGACTATGATTTTTTCGACATACTGTAGTATGACTTTTTCTTTTCTTTTTCTTACTGCTATGTCTCAGCCATATTCTAGTCCACATATAATATATTCTGGCTTTTGTCGGAATTCAATACTATGACTTTTATTGACAGACTACAATTTTATTACTTTTTTTGACATAATATACTACGAATTTTCATGGCTTTTTTTAACATAATATGCAATGACTTTTTCTTTTCTTTTCTTACTATAGCTGAGAGGGTGAGCCTCTAGCTATATTTAATACAATATACACTATATTCTGGCTTTTGTTTTTCAATTTTTTAGTTTTTCAGTACTTTTTTCAACATACCATACTATAACTTTTTCATCACTTTTTTTTACTTTTTACTGCTTTTTTTTAACATGATATATCATGACTTTTTTGACATACTATACTATGGCTTTTTCAACATAATATTTTACGGCTTTTTTGATATACTATACTATGACTTTTTCTTTTTCTTTTATTGACATACTATGCTATGAATTTTTTCATGACTTTTTTTGACATACTATCCTAAGCCAAAAATGAAGGATTCAAACAGGTCAACAGAACATCTGTAAGCCTGATTTTGATGGTGGCACATTTGTTCTAGATACCCACATTGGGTTCAGGACTTGATTTCTACCAGCATTGGTTAAAATAACTTAATTTAAAGAAGAAAAGTCAAATAAAGTAAATACAGGTACACATTCAAAGAAAAAATAAATGTACACGTGTGTATTTTATTTATTGTACATCCATCCATCCATCCATCTTTGTCCGCTTATCAGGTATTTATTGTACAGTAATACATAAAATGGACAGACATTAAAAATAATACAATATGACTTTCTCATGACAATTTTATGACTTTTCTCGTCATACTGTCCTTTGAATTTATATATATATATGTATATATATAACTTTTTTTTTTTAATTTTCATTGTAGATCCACATTGGGTACACATATACAAGCAGCCTTGTTTGCTGTTAGGTGTGAGAGATGGACGAAAACGGTTAATGTTGCTTATGTGAAAGTATGCAGACCGATTACTAATATTAAGGTCAAGGACAACATCCAAATTATTAACATGTGTTTATAACATACAATACAATGACATTTTTTGTTACACTTTTATGATATGTTTTAGCAGAAGCTATAGCTGTCTAAGATCACACTGTACACAAATATAAAATGAGGATTTTATCCAGCTGCACCAGAAAAATAACTTGTTTGCAATGGTCAAATATGTGTAATGTTTAATTTTTGTTTTTGTTTTTTGTTTGTTTAATATTTGTGTTGCAAGGTAACAACAATCTAGAAAGCATATGTCTGAAACAGTGAAATTGGCAGGATTCAAATAATGAAGTTATTTTCATCTAAAAATCCATGCTTTCTTAGAGCACGTTGGTAAAATTATTACAATTCATTTAAACAGAATTTTTATTGGTGAAGTAATTGGGTACCTAACTCAAAAATCTCAAATGTCAAAAATTAGTTTTTTTAAATATTCCCTACAGATGATAGTAATGTACTATTTGCAACATGATTAAACAAATAACTGCAGCAAATTGTTTAATGTCACATAAGTATATGATTTATAGGATATGGGCAAAACCAACACACAAACATAAACACATCCTGCACCTTGTGAATAACCACACGCTGTTTCTGTATTGACATCTCAGCTCTGTTTAAAATCTTAATTTAGGAGTAGCCTCTGTAAAAATGGATGAAACCCAAAGGTAGAAGATGCTCAGTTAGCAATCAGCGCAGGCAGTCAAGGCAGCATGAGGAGCCGGATGAGATGACCCTTACTTGTCCTCTTTTAGCACAGCAGGTCAATGAACCAACAGCAGAGTGCATCTCCTTCTCATTGATTGACCTGTCAGAGCCCGTCAATACACACATGAACAGAATAAGCCCTGCTGTTACCCACTGCTCACAAATTAACTCACATGTACATTGGGGTGGCAGTAGCTCAGTCCGTAGGGCGTTGGGTTGGGAACCGGAGGGTCACTGGTTTAAGTCCCTGTATTTTCCCAAAAAGTACGGAGTGTGGATTGGTGGCTGGAGAGATTCCACTTCACCTCCTGGGCACTGCCAGGTGCTGTTGAGCAAGGCACCGTACCCCCCCCCCCCCCCCCCCACCCGCTCACGGCGCTGGTTCGGCTGGCAGCCCATCTCCATTAGTGCATGTACAGATCCTGAGCATGTGTGTGTGTGTGTGTAGTTCAGGACTGTGTGTGATTACTAACAAAGTGTGGACACAGAGTGTAAATTGTAATTTCCCCATTGGGGATCAATAAACAGATTCAAATTAAAAATCTCCCCAAACTACAATGAAACTGAGGGTAAAGGGAAACCTGCTCCTGCTCCACCAGCCAGATTCCAGGGCTGACATAACACATTCAGGTAACACTCACACAAATATTAGAATTGTCCCATGCTGAATTTTGATCTTGTGTTTAAAACATGTGGGTGGGTTTACAACTGACAGCAATCCATTCTTATTTTACCAGCTTTACAAGCTGAGTTTTGAAGGTCACCACTTTCCTTGCATGCTATCTGGAAAACGTGTTTATCTGCTTTTTAATACCAGACATGACTAAAAGAGATCTTCTCTTATTTTAAAGTAATAGTCAAACATTTGGAAAGATATTCTTATTGCTTCTTGATAAGTTAGATGAGAAGAGAAGTACCACTTTGGTGTTTGTACAATAAATGAAGCTAAAGTATAACCTGGCTCTGTTGAAAGATAAAAAGAAATCTAAATCTTACTATTAAACATGTCTCGTTTGTTTAGTCCACACAAAAATCTAAGTCTATATCCCCCTTTTCCTCTGTTTATGCTAAGCTAAGCTAACTGGCAGCTGACTTTTAGCCGGTTTAAAAATGTGTTGTTTTTTTGTACATATTGAAAATATCCTGAGCTTTCAAATGTGCTGGTAGGCTGATTTGTTTATCTGTGGACAGAGCCAAGCTCTGTGTTTCCCTATGTCTTCATTCATGCTAAGCTAGGATAACCATCTTCTGACTTTAGCTTCATATTTATAGGAAAAAAAAAAAATATATATATATATATATATATATATATATATATATATATATATATATATATATATATATATATGAATGGTATCAATCTTCTCATCAAATTTGGCTAGAAAAGTAATAAGCATGTTGCCCAAAACTTGAACTTTTCCTTTAACTGACAAAAACTACGACAGAAGAAAAGCTTCTCTCTTGCACTTGCCAATCATTAAACACAGAAAGCATCACCGCAAATGAAATCTCCGTCTGGTTGGGTTTTATTTTGGCTACAGTGCTTCAGCTGGGATGAGGCAGACCTAGACAAAACTAACATGCACAAATGGCACTGTGACTGTTGCCAGGAGAGGTGATATTGTCATGTAATGTAAGTGTGGGAGAAATTAAGTGCTGTATGTCCTCCCTTTGTGCATTTAACCAAAACATCCCATGACGTTAATGTCACGGGCATCATCAGTAACTGCACTTTGTAAAAGCTTATTATATGTCTGCTGAATGAACTGGCCCGCATTAAGCAAACTCTAGACTCCATAAATGCACCAATTCATTTTTCCATTTTAGTAGAAAGACGGCATTTTGGAAAAACTATGTTGACCTAAGTAATAAATTAATTCCTCTGTGTCCTTGTTTAGCAAATAGGCCCAAAAATATTGGAAAAAATACTTCACTCCTGAGAAGTGACTGTCTATTATTTTGCATATGTTTAAATGTTTTTGACTTGATGAATACAAAGTGTACTACTGTACTTGTATTGTATCCAATAAAACAACTTGCAACCCCCTCAAAATTACAAAATGATAATGTGTCTACAATATTTCAAGAATTGTTTTTTTTTCTCTCATCACTAGACGAGAGCAAGATGTTCTGAAATCTAATCATCTTTTTTTACAGGGCAAAAAAAAAGGGTGAAAAAAGGGTGAAAGAAGAAGATCCCTTCCTTGAGTAAAAGTAACAAAACCACACTGTACAAATCGGCAAAGTATCCCTTTAAGAAGTTCAAGAATTCCGGTCGATTTCAACACGTAGCTCTGTTGTTGTAAATTTGGAGTGCGAAAAATGAAAACAATCGCTGTTGCCATTTCTTTTTTTGTTGGCCCTGGGACACGTTCTTCGTCTCAGTGTATTGTTTGTCACTGTTTATTTCTTAAATATGCCACAAAAAAAAAAAAACTATATTTCACACATGAGGCTGAAACCGGGCATGTTTTAAATGTGCTTTTAGCCTCTTAACATGTTTGAAATGGCATTACAAGCTTCTACCCATGTCAGGTGATTTATTCCGGGTGAACACAGTGACTCTGATGGCAGTGGATGTGAAAGAAATGCATAAATGTTGTGCTAATTCAGCTCCGTTTAGTTCCGGTGAAGATGAGAATTTATCCAATGCGGGTGTGACATAGATTTTATGGTAAAATCTACAAGAAATAGTTGGAGCTGTTCAGGATTTTGCAAAGTTTGCCGTGATTATATTAAGCCTTACTGGCAAGCCGTACTAGTTTTTGCGTAGAGTATTTGAGGTAAAGTAATTACATTCCAATGATGCATAGTTCTTGAATTGTTGCGCATAAAAACACACACCACACACACACACACACACACACACACCACACACACACACACACACACACACACACACACACACACACACACACACACACACACACACACACACACACACACACACACACACACACACACACACACACACACAACACATAAAACGTCCACAATGTAATGTTCATGTTCATTAATATACGGTCTATGGTTCATGCCCGTTGCTTCAGTGCGATTCACACGATGAGTGATATCAAAGATGCTGTTACACAAGAGAAATAATGCATCAAAGATCAGTGTGTACTTTATTTCCTTTACTCAAGGCTTTGGTTGACTAATGATGTGTCTGAGATAAACATTGTAACAGAAGAGAATACTTCTCATTCACTGAAAAACAAAAGTCATAATCCAAATATTAAATTTCTGGAGAAGATGGAACGGGGGATTACATCTGAAACTTTGATTTGAGTATGTATGCATGTATGTATGTATATATATATATATATATATATTATATATATATATATATATATATATATATATATAGACAGATTTTTCATATGTTCCATTTCTTAATGATATTGAATGATGTTTTTATCCTACATTATAAACTGTACTTCAGAATGATGAACAAGCTGTCAAGAATATCAAGGGGGTGTATACTTATTCTGATATTTTTCATATAAGGTAAGCATATAGCTAGGTATGGACGGATCTTCCCTGAGGGAGCTCTGTAGACACAGTCAGACCAGTCATCCATCTACCCAAACCATTTCAACATATTCTCCATCAGTGACTTTCATTTCCTCTATGATGGCCGGAAGGAATGGCCTTAGTCTGATTGGATATCTATCTAATGGCTGCTTTAGTGGACTGCCGGACCGCCTCGGGACCCAGACATAGCGAAATAGAGATGGCAGGGGCGGTCTGTGTTCTGACTCCTCTCCAAGTAATGCATTTATACTCCAAATGATCCAAAGTGTGCCACTCTGTGCAATAAGAATAAACAAATAGCCTTACCGCATTGGCTTTATTGTCTTACATCAATGTTGATTTATTCACAGCCGTGTGGGCTATTGTATGCAGATTGCCTGATGCCCCCGCGGTGAACTCCTCATCTAATCCTGTCAGAGAGTAACTGCACTGCAGGGGGGGAGTGGGCTCTCACGCGAAATGAGAGAGGGTTCAAACAGTCAAGAGATCCACAAAAACATGCAGGGAAACCCTCCTGAAAGTTTACAGAGGCCCTTCCACCGGTCAAATCAACAAAAGATATTTGATGCATACGGAGCTTCTATGGAACAACAGTTTGGATGGCAGCGGCAGGTAGGATGAGTGCTATGATATGATGAGAGTCATTTAAAAAAAGGCACGAAGGCATCCAAAAGCTGAGATTGGAAGTGATAATGTGTACTCCCCGGTCAGAAAGACCACGCCTCAGAGAGAACAGCTGCAGCTGACCACGTTACGGATGGCGAGGGACAGAGATAAAGGAGTGAAGCTCTGGGCCCATAGTACTGCCTGAAATCAGATTTAGATTCCAGTCTTATGTCCAAATCATATTATGCTTCACAGCTATGCACAGAGTAGCTATCTATCACTCACATACACACACACTGTCAACATGATCCGACCATCTGTCAGTACTTACCTATACAGAGCTTCACGATGCGGCCCTGATGGAGCTACTGCAAATTGCTTTAACATCCTCTCTGCTGCTTGCGTGCATGCTTTGGTCTAGAAAACAGATACAGAACTCTGTGTTGCATCAACACATTCAGCCATATTAACAAGCAAGAACAGCAGCAGTTTTTGCAATCTTCCAATTAAATCTTTTCATCAGAAATAAGCAAAAATTCAGATAATTCATTTCCCGTTGAACGCTTGCCAAGAAGTGGACTGACATGTTTTATTCATGAGATCTTAACGCGCCGGTAAACACTTTGTTTTCATGACTAAAATCGAAAATATGAAACTTAAGATACAGTATTGGGAATAGAACAATAGGAAAAGTAGAATAAACAGGCTGAGGAAACCCCTGACAAAAAAAAAGATTTCTTACTGTTTTGCCGGGTGTGAAATTTTACACATTTAAATCCCCTTTGTACTTTCTTGCTCACTTCCAAATCTTCCATTTTCTTCATTTCAACACACGATCTCAAGAGTGTACAGTCTCCCGTATGAGGGACTTAACTAATTGAGTCTCTATCTTTCTTTGGCTTGTTTTATGCTACTACTAAGCTTTTTAAAATGAAATCTCATGATGGTTTGTGTAATCACTACAGCCTCTAGGACTGGAAGTTTCCAAGTTGGAGTTTTAAGAGTGTTTTGTCCAAAAGATATCTATTCCAAATCAATATTTTGCACAAACGAGACAAGCTGTGGATAACCAATCCTCTCTACTTCACCAGTTTCTCTCTCTCTCTTACTGCTGAGGATGTACAGATCGAACCCTAGTTCCCCACATGCTGCTTTTATGACTGTAAAAGGTCAGCTGTTGATGATCGCACTGCGTGACCACATCATTGAGGAGAAGGATGACTTGAGATGCCTCTAAAATGAGACTTGATTTGCTCTCCATTTGGAAAACAAATTGGACACCTGCTCTTTAATTTCATTATTTTTTCTCCTCAGGTAATCCTTTAATAGTGGGAAAATGTGTTTTCTCAATTGGTAGCTGGCAGCTTTCTGCCACTGGGGTGTTAGTGCATGAGTGAAGACAGGCCCATTTTAACGCGCTTTGAATAAATGTTCTACATAACTGTTTATTATTGTTATTATTAGTAGTAGTATTATTATATAAACTTGCATCCTTTTTTTGGCCATTTGGGGACACATAAAAACAAAATGTCTCAAGTTTTTGTAGCAAACACGTTAGCAAACAGTTTGCAACACATCGAAGCAGACATGCAGCAAAATTAGTTTGTGACCACCTAGTCTCGCATTGCCAGACCTTCCTCAGCGCGGCAGAGAAGGCAAGGCAAGGCAGCTTCATTCATATAGCACATTTCAGCAACAGGGCAATTCAAAGTGCTTTACATAAAAACAATAAAAAATAAATAAAAAAAACAGATAAAACAAAATAATAAAAGTTACAAGGAACACTAAATAAATGAAAAACCATTTTAAGAAAGGCAACATAAAAAAAAGCTCCCTGCTGGAGCTGCTGCCCCCGCGACCCGATACCGGATAATCGGATGAAGATGGATGGATGGATGGATGGAACATAAAAAGGTCTTCAGTCTTGATTTAAAAAAAACTGAGAGTTGCAGCGGCTCTGCAGTTTTCTGGAAGTTTTTTCCAGATGTGTGAAGCATAGAAACTGAATGCTGCTTCCTCCTGTTTAGTTCTGACTCTGGGGACAGAAAGCAGACCTGTCCCAGACGACCTAAGAGTTCGGGGGGGGGGGGGGTCATAGTGTAGTAGAAGATCAGAAATATATATTGGCCCTAAACCGTTTAGTGATTTATAAACTAGCAAAAGTATTTTGACATCAATTATTTTAGGCACAAGAAGCCAGAGTAAGGACTTCAGAACTGGAGTGATGCGATCCAGTCTCTTGGTCTCAGTGAGGACTCAACCAGCAGCGTTCTGAATCCGATGCAGCTGTCTGATTGATATTTTAGGGAGACCTGCAAAGACACCGTTACAGTAGTCAAGTCTACTGAAGATAAAAGCATGGACAAGTTCACAAGAGGAAAGTCGGGCTAGTCCACACGGCATTCCGGGAAAGGAGAAAAACTGCTCTGGTTTACTGGCATTTCTTTAAACCAATCACAATTGTCTTGGGTGGCGCTAAGCCCCAGACCAAAGAACAGTGCCTCTGCAAAAGAGCCTTGGGAAAAAACTAGTTTGGGTGGAACATGTGTTCGTTCAAAGGTTGTTTAGTCTAGCTAGCTGTGTGGATTTACCATGCAAAGATCTGAGAGAGCATTTAACCGTAGCAGTTAAAAATCAACAGATGTTTAAAATGCCAACACAAAGAAAGCGTATGATCGCCAAAATGAGGACATCCGGTGCAATTTCAGGCAGCACCAGAAAAATACTGGAAATGAAACGTTGTTGATATAGATTAGTGGCCACCTGTCAAATATTGACACAAGACTCCTTTTAACTCTACTTTGTTCTCCACCATCACCACTATGTTCACCAGCTAGTTGCTAACTATGTCTGACTGCAGTTTAGAGCTGGGCAGGTGAGCTCTAGCTATCACTCCATAGAGCAGATGGGACACAGTCAATTCAAAATTCTCAGTGGGATTGTGACAACTAGCAACTCCTTTCACATTACACACTGATCCACTGATAAAAAACAAGTATTAATCAGTGCAGCTTAAAGTTTTGTGATTGTCTTTTCTTTAGGGCTGCAACTAACAATTATTTTCATTGTCGATTAATCTGTTGATAGTTTTCTCGATTAATTGATGACATGTTTGGTCTATAAAATGAAAGAAGAAAATGGTGAAAAATGTTGATCAGTGTTTTCCAAAGTCCAACATGACATCCTCACATGTCTTGTTCTATCCACAACTCAAATATATTCAGTTAAATGTTGTAGAGGAGTGAAAAAAATCTACAAAATATTCACATTTAGGAAGCTGGAATCAGAGCACTTTTACTGTTTCTTTCTCAAAAAATGACTCATGCCGATTAATCAAATATCAAAATAAGTAGTGATTAATTGAATAGTTGACAACTAATCAATTAATCTTTTTGGCTCTACTGTTCTCCCAGACGACATGCTGTATAATGCTTTAAAATGTAACTCTTTATGTCATCCGAACTGAGGTTGTCTAGCGCCTTGCAAGAGGCTTGAAAGTTCTTTTTCTTTTTCTTATTATTTTAGATAGTGGATGGACATTTTCACCCTCACACACTTATGTTTGAAACACTCAGCAGGTCAGTTCTGAAGATTGACTTTGAGGCAATTAACCTGTACAGCTTTTCTTTTGCAGCCACTTAACTTCTACCGTGTGAATGCTAAAACTTTATAAATGGACATTTTTGACCAAGTCTTCATTCTTGAACTCACTCTGCTTGAAGAACGATTCCACAGCCAGTGTTCTCTCTCCACTTCACGTGGTTGAGCCAACACTGAGATGTTGCAGGGAGACTGCGAGGTCAAGCCATGCAGTTCAATTACTTCTCGAATGACAACGCTCTCTAATCTTCATTTTTATAAAGAGAAACCGCATTAGGCTTTTACTTACAGTAACATTAAAGACCTTTCTCTTAAAGGAAGTCCATGCAGCCAAGCGGACCGGCTACCAGCAGACTGTGGCTGTAATTGATGGACACTTGGCATGCTATGTGCGCCTGGCCATTTGTATAATCCATAAAAAGAGATGTTGAGGTAATTATGTTTGTCATGATATATTGAAAGCCGGAATCGGCGAGCTAATCAGAATGCCTGACAACTGTAGCATACAGATGCTATCAAACCTCTTGTCCATGGCTATAAAATGAAAGTGGGTCATTTTAACAGGTAACAGCTGTTCATGGCTAATTTGTTCAATTATGCGCAGAGGATGCAGGCGGAGGTTGTTTCTCAGCCCTAAGGGACCTCCTCTCTCCTGTCCCTTCACATTGAGAATGAGCTGAGTAATGGAAATCTATATATCCAACGTATAAAGCATGGTGAAAATACAGAAAATAGCAGCAGGAACACTAGGGTCTGTCATGAAACAGGGTGTATCATGTAGCACTTTCACGTTAATGCTAATTACTACCAACATGATTATTTTGAGTGATCATTGGATTCCTAATAAATGATCAACTGTGACCAGAACTGTGAGAAAGCTGCATCACATGACATGTTCAAGAAACCACTGGATGACCATGCCTGTCTCGCTGAGCGGAGTAATGTCATCCAATCCACATGGGATGATGGTGATCATTCAGAATTGTAATATTATTGTTAGCGATGAGAAGTTGTCTTGCTACCGGATTGATTTAATGCCATGAAGTTTCCTCTACAGCATGGGCTCACACTGACCTTTCAGAGAAAAACGTGATACGGGAACCTGCACAAGTCACTGCACAGTTGTCTGTCCTGCAATTACTAGCCTGTAAATCACTCCAACTAGTCAGTCATCTGTAAAAAAACAAACAAAAAAACAGCTGTTTCCATCCTAGCATTCCCTGAAAAAATCATAACACTGTGCTTTAATTTGCGCATATTTAGAGCTTTAAAACAACAATAACAAAAATTTGATCTGATAAGTGTTGTTGTTCATCTCCCTTTCTTACCTTTCTCTGAAAACTACCAACAAGCACATTGTTTTCTCTTTTAACACACACACACACACACACACACACACACACCACACACAACACACACACACACACACACACACACACACACACACACACACACACACACACACACACACACACACACACACACACACACACACACACCAACCTAATCCTAAACCAACCTTTCAGACCTGACAGCTACGGTATGTTTTCTTCTGATTTATTAACTTGGAAATCAGACTGATTCAGTGAGATAATGTATAATCTTGACATCTATCTGTACATTGTCAACGCTTCAACCTCCAAATTCAATTTGAGATGTAATCATACTTTCTTCTTTTTGTGAGGCAGTTTTTTAGTATGCAGTAACATTTTACTGTTGTACTTCGCAGTTGCTGGTCTGTAATTATATTCTTCCCAATGTAATATCATATCAATGGCCAAAACTCATTTAGTAGTCATAAGCTAAACTTCATTTTTGATTACAAATTTAATTCTATGTTCAAGCATCTTTTTAAGTTAAGTCCCACAGTGAGGATGGAGAGAACATCTCCAAGATTCAATTCATTATTCTGACATTTACAACGGAGAGAAACATGAAGAGCAGGGCCGAAATCATGAGGAAAAAAGGGACAGATTTGCCATTCAAATCCTTGCATTTCACAAATAATACACCAATGTGTTTAAATTGTATTCATCTGCCTTCGACTCTAATGAGACGGGTTCAGTTCACTTCTCATTTAAAATGAACAATTTCAACTTAAACCTTTGTTACAGCATCAGCGTCTCTTTATCTCTAAAAGTCCGTCCAGATCACGGTGCTTGGTTTCAAAAGGTCAAAAGTGCATCTGACAAAGACATTTTGCAATTAGGGCCGCTGTTGGATGCTGCTGTAACAAAAACAATGTCAATTTACAGTATTATAACTTAGGAAGACTGCCATCCTCTCACCTGTTCAAAAGATTTAGTATAGGGTTTACTTTCTAATCTATTCATTTATATGTGTGTGTTGTTGGATTATTGTTTGTGTTGACTTTTTTTTTTTAACTTAATGTTTTGTTTACACACCATAAAAACATTCCTCCCCTACACACCTTTCAACAACATCTCCCCGATTGATGGGAGCAAAGTTCAATACACAGAGCAGCTGAACGATGTAATGCCAAAACCTCCAGTACGCCTCCTGAAATCCTCCAACAGAGTAATGTCAGAAAGAAAAATAAACACTGGCATTTGACCTGAACAAATGTTAACAGTGGCAAACCACTTCTAATTTGGGTTTGGTGTATAATTTTGGATTATGTTCTGTAAAAGCACTGCTGAGCAAAACACAGTGAGGGAAAAGGAAGAAAACATTGCCGCCTATGATGATGATGATGATGCAGCCTGATGGCAAAAACGTTGCTAATGCACACCGATACATAGTCTGTGTGAATTTTCCTAAATTGTTAGGCACTGGGTTGCTATGAACAACACAGGTTATTACACGTGAGAGATTTTTTTAGCCATGGCAGCAGTGTGCCTCTAAGGAAGGCAATGTTGGTCTGATATTTAGTTTGTCTGTCTGCTCATCACTTTGGTCCCCACTAAAATATATTTCTATCTTTTGAAAAAGATTTTTTCCTGACTTTCATGGTCCCCAGATGATGTTTCCCAATGATTTTGGTGGTCCCCTGAATTTTCCTCTTGCGTGTGCAGCAGCTTCATGGTTTTAAATCAAATGTCTCAACAATTAAATGCAGTACCATAAAACTTGGTACATGTGGTTATGCCACCCTCAGAAGGATACATTTTAATCACTTGGACGATCCCCTGATTTCTAATGTAGCACCATTATCAGATCAAAATTCTGAAACCAAGTAAGTTCCATGTCATCAATGATAATCAATGATTTGAGAGATTTACTGTCAGCTGTGTTGAACTCTTCCTTAGGTCCTGACTTAAATAGGCAGTTTTAGACTTTTAGTGCACATTTTCACGTGATAAACAGGTCTAATTTTGACTTGTTGGCTCATTATCTTTTCATTGCAAGAAAGCAATGTTCACTTTGTTTTTGTTCACAAACAATAACCTATGTTTTAAAGTGCACACTTCCCAGCATTTATGAAACTCATTCATAATCACCAGAGGGCTGTATTAAAACCATATGAAAGATTATGTTAGTGGTTTCGGGGCTCAATAAAATGTCATTCGCCACGTTTTGGTGGGTTTAACTGCACTTCTAGAATACATCAAAATATGTGAAATGTATTCACTTATCTTCATAGCTGTCACTCAAAGACATTATCCTGTGAGCAGCAAGCAGCCTCTCATTATGCAAAATCAAACAAGACAGTGGAATTGAGTTTGGTGTCCCAGAGTAACATAAGCAAATATAGCCTGACAACTCATATTGGAGAAGACTTAGAAGCCTGCCTATGCCTGGAATTTAAGACAATGAAGGCAACGGTTTGGACAACTACAGGCATGAGATCCACCAAATCTGGAGTGATGGGAGAAAGTGCTTTGGTGTGTCCCTTAAGGGAGATGTCCATCTGTCTGTGTGTGTGTGTGTGTTTTGTGTATAAGATCCTTAGAAACATTATAAAGCAAATGCAAATCATAAAATCATATAGAAGCTGGTCTCCTCAGAAACAATAGTAACATATCAGTGTTCATGTCAAAAGAACTTACTGTTTAAATTAATAAGACTCCAAGGTATTTTCAAAGTCCTAGCATACAGTGATAAAAGATATACAATGTATGCGCCCAGGTCATCCAAACTGTGATGACAGAGCAGCCCAGAGGGGACATGTTCAGTCACACGTGAATGTCTTTGGTTCTGAGACGGTGCGACAGTGCCCTCCTGTGGAGCCGCTCGGCTCGGCTCCTCAGGTGCAAACACACTAGAGCTGCTTTCTCCACTGACAAGAGAGCTGCCAGGTGTAATGATGAATCACAGGCAATTTTTTTTAAACTGTGACCAGTCCCAACACAGAGAGATGTTGGCATGTGCTTGAAAGGCCACTAACAAAAACCATTTGGACAGCTGTGCAGAGGTAGAAGTAGAAGGTAAAGTAGCAAGAGCACAGTGTAGAAACACTCTGATCCAGGTTCAAGTCCTGCATTCAAAAGGGTAAAGTTAAATATAAGTACAAGTATAAGTATTATGCAAAATGATGTATATTATATTATCAAATTATAATTATTGATGCATTAATTAGTACATTACTTTGACGTTGCAGCTGGTAAAGGTGGGGCTGTTTTTTATCCAGTGAATTTCACCAAGGAATCAATAAAGTCTTATATTTATCAATAATACAACATTGTGATGAATTCATTGATTCAATGTTTTATTATTAGTTTGGATTTGCAGTAACTAAAAGGTATCAAATAACTGTAGTGGAGGGAAAAGGAAACTATACCTCTGAATTGTATAGGAGTAGAAGTTTAAAGTAGCATAAAATGGAAATACTCAAAGTATAAGCAACGCAAAATTGTACCTACTGTGTGTACAGTTGGGTGAATGTTATTTACTTTCCACCACTGCAGCTGTCATATAGGAGAAAAAGAGAAGGGATGGAAAAAGTACTAGAATATCTATCTCAAGTACAAGTTTTGTTACTTAAAAAACATTTCACACAAGTACAAGTAAAATGACTTGTGTAAAAATGTACTGAGATAAAAGTACAAAATAGATGAGTTAAAACTTACTCTGGGTAATTGTTGCTGCGTTATGTTATATAATAAAGTGCATCTAAATGTATACAGATGACACCACAGAGCCTAAATACCCTGTTCAACCATTTATAAAAAAAATTTATAGACAGCACTTTGCAGCCTGTGCACACAATTGATTACCAATTATAAATATACAACCCCCTTCTTCAGTGTAGCCCTAGAAGAAACCAATAAAGAGACAAAACTCGTCAACAACAACGACAACGACAATTAAACACAAATAGCGAACAATAAATAAAAAGAGCTCCGGACAGCACGGCGGGTGCAACAAGCGTTATTGAGCCATACAAATTAACCTGACACTTATAGAAATAACAACAGAATGAAACATCACCAACACAGACAACACTAAAAAATAAATTCCACAGCAGCTGCAGCCACAAACACACATGTCATAGCAAAAAAAAGAAAAGAAAACAGCAGCAGATTTTGCACAAGGTGTTGTGCACACCCAAGCACTCAACTACCTTGCCTAGCATTGATAACCTTCTCCTTCCAACCATCACAATAAGTGTGCTGTGTTGTACTTACCTGTCTAAAGGGCCTTCTGTGAGTCCTGTGCTTCAATCTGCTCCAGGTTCAAAGTATTTGCTCAAAGCATAACACAACCAGTCCACTTATCCTCTCTGAAAACTTTGAGGGCGGAGGAACCAAACATGTTGAGCTAAATTAAGGCTCTGCAGTGAGGGATTATTGTCAAAAACAGCAGAAAAGCCTCACTGAAGATAGAAACACAGAAATGACCACCATGAGCATCTTATCATTTAGCATGTTAGCATACGCACCTGTTGGTTACTCAACATCTTGTGTGTATTTGATGTGGGTCCCTTACTTTAGCACCCTGCAGGGTGGAGCATTAAACCAGTGATAAACAATTAAGGTGGATGCTACCTCTTTCTTATGCTGGACTGCAGAAAAGCAGGTTCCCATAAACGTAAAAGTCTGTCCCTCACTTACAGCGCTAATGAATGGTGGAATGTTGGAGTTCCTCCATTCACTGTTGCCCTTACAAAATGAATATAACAGCAAGGGGCTCAAAAGGCTCAAAAGACGTTGTACTGTGCAGTAGATCACTTTAAAATATTCCATATCCATAAAATGTCACAGCAGCAAGTGAATAATGACAGTGGAATTCGGTAACTATTGTACCATGAACAGCTTCATCTACTCAATCCCAGAAC
Source organism: Etheostoma spectabile (assembly GCF_008692095.1). Lineage (NCBI taxonomy): Eukaryota > Metazoa > Chordata > Actinopteri > Perciformes > Percidae > Etheostoma > Etheostoma spectabile. The sequence goes on from NC_045739.1 coordinate 4,766,542, forward strand.
TCATAAATATAATTTTTATTGCCTATAATAGGCTGAGCCATTTTTGGGAACACGATAAGACAAAGGACCCAATGATTTAGGTCCATTTTGTCATCGAGGTATAAAGTCAAGAGGCATCGAATTTATAATGATGAAAGAGCACTCGTAGCAACAAAAAAATGAAGACGTTTGGCTCATACTGTGAAATGTATTTCAAATGAAAAACGGCCGCTACAATAATTTGTTCTTATTCACTGGTGGAGATTTTACCCCTCAATCATATTACAGGTTGGCATATTTGTTTTGGGGTTTGTGGTTATGAGGAACTTTGCCTTTAAACCTCACAAATAGTCAATATATACTGCAATAAACTTATCCTTACAGTAGCCTAATGTGGTACACTTTCTGTAAAATCAGATATTTCATCAGTAATCAGTTTCTGTCAGTCTCTTCTGGAACTGTAATGAAATAAAATAAATGTATTGTTTTATTGTTATTAATTAGGCTGTATTTCACCACACTCTCTTAGACTGTCTCCTGTGTGTCACTTTGATTAAGCACAAAAATTGACACACACTGACCTGTTTAGAGGACAGTAAATGGAAACAGCAAACAGAAGTATCCAATGAGATGTAGACCGCAAAGGAGATGGTGTTTTAGGTGTTGTTCACTAAAAATAAGATGTCGGGATGACTAAATACTTTAAGTACAGATACAAACAAATACGTGTGCATGAAGGGTTGCATTTTGACAATTTGTACAGCCACTGAAGACTTGATAGCCTTTCATTACACAACATTTCTGTTTTCCTGGGAGGACATTTTGGTCTGGGAAATAATTCTTAAAAGGATTTTATGTTAAAAGGACACTACGCACAAAATCATTTTAGGAACAGAAAATATAATTTTAATCAGAGCATTTAAGATAGTGAAGAATGGAACCCTTAATTATCAAGTTGCATATGAAGTTTTTTTTTTAAAACCAAAATTGGATTCAGTACATATTCGTAATCTTTCAGTGTTTGCAATAGCCGTTGTGCTTTCTAATTCCTCTCCTTCTAACAGAACAACTCAGGAGGAAATGTCACAGCATTAATTTGGGATTTTCAGCCAATTTACCACACAATCACAAATGTCTGTTTCAGTAAGGAAGGGAAAAAGTCATATTTAAAATCTTGAAAATTGCTAAAGAGATTTTTATCATACACATAATGTGAAATGAGTTACTAACTGGTAGTGAGATTATCAGCGGCATCCGCGAACAGATCCTATTGATGAAATATTTCAGAATTTAAAAGCAAATGGGACCAGTTAACAAACACATTTTAAATCAAAACATAGTCAATATTTTTGGAAAATGTGGAATAAACACTAACATTGCGTTTATTAACTGTCTTTTTTTACCATGAATATGTGTCCATTTCTTTGATATTCAACTTGTTGTGAGTCCACAGATACCAATGACTTGCTCCTTGTGGTTTCTGAAAACCATTTTCTTATAATACTACATTTAGTGTTTTGGGCTCATGGGACTACTGTTTTGTCCCTAGAAAATAATACAAATACAAAGACAAACAAGCTTGTCTTTGACTGAGCTTGTGTCTATGTTTCAACATCACTTCAATGTCAAGTTTTTTAAATTAACAAGAAAATACTGTAATGTTTGCAGTAAATTAAATTCCAAATATTGTCTTTACAAATACCACAATGTATTTAATATCCTTTTTAATGTGCTTTATGACTGAGTTGGTTGTACTACTTCCATACCGTTTCCCCATGCTTTCTTTGACTCTTTGTTTTTTAAAAAGGTCAAAGGAAATACCGGACAATGCGTTCCTTATTTAACTATTGTGAATGTAAATGGACTGTTCTCATACTCTACTTTTCTAGTCTTAAAACAACTACTCAAAGCGCTTTTACACAGCACAGGAACCATTCACCATTCACACACATTCATACAGTGTGGCCAAGGCTGCCGTACAAGGTGCCACTCTCTCATCCGATTAACACACACACACACACACATTTACACACCGATACGCAGCATCGGGGGAAACTCGGGGTTCAGTGTCTTGCCCAAGGACACCTCGACATGGAACTGCAGGGCCAGGGGTCGAACCTGAAAAAAAAAAAAAAAACGGACCTGCCACAAAAATTTAGACAATCAAGATTTTTTGTTTTGTTTTAATAGAGAACATTCTCTTTCAATCCATTATAAAATAGCAATTAATTTTTTTTTTCAATTCAGATATTTACATATATACAGGTGGCTGTGCAAAATGTACAAGATATTGGCAAGAAAGTGTCATATTTGTCTTGTTTGTCATATCTACTGTATATGAAAGAAAAAAGTAATTTGCTGAGTTGGAAGTTGTCAACTGATAAACTTACAAACAGCAAACTTAAATATATACAGTAATACAAAAGTTGCCAATACAGATTCTTTCAGAAAATGACAAAGGTACTGTATAAAGACCAAAATTAATATGTGCACTAAAAATATAAAAAGTTATAAAGTGGGTATGTTCATCTGATCGACTAGTTTTAAAAAAGTGATCCGTCAAAGTGCAGTCCTCGTTCTGCATTTCATGCCCATGTTTACCTACATGATCATCCCGCATCATTCATAAATATAAAAATGTGGAAAAACAAGTTATTGGAAAATGTGTGATTCACATAAATGAGTGTAATCAATGACATTAGAGATTCATTTCTCCAAACTCTTTTTTTAAAAATTCACATTATAGCCCATGAGCTACGCAGCCTGGATACTTTACATTAGTTACAGCCACTTCATTTCCCAATTATACCATACTAGTTTCACTGTTTTTATCCATTTAGCAAACCGTTTCCATAAGATTTTTTATGGTACCAAAAGTAGAGACTAAAATGAGCTTGAGAAGGGCAATCCATCCTGCACAGATATTTTAGTCAAAGCTTACTTAAACATTACACACTTTCATTTGAAAAGTCTGCAGCTCTTTGGGGGACATTTAGGAAACGCAGGGAAATGACGCGAAAGCCTCTTGGTAACATTATTCAAGAAACAGGGAGCCAAATCCACATTATTATTTTCATAATCAGTATGTAAATCTGTCATTATTCTTGGATCTTCTAAATCAGAGGACAGCAAACACATTTAGCAAAAAGCAAAAAGCTGCAGACTTTTGAAATCTATTTGGCAATGATAAAAAGGTACAGATGGTACAGTGATTTAAGTTAAATTGCATATGTCACTAAAGAAATGAATGAAAACTGCTGTCTGCAGGGTAGGTGGCTTTAGAAATGACCGATAGGAATGTAAAGTAACTGTGGTCTTTGTAGTAAATGTGCTAGAATCAGAATAAAAAGTAAAATTTTGGTTTTAACCACTGTGTCGGGAACTCTCGCAATAAATAATAGTGAGTAATACAGTAATAGCGAGAAATACAACACCTGTGATTACATCATGCACAACAAATGAGATATGAATTTACATGTCATTTTTTTTGTTTCCAATCAAGCTAAGCCAGAGAAAGAAAGAAAGAAAAAAAGAAAGAAAGAAAGAAAGGAAGAAGGAAAGAGCACACATCCTACAAACCTGGAGAGAACCGTGGGATAGATGATGTTACTGAAGCAGATCAACACATTCTAATCCATATGGCTTAATTTGTTAAGAAGGCAACTCAGCAGATGACAAGGCTAGTCAAGTTTACTCTCTGTAAAAAAATCCACAGGCATTAAAGCTGTGCTAAAATATAGTAGAACTGTGTGATAAATTAAAATCTCTGTTAAGAACTTAAATAAACAGAGTTTTTACGTTAACATGGTCAAGAAACTCAGCACATTACTGCAGTTTTGTAAAATCAGGCTGTTGCACCTGAGTGTTGGACATTAATCTAAAATGAAACCACTTCATGGAGATTTGCTGCTACAACCGCATGTCAGTGCAAAGGACACGGACAAGGTCTTCGGGTCTATAGCGCTCAGTTCGGCCAAAGACATTTTCCTTGTGCGCAGCATGAGGCAGTGCATGACTGAAGCGTGGTTTGGTAAAACTGGTCTCTGAAGAGCAAAACCACTGAAATCAGGGGTCAGTTCAAATATTTGGTCCTCTGAAAAATACAAAAGACCTGTGCTTGAAGAGGCTTTTAAAAGAAGACGTCTCTTCAGCGTCCCAGATTTCTTCCCACAGACAGACGTCTCGTCACTCAGCAGTGGGTGATCAAAGAAAGTACCGGCAGAGACGGTCTGAGCCGACAGTCAACTCTGCTTCCTGAACGCCACTGAGCGCCACTAGTCATTTTAATGCGTGTGCTATTTGAGGAAGCCTTTATAGAGCAGGTGTGAGTGACTGGTCCCTCTTTCATTCTCCAGGCAGAAGAGCAGGTCCCTGAGGTTGACTCTGGTGATGCGCTGTCGCATAAACTGTCTGGAGCCTGCTCCACCGGAGCCTCCAGGCTGAGAGGGGCCTGACCCTGAGCCCTGCGGCGTAAAACGGCGCAAACACAAGAGACATTTAGTCTTCTATTGACCTGGTTTGAAATAATTACAAATTAAGCACAACCAGTCTAAGCCAAATGGTTCCATATTTCTCACCTCTGCACTGGCACCCCTAACAGGAGAGTCTGTTTTCCGTTTTTTCCTCGGACCGATTGCTGCCAGCGCCGTTAGGTTGGCTTCTCTCTGTCTGATCTGAGCCAGCTCCTGCTGCTGCATCTGGAATACAAGCAAAAACGCGTAGATTAGTCTCACAGACAAACTTGTCACACTGCTTTACAAAGACAGCAAATCCTATAGTCACTTATCGTAGCATATTCTTACCTCTTTGGCCTTCTGTTTTAGTCTGAGCTGCTCAGGGTCCTCCTGCCGTGACCGAGACTGCAGCAAGGCAGAGGACATTTTAATATTTTAAGATGGACATGTACACTTTATTCAGACAACTGTTTTATTCATTCACTTGCTCATTGTTAGCAGATCTGTCCTCTAGAGATTGTTAGCAGCAGAGGAAACATACACTAATGACACTGACCCCAGACCACTCACTCGCCTTCTCTGTGCAATTATCATAGTGTGTAGGATTCTTCCTGTCAATGATGCTGTGTGACCGTGTTTCTAGATCGTTACCTTGGCAGCCTTGAGGAGAATCTCTCTCTCCTGCTCTTCCTTCCTTTGCTTCTCCATCTGATCAAGCTGCTCGAAGAATTTAAGCTGGGTTCGCACATCGCTTACCAGCTCATACCGCTCATCCTCCTAAAGGATGGATGAAGTCAGACGTTGCCAGGAAGGTAGAGGGAGGTACGACAGTTAACAGACTGAATGGCAATGCTCTCCGGCTCGCAAATTACTGGAATTAATAATCACCTTGAAAGTTGTGTTTTTCTGCTGTGCCACTTGTGACACCTTTTCCAGCAGGTTTTGTAGTCGCTGCTGTGTAGCATGGGAAATGTAGTTGATCACATCTGCGCCCAACTCGCCAACACCAAACTTCTTACCTGACACAACAAGGGGAATGTTGATAAAGATTTAAACATTGTCAACCTTTAAAAGCAAGAATGTGCTTTACAATTCAATAACCATAAATAATAATGTATTGATAATTTTATTATAAGACAATTTAGAGTAAAAAACCACAACATTTTTTCAAGTTTATGTGTCTCACCAATCTCCAGAGCTCTCCGTGTGAGTAAAGAGGTGGAGAGGAAGGTCTCATCCTTACAAGAACGAGTCACTATGCCAACAAGCTCAGAATTGGTTGCTAAGATACGGGCACTCTCCTCTGACAAGTTGACCCCTGCCATGGAGGCCACATCATTGATATCATCATCATCTCTGGATGAAATAAAAAGTGACAAGTCAGACATAAACATGATGTACACCTTACTGTGTGTAAAAACTGATATCATTTTTTAAAATAATTGTAGTTGTTTTTCAGCTAGTCTTCTATAGCTGAAAAAAACGAACAGCTAGAAACGTTTAAATACTGAGGTAATTCATCAAGCACCCTAATTAATTACTGAGTCTGACCGCCCCCAAAGGATGTTCCCCAGGGACATTTAGATGATTGTGATGAAAGCAACAAAGACTGCACCAAATTAAGACTTAAAGACTTCCCTTTTTCTTAAAAAGAAAAAAAGTATGCCATTGGAATGACAGACAACATGTGTTTACTCTGCTCCGTCTCAGCAGTTTGTAAACCTTTGAGCTGAAACTTCCCACTTTTTGTTTGTTTTTTCCCCCCAATACATCCAAATACACAAAACATGTGTTTTCATTTTAATATTTATTTTCTTCTGTGAGACAATTACGAGACAACAACTTTATCATCACACATGCTACCTGTGTGAACATAACTTCATGGGCTCTTAAATGGAACACCTTCATCTCAACCTCCATCACATAAAATAAAGAAATAATCGCAAAGAACATGTACGCTGTTAAATCTATGAAAGTAAGGTTGCATATCTCTGCTCACTGCTGGCATAGTTCCAACATTAAATATGACAATACAAAAAAATCCTGTAAATTCTCAAAGGCTTTTGAAAACCTCTAAAACTCCTGGAATGCTGACTATTTGGAGACCAGTATTTATAAAGACACTTATGTTATTAATGAGTCACAAACCTGAAGGTTCCCCCTCCTGCTTCCCTCAGCTTGTTCTTCTGAGCAGCTGTGAGAGGGGCCTGACTGACTACTTGCACTCCTTTGGCCCCCGGAGCCAGTGTCTGCTTCCCTGCTGGAATTAATAGAGACAAACGTGATGATTATTGCTGCTAATTAAAAGTGCAGTTAAAATTGTCAGTGAGAAGTCTAAAACATGTACTGTGAGCTGAATTTTATTTAGATTTTTTTCTTTTTTTTTTTTAAGAATCAAATTTGGCACATTTGTACAAGTTTTGGTTTTCTGAAATACAGATAGTATCCACAAGGTGGCAGCACTACCATACTGTACAGAGTACATCGGTGAAGGATCAAATAAAAGACTCGGAGGGAACCAACTGCATATAACGTCTACTGTATAGATGAAATAAGTGACTGTTGAACACACACCTGTCTGTAGCTGTTTGACCACTTGCGGCTGGCCCACAATGATGCGGCTATGAGATTGTCCTCTGAGTGTTACCATGGGAGACTGAGCCAGCGTCACCTGTGGCCTCACCATTGTCCCCTGTTGCTGGGGCACTATCTGCACACATTCAGAGACATAGAATGAGAAACACTGAATAAAAGCACAAACAAGAATGGAGGTGCAAACTCTTATGCAAGGTTTCTACTTCTATGTGCATGCCAATGACTGAATTCAGATTAAAGTCCACCCCTCCCCAAGCCTGTGGACATTGTAATACATGGGCCGTTATAACTGACGTTCTCAATTACAATTCTGAGTTGTTTGAACTACAGAAATATGTTTAGAATTATCTTAATGAATAATGCAACCAGGATGTAAACTGCGTTGTTTGTTTACTCCAAATGGAATGGATCGCAAATGGATCCAAAGGAAGAAACGTGAAAAAAACCTTGACCCTAGCTCCCTCCCTCCGCCGAATAGTGTGGGTAACAGATCAAGTCAGCAACATAAACAAAGCCCTGGAACCATATAGGAGACTTTCTTGTCTCAATCACCTAATTAATACTGTCCTTTACCACGGTCTGCATGCCGACACACTGGCCGACAACGCGCTGGATAGGCTATAGGAGCAACCATAGTATCTGCTGCTATAGGACTCAAGAGACGTCTGAAACAATCAGATTATGCAAATTATGAAAGACAGCGCTACAGATGGGGGGGGGGGGGGGGGGGGGAACATGATTTAACAAAGTTAACCTCCCATTCAAATCAGTGCAGGACATAGGACTACACCCAGAGCAACGGGAGAAGCTGGAGAGGCACAGCTTTCTCCCCACCCAACTAGGCTAATAAAGTAAGGATTAAAAAATGCTTGACGATAGTATATATAATATAATATTGACCAAGTTCGGGTTTGGGCAGAGAAACTAAACTCTAAATTCGGATACAGAGAATGATTAATTACCAGTCCAGGTTTACTGTGAGGTGTCTGAGGGAGGCTGATAACTGTGGTTTTGGTCGCTGCAGTGCTGGTGGTCGTGGAGAGAGGAGGTTGCAGCATCACAGCGGTGAGGGCCGTGGAGACTGTTGCAGCAGTGTGAGTGCTGGGCAGAGGCAGCAGGCTCTGCTGGATGAAGGCCTCTGGGTCTGGGGTCATCTGACGCAGTGCTGGGAGACTTCTCTGCAGGCAGACAGACGACAGAAAGAGTGAACATATGTTCAGTTTGATAAAGTCACTGCTTCCTTTCCACGCAGAATAGATTTGTTTTCATGGCCCATTCATCCAGGGGAAAGGGAAGCAAAATAAACCCAGATTGACTTGGTAATATTAAGTTATTTATTTCCAAGGAATTTTGATCTTGACAAAAACAAACAAAAATGAAAAATACAAAGAAAAAAGGACCTGCGCCCAGTTCCCAGGTAGCTAAGCTGGTGCCTTAATTTAATTTAATTTATACTGTTTGTTGATCCCCAGTGGGAAATTTAAAAGTTATACTCTGTTTTGTTAGTAATCACTACACACAGGCCTGAAGTACACACATGCTCAGGACCTATTCATGCAAAATGGAGAGCTGTCAGAGTGAGGGGGCTGCCAGTGCCAGACCAGCGCCTTGATTGGTTGGGGGGGTACAGTGCCTTGCTCAAGAGCACAGGAGGTGAAGTGGCATCTTTCCAGCTACCAGTCCACACTCCGTACAAGAACTTGAACCGGCGACCCACTGATTCCCAACCCCCTATGGACTGCACTGCTACCACCCCAAGCATTGTGGTTAGTTTAACACACAATGGCCTGAACAGGTAACATCTGTCAAACACAATCACATTGAGACAAGCTAGTCCAGGAAATATAACTTGTTCCTTGAATCTCTCCAATTGGAGAGATAGACCAGGTGCCACTCCAATCACGATCCTCTGGATGCCAGCCAGGAAGTGGGATGGGCTTCTTGGGCCTATCTCATTCTAACCTAATAAATCAAATAAAATGTCAAAGCTTAATATGGGTATAGTGGAAATATTTCTACTCGGTTACAGGTCAGACCCTGAATGTGTAAACATATCAAAGATATATAAGGTGTTAGAGGGGAATGATACCTCATATATAAAAGGAGAAATGGGAGAAGAAGAGTAACATCGTGATGCAGATGGAAATGTGTGAAAATAACTTCACAACAGTGGAAAAGTACATCTGCTTTGTACTGGAGAGAATTTGGGTAGAAGAGTATAGTTAGGTTTTTTTAAAGTTCCAGCCCAAAGGATTTCTCTGGGAGCAAGTACATCCTGTTGGAGATCCTGTGGCGAGAATAAGGCCACATATTTTCATGTGTTTTGGGACTGCCCGGTCATTTCAAAATATTGGAAAGAAATTGAATTGACCATGGAGAAAATCGTGAAAATAGTGATTCCATGAGAGTTTGTGACTTTATGTCTTGGATTAAGACCGGCCACTGTGAAGGGGCCTGAAAACAAATAGAAGTATAATATGCCATACTAGAGAGTAAGACAGCAATCACAAGGAAATGGTTGGTAAAAATGATTCTCCTAAAGTGGAGGACTGGATCAAAGTGGTTCGGGATATTTTTATAATGGAGAAGCTAACACTTATCCTCAGGCTTGAACAAGAGAAGTTTGAGAGTTGCTGGAAAACTTTATAACAACTTTAAGGCAATATTCTGGGTAATGTGATGAATCCCCCTAGTTGTTGACTCCACTCAGAGAGTTATACATGTATATAGCTAACTATCTTACTTAATCTATAATTATCACCTTTTGTGTTGTAAATTTTGCCGTCCCAGTTATTATCATCCAACTATAGGATATTATTTGCAGGAAAAGTTATGAATGAGGAAAGATACATATAGAGCAGACAAGTGTATTCATTTTACACCTGTTATTGTCCGTTTTACTTACTGCTGCTGTATACTTGCCTATTGTATTTATTCTTTTTTAATTTTTGTAGTTATCACTCCTACTTTAAGTACCTTATCAGTCTGCCAACACATTTTCGGATCACTTTTTTGTGAGAAATTTCTAATTGGTACCCGTGTAAAATAACTGCCAGCTTTGCTGTGAATAGGGCTGGGTATCTTATCACCAATGATTTCCCGAATAGATTCCCATTCACAAGGTCCCGATTTGATACATTTCCGATTCAATATCAATTACGTTAGGGAAATTTCAGTTACAATACTAATATTGCGTGGATATAAAAGAGATTGTCAGATTGTCTTACTTGTAAATTGTACAAGCAAGAAGCAACCCTGAAATTTATATTTTTATGATGCACCAAGTTAATGTTTATTACATTACGTCCATGGTGAAAAGGCATATACAGTGGTGTGAAAAAGTGTTTGCCCCCTTCCTCATTTCCTGTTCCTTTGCATGTTTGTCACACTTCGGAACATCAAACCAATTTAAACAATAGTCAAGGACAACACAAGTAAACACAAAATGCAATTTGTAAATGAAAGGTGTTTATTATTAAAAGGTGAAAAAAAAATCCAAACCATCATGGCCCTGTGTGAAAAAGTGATTGCCCCCTTGTTAAAACATACTATAACTGTGGTTGTCCACACCTGAGTTCAATTTCTCTAGCCACACCCAGGCCTGATTATTGCCACACCTGTTCACAATCAAGGCATCACTTAATAGGAGCTGCTTGACACAGTAAGGTCCACCAGAAGATCCTTAAAAGCTAACATCATGCTGAGACACCAAAGAAATTCAGGAACAATTGAGAACGAAAGTAATTGAGATCTATCAGTCTGGAAAGGGTTATAAAGCCATTCCAAAGCTTTGGGAATCCAGCGAACCACAGTGAGAGCATTATCCACAAATGGCGAAGACATGAAAACAGTGGTGAACCTTCCCAGGAGTGGCCGGGCCGCCCAAAATTACCCCAAGAGCGCAGCGACGACTCATCCAAGAGGTCACAAAAGACCCACAACAACGTCCAAAGAACTGCAGGCCTCACTTGCCTCAGTTAAGGTCAGCGTTCATGCCTCCACCATCAGGAAAAGACTGGGCAAAAATGGCCTGCATGGCAGAGTTCCAAGGAGAAAGCACTGCTGAGCAAAAAGAACATCAAAGCTCGTCTCAATTTCTCCACAACACATCTTGATGATCCCAAGACTTTTGGGACAACATTCTGTGGACCGATGAAACAAAAGTGGAACTCTTTGGAAGGTGTGTGTCCAAGTATATCTGGCGTAGAAGGAACACTGCATTTCATAAAAAGAACATTATACCACATAAAATATGGTGGTGGTAGTGTGATGCTCTGGGGCTGTTTTGCTGCTTCAGGACCTGGAAGACTTGCGTGATAAAGGAACTATGAATTCTGCTGTCTACAAGAGATCCTGAAGGAGAATGTCCGACCAACTGTTCGTGTACTCAAAGCGAAACGAACTTGGGTTCTGCAGCAGGACAATGATCATAAACACACCAGCAAGTCCACCCCGACATGGCTGAAAGAAAAACAAATGAAGACTTTGGAGTGGCCTAGCCAAAGTCCTGACCTGAATCCTATTGAGATGTTGTGTTATGACCTTAAAAAGGCCGTTCATGCTCGAAAACCCTCTAATGTAACTGAATTAGGACAATCTGCAAAGATGAGTGGGCCAAAATTCCTCCAGGACGCTGTTAAAAGCCTCATTGCACGTTATCGCAAACGCTTGGTTGCAGTGGTGCTGCTAAGGGTGGCCCAACCAGTTATTAGGTTTAGGGGGCAATCACTTTTTCACACGGGCCATGATGGTTGGATTTTTTTTTCACTTTAATAAACACCTTCATTTACAAATTGCATTTTGGTTTACTTGTGTTTTCCTTGACTATTGTTTAAATTGGTTTGATGTTCCGAAACACTTAAGTGTGACAAACATGCAAAGGACAGGAATGAGGAAGGGGGCAAACACTTTTTCACACCACTGTATAAAAGATTGATTGGGGGATGTTATTAATCAGTACGAGATTACTCAAACAAAGATCCACTTTAATTGGAGAATATGTATTTGTTTAACCAACCCTTTGTTGTGAATGCATTAATCATATTATTTTTCCACATTTGGTCTTTTCCAGAGTAAAAGAAACAGGTCAATGCACACATTTCTAGTTGGAACTTTTAAAAACAGGTTCTCAAAACCTTACACATACGTCACACAGTTTCGAGCACATATCGTCCTGAAACTCGCTTTAGAACAGTGGTATCAGAAATCTATGCTACGCAAGTATTGCCAGGAAACTGGGGGAAAAAAACTTTGATGAGCAAAAGTAACAGCACTTAAGAAGAATTGTGCCGTTTTTAATCACATATTGTGCTGAAAGCTAAAGTGCAGAGAATGTGGTTTATTCTCTAATGAGAAGTTCATTTAGGCTCTTTTTGTTGCTTTGTTTTCACATTTGTACAGTGCAAGAGCTATTTGTAACAACTACAGTATTCCCCAGTGCAAAATCAATAAATATGGCACCTATGAATGCTATGTTTTTAAATTTATTTTGATTATGGTTGAACTGGGATCATGAAAAAGGAAATAGAAAAGCTTGTTCTTGGAGATAATACAAATCTGATAATAAATGCACTCACTTCATTGTACATGCAAATCACTCTATTTTCAAGTGAACTCCCTGCACTGTCTGCACCTGAAACGTATATTATATGTACACAGCAATGTGACTAATTCCAAATTTATGATTAAGCAAGTACTTTTACTACTTTTTTTTTTCTTTTCTTTTTTAAAAGAATAGGCTTTTGATAATATTGAGGTACAGTACTTTTTTTTTTTTTTTTTTTTAAACTCACACAGTCAGCACAACAGACGTCAATATGGACTAAACTGTGGATCACTTCTCATTGCTTTGACACAAAATTCAATGGCCGCATCTTCCAAAATTCATTAACTGTTTAATCATTCACAGAGTGGTTTTCAACCCATCCCTTTCTCTTTCTACTCTCTATTCCTTAAAACTGTGGAGGAATTCTTTTCTTCTAGGGGGTGGAAGGTTTAGGACTAGCAGCCACATGATCTGATGTCCCTCTTGGACAAAATGAATGCTGGATGTCTGGACATATCTGCGTAAGATTGCCAGTGATGGTTTAGGCATGCAAAAAGATACTTTCCAAGGTGTATTATAAGAGAGAAAATAGTATGATGTGGATGAAAGCTTGTTGCCAAATATAGATGACAGGGTTGATTAGTATTGTAATATTTCTGTATCTGTAGCTATCCGACACCAGTATGTTTACTGAATTAGTTTAGTTTTGTATTGCATTACTGGAATTACTTTAGTTTGATTTTGTAAACTTGGGATTACTTCATGCAAAAAGGCATATACAAGTTATATTTTATATCGCACAATAAAGAGGTGCCTTTCTTTTTAGTCTGAAATGCCTGCAACAGGATTATAGTAAAACTTTATCAATTTAAAAGTAACCATATAGTAGGCTACAGTATAATAAATCTGTATCAGTGGTGAGCAGTGTTAACCCTGGTTAGGAGCAGAGTTGCGACATCCCCCCATTGGTCTAAAAGGGGTAGAAGTTTGCATTTGGCACTGAAGCTCCACATGGTGAAGAGGGTACATGTTAAACAAGGTCTGAGTTTACAGAGCCTGTAACATGCAGCATTAACCATTATATCAGTCAATGATCTCACCTTCAGGAAAGGCACAAGGTAGGGCTGTGGTGAGGAGTTGAGCTCCCGGTACAACCTACTGGTGAAATCTTCAGGCTCTATCTTCGCTTCCTGTTGTACAATAATCAAAGAGGATGGATCAGAACAAACAATAAAACATAATCAGAAACAAAAAATACATTATTGAGCCTCTCAGGGAAGGGGTTTAGTTGCTCACAGTCAAATTCAAGGTAAGAAAAAAAAAAAAAAAAAAAGAGTAAGAAAAGAGCGAGTCAATAACTGTATAAAGTCACATAAAGTAAAAGTTAGAAAAACAGACTGAAGGAATGACAGGAAAGGTATGAAGATGAAGTCATAGAGACGTCAAGTTTTAGCAGAGATGTTGAGAGAGATGATGAAGATTATGTAAAAAAAGAAATGTACCAGCAGGTTCTTGACCAGCTCCTTGACGTTGGCCGTAGTCTCAGAGGACTGTTTCCCACTGGATGCCAGCTTGATCAACGTGGACAGAAAGTTTCTACACTTTTTTACATTCTCTAGTGTCTCCTGCAAGCACATACACAAATGGAATTTTCCTTAAATATATAGTACATCCGACATACAGTAGAAATGTGAAGGAGAAAACAAAAACAGAAAAACAATGTATACAGAGTATATATATATAATATAAAGAGTATCTATATATTTAGCTTTGAAAGATGACAAAAGCATTCAAGGTTAGTACTTCTCTCTTACAGCTGTGACAGCTGTTGGAGTGACAGGGGTCCTCTGTGTAACTGCTGTTGCTACAGAACCAGTCTGCACTGTGGTGGCTGTTCCAAGCGGCTGTCCCGGGGTGGGAGCAGTTCCTCCCAGCATGATGGTGTTCTATAGAAGTCAGTGTATATGCAGTCATGAGATGAAACTCAGAAAAGCGACATGGTCAGAATAACAGTTTTGAAATGTCTGGTCCCGGAGCACCGTACTACTACTTTGTCCTACTTCAATACGAAAAAAAAAAAATTTCAGAAAAGAGTTATGCTATATATTGTATGTTTGCTATGATAGAACACTCATTGATATTTATATACCACGAGTACAACATTAACTTTTAGGAGCTTAAATATTCTCTTCTTCCAACCTGACCAATCATAAATCCCAAGAAAGATTAACACAACCAGTAAGGTTTTTTTTTTTAAGTAAGCAAACAACATGCCACCCAAAGAAGACATGAAAAAAAGAAAACAAATGTGCTGACCTTAATGTAAAAGTCCATCATTTCATTAGGGGAAAAACACTATCCATTTGACTATTCAACCTATGAAACAGGTTCTGGGTCTGTTTTTATTACACATTTCAGAGTAGGAAATCAGTCCTAACTCTCTCCAAGAGAGTTGCATTTAGCCGTACTTTAGTTACACAACAAAAGCCTTTTATTAACTTTCTCAATCTAGGGAATTACAACTACTATCTTCTCCAGGATTTAGGAGAGCTGCAGAGCTGTTCACAACTTGAGCTTCTTCAAACACATTGACTGAATGGTACAAATTGTATCTACACGCTATAGCGGCTGGTAGGAAAATGTTTCAATGTTTTTGTTCTCAAAGTACATTCGTCATGCAGAGCAAATGGTTTGTTTTAACTTGATTGTCGGATAGTTCTAGACTGTTTAGTGCCAACACGAACCAGGTCTGGTGTAATGGAACTGAGGAACAGTTTGGGATGTGTGTTGGAGTTACCTGCTGTACAGGCGGCCTCTGCAGTGTGGTAGATGTTGCCACAGTGGTCTGAACTGTGGAACCTTGTTTAATAATGGCGGTGGGGGTAACCGGACGAGCCAGTAATGACGTGCCTGGAGCCTGCAGATCAGCAGGGGATGTAAAAGGTGTTAAACATATGACACTTTGTAAATCTTTGTTTCCATAATAAATAATGTTAAAATATTTCTGTAAGTTACATAGTTTCACAATATATATGCTGCTTTAAACTCCCTTTGGAAGGAAAGAAGAAAAATAGTTGCTCTTTATTCTTCTCTAACAATTTTCCACTTTGGTGGTTTCTTTCATTTTATTTAGTCATTTTAAAGTTAGACGCAAACAAAGTCAGTCCTCTGAGAATGTTTTTTAATTGGTCATTTATCATTCAGGAAGAGCCTGCATGTGAAACCAGCAACCAAAATGTAATTTATAAAATGTATCAGAGCAACAATTTCTTTTTACAATCTGTCAAACAGAGAAGAAGTTAGTTTTCATTTCCTATCAGACAGTAACATAGAATATATTATACACCACAATGGGCCTAACTTTACTTTTGGCACTGGAACCTTTGCAAAATGCATTAATTACTGTGACTGTGTACACTGTCATTGTGATGGGGTGATCAAACGATGCTCTTCCCTAGTATTAGGGATGCACCGATCCTACTTCCCAATACCAACCCACTCAGGGTATCGGCTGATATGGAGTACTAATCCAATTTGAGTGCCCTTTCTTTTTAGATTTAAATATGTGTGTGGAAATGATTGGCATCATAATTCTGTGTGCAATGTAATACTGTATCACATTGCACACATAATGATTACTAATACGAGGTTGTCGTTGTAACTACACCTAACTTCTTATGTGAAGATCTTTACACCAACGTTCTTCTAAAGCTTGTGTTGACTTTAATTATATGGTAACAAAGAGGTTTGCAGAATTGTGATTGTACAGTATACATACAACGGTGACAAAGAAACAGTATTTAAAGTGCATCAGTCTGATACCCAATCTGTTAAAAAAGATACATATTTACGTGAATACTGATCCAGTGTTTCAGGTCCATGCGTCACAAACCTAACATGAATGAGTCACTGTGTTTTCTGTGTGTGACTGTGCCCCAGTGTCCAGCAGTCCTGGTACCTGTAGCGAAGTGATCTGGACAGGTGGAGTGCTGGTGGGGGCTGCAGGTCGTGGCGTCATGGCGCTTTGGGACTGCGACTGAGCCTGCATCTGAGCCAAGGTCTGCTGGTGAATCACAAGCAGCTGCCCACTCTCACTGCGAACCAAGACCATGCCTGCAACAGGCAAATGACGTCAAAGGCAGCGCTTTTCTGCCTTGTTAACTCTTCCTAATGTAATGTATGTATGCATAGAGTTTCTGAGATGAGGGGGTATGAATTACTCATCTGAAGGCTATTGATGCAGGGATATGGCCTCAACTGGGAGGTCTATGTTCAGAGACTTCAAGCCTGACAGTGACCGGTCAGACAGAAAATGATCCACAAACACGGTGCCATGAATCAAAAACATTTCAAGCCGCAGCACATTGTGTAATTAGATGTTTAGAGGCTCCACAACATAGAACAAAATAAAACGGTTTCTTGGTGCTGCTGCTGCTGATACTTTACTGTAGGCTAGAATATAACTTTGCAATGGAGCCTGTAGCCTGGTATTGCTTCTCAATCAAACAGGTGACTGGGCTCCAGAACACAGCAATACACCGGCCTTCAACAAAGTAATACTGAGTTACAGAGAGGCTGGAGAGGAGACTTAAGCAGCAAGCAAAAACATTTTTGTGCTGAGTTGTGGGTACAGGTTATTAAATGCGGTGAAATAAAAAGCTGATGTTTATGTACCCTATTTGTAGCTTATTTAGGTCTGACCATTCACTATCTTGCTTGCATAGCTCTAAACACAGGAGCCCAAAGCAGAGGTAATTTCCATGAATTGATATTCCTATATTTTAACAATTCATACCTCCTTATGCCAAAAAAAAAAAATCTCGCTGACAGTGCAAAACCTTGGAGTAAAATCTGAGGTAAACAGTCTAACAATCAACCTTTGCGAACTCTACTTAAAGATACACGGTTGACAGCTGTTGATATGAGAACAGTAAGATATTGTCCCTGACAAAACAAAGTAATACGAATCAATAGATTGCAACACAACGCTAGTTTGATGATATACTGTAGAAATAGATGCGCTGACTGCCCTCAAGGCTTTTTTTATCTGGTCTGCAGTTTGGTACCTTGTAAACCTCTAATCTGTTGTTTGTGGCTTTAAAAGTCAATGTTTCGATGTTTAGTCTATGGTCTCGAACCATTTCTTGCCTAATCACATAAGAGCAGCTAAGACATGTTGACAAATAAAACAAAGTCAGCAACAAGTTTCTGAAGAAGTTATTGCAGCTTCACACCGCCTAAATTGGCAACACCGTTACAAAACTTCTAAATGTGCTTACTTAAACGGTTTACTTTGCTCAGTTACCTGGAGGGAGCTGGATGTTTTGGATATTTGGGGCGTTTTGTTGAGGCTGAGTGAGTCGAGGGGCCAACACCTGTGGAGCAATGGCTCGTATCCCACCAGGAGTAGCAGCGATTGTTGACGGAACCGAAGTCCTCACGTTTTGCAAAACGGTCGGGCTCCTCATGGTCGCTATTGTCCCTGTCGCAACACCAGAAGCCACGACGTACGCTCCAGTCTGCATTACAGCTTTTGTGGAGTCGAATTTGTTGACGAGCGAGCCAGCCGTGCTGGTAACAGTAACAGCGGGTGATGTTAAAACTGTGGTTTGGTTGCCTCCGCTTTGTGAGGTGTTAGTTTGCATAGGTGGCCTCACAAGCGTGACAGTGGGTAAGCTTTTCACAGAGGACTGAGAGGAAATCACAGCATTCTGCGCACTCGTCGAAGAATTTCGAATAGTACTTGGGGTTGCAGACAAAACTGTTGCGCTTCCTTTGCTCACAGAAACGGGTCCGTTGTTGACAAGCGTGCCAGCGGGCTGTGAGTTGGCGCCGCTGGTACCTCCGGTGATATGACAGTTCATCACAACGCTACTTCCATTTAAAGTTTGAACACCAGTCGTTCCAGGTTTCCCAATACTAGATGCTGCATCTGATACGACCGTAACGACTCCGCTAGCTGTCCCAGGCTTAGACTGACTCTGAGCGGCTGTCGTGCTCGATGTGGTCCCGGCTGCTCCATCCATGCTTGAACCGTGGGAACCCGTACTGTTAATGACACCCCCTTGCACTCCCGTCCCTACAGCAGCGGAAACACATGAAAGCAAGAGGGATATCAACAACTCGCTGATTTGCATTCATTACAGGAAACACACAAGTGAAGCAAAGTGAGCTAAAAATCAGTAGAACAACGTTACCAAAATTAGCTAATGGTAGCTAACCGGAATGGGCAGCTATCTCTTACCTGCTTTAGCAAGCTCTTGTTGTGAAAGTCCCATTTTGCTGCCTCCAAGACCCTGGACATTGGAATTACTAACGTTACCTACAGTCGAGTTGCCAGCGTGATTTGCTACAGACTGAACCCTGGTCGGTGTGTTAACACGCTCTGCTCCCGTTAGTTCAGACTCCAGAGATCCGACTAGATCACTAACTACTTTTTCGTCCACATCTGTGTTGAAGAAAACATCATCCAGCAAATCGGAGCCCGCCGCCATCTTTGCCAAGCTACGTTCGCTCGTGAGACGCATGCGCCGATTGGATGCATCCTCAGTGACGTGGCCTCGCCGGGCGCTGTGATTGGTTCTTCGAAGAAGATAAAGCTTGGAACAAATGGTTGCGAGCTGCAGTGTGGAAGTTCCATCTCAGTGTGATGGCTTCACGGGAAAACAACGATATCACTCGCAGGGCTGCCCCTGGTGGGACTTCATCACGTCGAGGAGACTCTCTGAGAGAGTTTCTGTGATGTACAGCACGTATTTGCAGATTCACGCACAGTGCCGAAGCATTTTATATCAATTTGACTTCATCGTAGACGACTCAAAATGGCTGCGTTGTTGCTATTTTTTTCCAGGACAGCCGCAGCAGCTGCCTCGGCGCTCACAGACCGAGAGCAGCGATGTTAGGCTATCTGGATGTCAAAGTCGACTCAATAGCGCTGATCAACAATTGCCAGTTTAAACAGTTGTTTTCCAGCCATATGTTTTGGCTTCTTGACGCTACGGGAGTTGCCTACATTGTTGCAAGTTCTTACACATTTGAGAAATGCTATCAAAATAATTGTCAGAACAAAATATTACACACCTAACAAACAAATATAAGTTACAAACAATCATAAATGTCAATAACTATAAGTATCAGACGAGTCATAAATGAAAAGTTCAGCACAGGACCGGCAGTGAAATAGTAGGCTAGTCTCATTGCCAGGTGCGTTAAATCTCAATCAATGGGCGTGGTTTCAAGTGGACGCCAATAAATTGTTTCCGGTCGCTCCATGGCCTGAATGCTACCACCTGAGTTCTTGTATTGTATTGTCCTGAATGGTCTCCTGCAATGAGTTCATCAAAGCCCTACATTGGCTGTAAAATAGGGTTAATTTCAAAAGCCCAAAATCGTTATGAGGGGATTTTGTATACAATTGATAAAGTGAACTCTACAGTAGTGCTTGCAAAAGGTGAGTGGTGTGGGCCTTTGCTTTACAGCCTGTCAGCATGTCCAAGAAAGACATACATTTTGAGTTTTTTTGTACACTGGGAGATTGCCAATCTTTTCCCCTTAACATTATCTCTCAACTAGTCAAGTGTTTTGGAACAGAGGGACGACCCACTGACAGACCCGCGCCATCAAAAGATGACATCTATGAGTACATCACTTTCCGGGGAACTGATATTAAGGACATCACATTGTGTGAACCTCCAAGATCTTATCGCGGCCTACCCCCGGATCCTGCAATAGTACAGGTTTACAAGAACTCCTGTGGCTCACGCCCCACACTACAGAACTTTAAAAGTTGACAAAGTTTATACAGACTCAGCTAATGTGTTAAATTGTTTGAACTTCTTCTTTTCAGTCATCCAGTTCAGGCTCTCCAGGCATCTACTCAGCTCTTGGACCATATAGCCCCTTAAGGATGCCCGCCTACAACCAGCTTGCTGCCAGCTCTCTACTTAATCAACAGTATGCTGCAGCTCTTGGCCTTGGTAAGTCAGTGAATGCAAAGGCAAATGCTAGTAAACTAACCATAAACCCACATCCTTAGTGAATAGGAATACTTTTAAGTAGGCTGTATGCATACTACAGTATTGGATTTAAAAAAATATATTTTTGCAGGGTCTGTTCTTCCAGGCTTACCTGTTGTAAGGGGCCCCATGGTGGAAAAGGCTGTACAAACCGTCCAAGTGGACCGCTCTAGGCCAAGGGGAGGCTTGACTCCATCCCGGGAGCAGGAGCGGCAATGGGAGAGAAGGAGGCCTCAGAGGCCCAGAGGAGCGAGTTCCCAGACCAGAAGGGGCACTGGAGCCATCAGTAAGCATCCAGAATTGCAGTGATGAAAGGGAAAAATCAAATGCTATCTTCTTTAATTGACCTAAAAAGTGACTAGCTTGGATTGTGTAATAGTCCTGTAGTGTTATAGAACTCTGTTAAAGGTGTTCAGGAAACGTCTGTCTATGCAAATGCAGTCTTAAGTGTGAGTGTAAAGTGTGTTTTTTCTTTCCTATTCAAGTGAAGCCAGGCCCACGTTTGCCCACTGCTCAACAGGAAACACAGCAGCAAAACTATGAAAACAGGTCACCACCAAGAAGACAAGGTAATTGTGGAACAGTTTTGTACGTGAATTATTTTTCTAGCTACTAATGACAAATTATTATTATATTTATTCTTTAATAAATCTTAGGAGCTCGGAGGCGCAGGAACCGTAGTAGAGGCCAGCTGATGGTGGCTAATGGTCCATCTGCCATCCTTAAGTTTGAGACAGACTTTGATTTTGATTCGTCAAATGCACAGTTTATTAAGGAGGAGCTAGAGAGGACGGTGCAGGACAGGATGAAAGGTTGGTAATGCACCACAGAATTTTAGATTCTACTTTTTTGACACTACTTTCTGTTTTCACTACTTTCTGGTCCACGTGGTCAGTTAAAACTGTATCTTATAATCACATACAATTATTAATACTCTTGTTTTGCATATAGTTTCCAAATCTTAACCTCAAATTGTAGGTATTGCCTCAGCAGGACAGCAATACAGATGGATTCTGGCATCAGGATTATGTCACCAAAACTGCAGGGATGACATTGACATGATTAGGGCTGCAACTACGATTATTTTCATTGTTGATTGATCAGTCATTTTTTTTTTCAGTGTTTCCCAAAACCCAAGATTATGTTCTTAAATGTCATTTGTCACAACTTTCAGTTCACTGTCATCGAGAATCAAAGAAACAGGGAAATATTCATTCAAGAAGCTGTAACCACTGAATTTTTATTTTAAATGACTCAAAGCGATTAACAATAGTTGGTGGTAAAAGTTGAAATTTAATCCACTCATTGATATTTGCAGCTAAGAGACACAATTCTTGCTTTTCCAAACACATGTTGAAAGATTTTTTCACTTGTGGCACAGGACCTAGCAATTTAAATGGAAACAACCTAAAACCAGCAATAACTGAAACTTCAAAAGCCGGATTTGCTACTGCTCAGTATGTGATTTTTTTTTTATTAAAGGGACAGTTCACTATTACCTGTAGTGCTATTTATCAATCTAGATTGTTTTGGTGTGAGTTTCTCAGTGTTGGAGATATCGGTCGTAGAGATGTCTGCCTTCTATGTGAAGTAAAACACAGATGACAATCCAAGATTTATCCAAACTATAATGGAAAGTATGTTGCGTGTCTCTGGGCATTTTTAAGTGGGTATATGGAAATCCTGGAGCTTTGTAGTGTGTATACCTGCTTATCGCGGATACTAAACCACTGGTGCTCAGCTTGTGGTGCTCAAAGCGTCAAAAGTAAACATTTTGAAAAACTCAACCCAATGGCTTACCAGAAATCATGACCTGGTTACTCAAGATAATCCAGACCTGGTAATGAGCAGTTCTCATGTAGGCCTAGTAACTTTTCTTTCTACTGAACTACACCTACTAACGGGATCACTGCGCAGTAGGAAGAGTAGGCCTCCTCATGGACGAGAGGCTTGTCCTCCCTGCCTGAGCTGTGACTGTAGCTATAACTGAGACTGCTCGGCTGGCTCACCTGAGCTAGCAGGACGCCATTATTGTTTACATCTTGCACGGTCACAAGCCTCTCGCCCATGAGTAGGCCTACACATTCTGTGCGGTGATATAGTTCCAAAGGCAGACATCCCTACGAACGATATCTCCAACCCTAGAAAACTCACACCAAAATGGTCTAGATTGCTAAACATGTGAGTGTGTTATCTGCTTTGTAACCTGTTCAACACTTTCAGCTTGGTCTTTATAGCGCATCCTTCCATGTTATGTGCAGTGCATATTTCTGTCTACAGATGGAAACCATGAGGTAGAAGAGAAAGAACAGCACTCAACTGCAGAGCATTATCATTTTGGACCAAAATGCTACTACGACAAAGCGAAGTCTTTCTTTGACAACATCTCATCTGAGAATAAGTTCAGGTAAACGAGTGGCGTTTTATCCTTTAATATTCAAACCCTAGTTTCTCCTGCTTGCGGAGCTACAGGTTAGTGCCTCTTGTTTGTGTCAACCAATGGTTTCAGACTAACATGGGCGGAGGAGCGGAAGCGCAATCTGGAGACTTTTGGGGTCCCTGGACGGTTCATGAGGGGCCAAGGCTTCAGAGGTGGCTACAGTGGACGAAGAGGATGGGGCCCTGCTCAGACGCTATCTTACAGAACCAGGAGTGGACAGCTGTAAATGTCCAAGTTTGATAACACAGTGCTAAAGCAACCCCATCCTCCAAGGATGGCTTACTTGGGTGTAACAAATGGGAATTTTACCCATTAAATCAGCTGTCACTGTCTGAAGGACCTTGTTTTTTTTCTATTTTTTTTCTTTTTTTTCCTTTCTTCTAATAGCCTTTTTGGAATTTGTCCCCATTTTGAATATGGATGCATGGCTCATTAAATGGTCCACTGTGTGACAAAAGTTGTTTTCCCCTCAGATTGTTTACCTACTCTTTTTTTTATTTTAATTAAATGGGGAGTGTTTAAGTTTATATTCTGCTACTTGGAAGTATTTCACTCCCAAATGTTTATTAGTTTCATGTTGAAGTATCTTGCTTTGCCTCTTGGGAGTACATTTATTTCATCAACAAAATGAACTAAACTTGTATTTAAAGGTTACATCTCCTCATATAATCCGTCATATTGAAGCAACAAGTGAGACTAATTTAAATAAACTGGAAATTGCTGATGCTTTTGTTTTATGCTCTCTGAGGATACATTCCATTATATTGTCATTAAGTCAGTTACATGTGCACAAGTGAGCTTTACATGTGTACACCTTGGGTTGGACTATCCTAAGATACAGTGGTTGAATGTTAAGTACAAATCTGAGGTACTTGAGTATTTCCATTTTATGCTAGCTTTTACTTCTACTTCAGTATATCTCACAGGCAACTATTGTTGCGCTTTTCTTTTTTTAAATTTTTTTTTAAGACTACAATTCCATTGATATTGTCCATTGACAACCAGACATGGTGAATTTATTTCCGATAAATTTAAGAATTTTTCTATTTTTGGGGTGAGAAAATTCTCCCACTTAAGCTAATTAAATTATTAAAAATGGGATCTGCTGGAAAATACATTGTCACAAAGCTGAAAATAGGGTAGTTTTTCTCAGCCCATGGAATTTTGGCCTGCTTGGATTTGCATAACTTTTCTGTAGTCCTATTTCTTGTTTGGTAATAGCCGGCCCAGTTAGCTTAATTAAAGTATCTCAATACTTCTTCCACCACTGATAATACATTATTCTGGGACAGTAGACAAGGCCTTTTGGTGTTTATTAGTATTTTTTTGGTCCCTTGTCTTTAAAGAACAGGTGTTTTTGTCCAACTTATTAAAAAGTCTAATTGTAGCCTAGGCCTATTGCTTGATTCTGAGAACTGCAGACGTCCCTGATTGACAGTGACCTGGGGAGGGAAACGCACGTCAGGTGCATGGTGATATTGTAACACAAGACTGGTATAGTGATGTATTCACATTTTTCTGAAGATGTTAAAAAAAAAAAAAAAAAATCTCAATTGCTCGATGGAGCTTTTGCGCACAATGTGGAATGATTGGCTTTCATGAATCAGACAGAGATACTCCTTCTAGTGAGGGAAAGTGGTAGGCTACTCACAGTCCGGATCATACCAAAAACCGAGGGAGAGGGATTTCCCCCTCTCACGTAACAGTTCAACATCTGTATCATTTGTTTCGCATCCACACCATAAATAACGTTCAGCAAAACGGTATGTTAAATTACATTGAGAGAAATTCAGTGTTTTCTCTTTTTCCTTCGTTGATGACAGATGTGTCACAGTCAATACCCCCATACCCTGGTAATGGAAAAAAACTATGTAACCAAATAGAGGGCTGCGCTCCAGATAATATGTGTTAGAATAAAATAAGCGCTTTTATTTCCCATATGACAACATGTCGGTGGCATTTTCATCGGTGCGTCCAAGGAGTAAAGGGGAGGTAACACAGCAAACGATTCAAAAGGTAAAAAATCCTGAGATGGGTCGCGGCGCTTGTGATTATTCTAGTCAGGATGGGAGTGTGCGGTCCGCTGCCAGTGCAGAGAAAGTAGACTGTGGTATATCAGAAGAAATGGCAACTGGTATTGTAACGTAACAGTCAGTTGAAGATGCGAACCAAACAAAGCCAATGACGGCGATGTAGGCGACCGCTTCATGAACACCTATGAACCTGTTTCCGTGTGACGCTGTTAACCTCGCTGCTTTTTTCCCCTTGACCAATAAGGATTTTTTTTATTTTTTTTTATTGTATGTTAAATCTATACCAGCGTTAGATTGTGTGATTTGTTTCCAAGAATTTCAAAAGCGCAACACCTGAACTGGCCTTTTGTTAGTTAGGCATATGCCAGTTAATCATACAGCATCCTGACAGAGTGACATCCGTTTTATTACAAAACCATATATGCATCCACTGAGAAACGCAGAAGGATGGAGAGAAACTGAACCCTGAGCCATATGCTCCTCAGACTGCCGCTGCTTTTATCCTTTAGTGAACGGTTTATGGTAAAAAAAAAAAAATAACCCCCCCAAATACCCGTCCTTAAAATAGGGACTTTAAAACGACGTGCTAAAAAAAGACTGAAAAGCTGCTGCATCATTTGGCTCCTGACCCAGAAAGAAATGTTCATAGACTGGTTGAAGTTCTGATAATCCAGGACATGCTATGTTTTAACAGGGCGTATTTTAGTGTATAATTTGACTTGACATACTGTGAACTGAAGTTATTTTGCTGTCTCTCAAAGATGCTGGATGAAAATCATCATTTAATACAATGTATAATGGACTACCAAAGTAAAGGCAAGACAGCTGAATGCACACAGTAAGTGTTTTACTCCTAACGCCTTGTGAGTGTGATATTAGGCTAAAAGTGAGTTAATTAAGCTATGTTTTCTTTTGTTTTTACTTTTTTTTCACAGGTATCAGCAGATCCTGCACAGAAATCTTGTTTACTTGGCCACGATAGCAGATTCAAATCAGAACATGCAGTCACTACTACCTGCAGTGAGTCACTCATGAGGTTTCAGGAAGTAGTCTTGCATTGCCAGACCTGTCTCCACAGTGCTGACAGTAGATTTCCCATCTTCATCAGATTAGTTTTGCTGCTGCCAACCTCACCTTTTCTCATCTAATGAAGACTCATAACAAATCCAGAACACAGTCTTTGAGTAGACTAAACATCCACTTTTCACATAATTTGTCCACTGGTAAATCTATAATATAAACAAAACAATAGAGGAGTCAATATAAAATTGGGACATTAGTACATGGAGGATAGCCAATCAGGACGCGTAGTCTTTAAACTGCTGTTTAAAATGATCAACTATGTTTGTTTTTTTTTACCTCCAGCCTCCCACTTCCAACATGTCCATGGCTCCTGGAGGAATGAGTCAAAGTGGGGGACACACTCCGAGCAACCTCAATGACAATATGGCACAGGGACTGGCCCCTACATCATTGATGCAGAGCCAAATGAGCAATGGTGAGATTTTATCACAAATGTGCATTGTACAGCCTAATTCTAGCCAACTCGGATTTCATTTTTTACACAAACCCAGACGTGCATGGTGTGCACACATACAGCTCCATCTTGTTGTCTGTCCCCTGTCTCGAGTCCCCCCCGGTCTTGACTTTGCTGCATGTTTTTGTCTGCAGATACATTACCATGTCTTGTTTGTGCCATTGTCTCTCATCTTTATTGCCTGCAAGTATCTGATGATCTTATGTTCAGCTAATAGTCAGATGTACTGTATCTGCAACGATAGCAACTTTTTCCTTCTTTATGCTTCTAATTCATTCATTTTCACACTCAATCCTTGTACAACCATGTATGCTTCCTGTAAAGATGAACTGAATGTGGGCCCATGATTAACATGACATAGCACCACATGGGAACGTGTGCTGGCTGCTCTGACTGTGCGTGTGTGTCGTCAGGCCCCAGCCATGCCCCCATGCAGCAGCAGTCTGGTCAGGTGCAGTCGGCTATTCCCTCCACATCCCTCAGCCTGCCAGCCAGCGGCTACAGTAGCTCAGCCCCAGCCTCCGGCTACAGCCACGCTGCGCCCTCCTCCCAGGGCAGCATGATCCAGGGCCCCGGGCCTGGCTATGGCTCTTCCTCCTCTTCTTCTTCCACATCCTCATCTTCCTCTTCCTCCTCCCGCAGCAACCTCAACATGCAATCCAACCAAGGTGAGCCAGGTGGAGAGGAGCCTAATCATCAGGATGGTCTAATTTTATGGAAATACTTTCAGGCTCATGATTTGGGACTCATTTGGGATTATCACAAACTATACTCTCAAGGTTCCTTTCAGTGTTTAGAGTAAGGTAGAAACCATATGGTAAAACAGTGGGATGATTTCAGAAATGTTCATATATAAACGCCCGCTTGATCTTGCTTAAAGCTTTAGTGCGTAACTTTTTTTTTTAATAAACATCCGTTACATTCAAGCCATTGTCAAAAAAGTTGCTACAAAGTTAATTAAGACTCCACTTATTCAGCCCCACACAACTCTCTCTGCATTTCTCAGTATGGCTGTGTTCAGAAGATTGTGTCGTCTGGCAACTTTCGCACACAGAAACTCGAGTGAAGATAATTATCTCTTTTGAAGAGGCCATGATGTTTTTTTTATCTTCCGTTTCCTCCTTGGCTACTAGAAACTGTCTGGAGGATTGGTGGGGGGTGCACAATCACAGAAGGCTTGTATCATGTGGACGTGCCAACAGTTTTGTTGTCATTACTTAGAATTCCTCATAGGGGCGACAGAAACTACGCACAATAGCTTTAAATATTTCGCTTACATGCACTCACTTATCATCCTATGCAACGTAACCATCAAAATAACCAAACACATTCAGTTCATCAAAGAGGTTTCCTGCGTCCTCCCTTCTTTCTTCTGCTCCAGGCTTTACCTCTCCTAATCTCTGACTCCTGACCCTGAGATGCAGCCCTCCTCTCCCTGGATGTCTGTGTGGATATCTCTGTTTATGCACTGAATTCACTGGCTTTGTTTGCATTTATACTTCAAAGCAACATCTTGAAAGCATCTCTTAAATGATTTTTTTGCTTTAAGAGACCCCTGACTGCTATGGACCCCTTTTGGCTTATTCCTGTGCCCTGATTGCCAGTTTCACTTCTCAGAATGCTTTGTATGCTGTTGAATGCTAATGCTGGTATGTGCAAATAGTGTGTCTGTGTATATTAATGGATGAGATCTCCCCCCCTTCCCCCATAATCGCACCTGCTTTTCAGTCTCCATGATGCACCAACAGTCTGCCACTCCACACTACTCCTCAGCCCAGGCTGGGGGCCAACACTATCAGGGACAGCAGGCCATGGGCATGATGGGTCAGGGCAGTCAAGGAAACAGTATGATGTCTCAGAGACCCATGGGATCTTATCGCTCCTCACAGCAAGGTAAGTGGTGGTGACTTCTTCGTGTCAGGTTGGTGTGCCAATGGGTTTGTTGGTGTTGTGGTTGAGTACATAAATAGATGTGTGACTACAGTTTGGATTGAAATTGGAAAGTTTGGATGCAAGTCTCACAGTTTCCAGATTGGAAATGCTAAGTCTGTTGAGGAAGTATTAGAGCATGCATGGTATTCGTTTTTGCCTTCAAAAATGTCATGTTGAATGTCTGCATGTTTGCCTATCCCTGTTGCCTTCCTGCAACTTTAAGGAGCCGTCTGGAGATATATAACTCGTGTCACATTAGGTTCCTGTCTCTGTGAATCACTTAACTTGTGCTGTGTCAGCATGTGGCTAATAATAGCTCCATCCTGTCCTGTTATGTTTTTGGAAGTGTTTAGACTGGGCACATAGTAACAGATATATAAAAAGGATGGGATACTGTTTCCTGGGAAACAAGCCATGATTGTATGTCCTTATTGACTCTGGTATACTATTATCCTTGCATGACTGCGTGAAGTATTTCCAGATAGAACTTTGTTATGGAATTGCTGTGTCCATAGTTAAGCTGCTCGCTCACCAGCTACTTCCTGATTGGTCCAGGGATTGTTGCTAGGGCTCTCCTGTCAACCGTGGTCATATCGGGAATTATCAGATATGTTGCCTTGAAATTGTTTAGCTATTTTTGTAGAAGTTCAAATGTTTGGGCCAATTGTGGTGTGTAAAGGAGATTAGAATGTGCCTGGCTTTTCGATGCATTGTCCAGAGAGTTTTTGTTCTGTTGGTTTTCTGAGTTTGTTATATGAAGTTGAAAGGGAAAGGGAATAAGTGGAATCTGGATTTTCTGCACACCACTACCAAGCAGAGACCAGATTCTGCCTGATAACTGGCTCTCTGTAATCCTTATTTTCTCCTCTAAAATGATATCTCCTCTAATTTGTCATGGAATTATTCATTATAATTGCTCCACTTTAATTAGTGTCTCCAAAATTTGGGTTGGCCCAAAATAGCCTCCTTTATGTTATTATTTCAACCCACAGAAAATCAGCACCAGTGAAATACAGAACATAAGTGAGTTAGAAAGAAAATTATAATTGGCATATTTGTTCTCTCTACTCATTGCTATTCATTATATCCTCATAACTAAATGACGACTTCTAAAATAGCTGTCTATAATAATCGTCTTTTATAATCTTTCATTTTTGTCTTTCATTGTTCTTAATTCACACACACACACACACACACACACACACACACACACACACACACACACACCACACACACACACACCACACACACACACACACACCACACACCACACACACACACACACCTTCAGGCGGCCTAAATTGCCCAAGTGTCCTGGAACAGCCCCTTTAATCTCCAACTCAGCGACCAATTGTTCTGTTCTGTTTAACAAATCGTGGTGTCGCCTGTCTTGCAGGATCTGCACAGCAGTACTTGGGACAAGACGAGTTCTACGGAGAGCAGTATGGACACACTCAGAGCTCCAGCGAGCCCATAAACCGGCAATATTACCCTGATGGTAATCGAGCACATCCATAAACTTCATACACACAGCTCTCAAACACACATTATGAGTAATGTAATTTCCTTTTAGCACTATCCCACTGGCCTGAGCCAGATTAACTGCAGTGCTGAAGCTTCAGCTTGTCCTCCCAGTCATTGTTTTTTTTTCCCCTTACTGTGGGAGAGGAAGAGTATTGGAGAGAAAAATGGCAAAAGACTGACATTGGTCTCAATTCTGTTTCCTCCCGTTGTGTCTGTGTCCATACTGTCCCCTTTGGTGTGCCGAAATTTCAGATTTCAGAGAGTGCCATAGCAGTGTGTTGAGGAGAGAGCGCAGACTACTTCCAGGGTGTTTCTTTGTGCTTTGTGCATGAAGTTGAAGCGAGAAGCTGTGAAAATGTTGTCTGTGCTTGTAATTTAGTCGTTGCACATGTATTATTAATATTTTGGCTGCAAACTGTGAATAATAATTTCTCTTCTGTATGTAAGTGGGTAATGCCTTTGCAGAGGAGTTGCACATGTTGAACAGTGTTCTCTACAGGTCACGGAGAGTACACGTATCAACAGTCTTCATATGGTGAGCAAGGCTACGACAGATCATTTGATGAGTCTTCACAGCATTACTATGAAGGAGGTACCCAATATACATTTTGCCATTTCCAACCATGTGTTTTAGATATATTGTCCTGCACCGTTTGTTTAATTGTGACCAACCAAAACTGTAGTAGTACTACCGCATACGATTAATAGTTGACATGTACCTGTGTGTTTATATATCTCCAGGTAACTCTCAGTATAGTCAACAGCAGGCGCAGTATCAGCAGGGCTCTGGCCAGCAGCAGCCCTTCAGCCAGCAGCAGTACTCCTCTCAACAAGGCTACAGCGGACAGCCACAGGGATACGGTTAGAACAGCCAAACAATCTGTTGTCGCACAAGCATAAACACAACCAAAAGTAATTAATACATGTATTGAATGTAACCCCTCTGCTACAGGTCCTGGTCAGGGTGGATCCTCCCAGTATTCTCAGTATCAGCAGGGTCAAAGCCAACAGTATGGCTCCTACCGCTCCTCCCAGGCAGGACCTGGAGCGCAGACGCAAAGGCCCTATGCCTACGAACAGGTACATCAAATTAGCAATTACAATCAGATTTCTTTGAATCTCTGAAACTGGCTTTGCAACAATGACTGATACCCATTTACGTTTCAGGAGAATATGTATATTATCCCTATTAAATGCTTATTTTTGGATGGAATTTGCCGGCCAATTTATAAATACGTTTTAAAAGAGAAAACAATGACTAATAATAATCTGCCTTTAATCTATTCCTCACAATGCAAAGCAGTCGCTCACATCCACATACTGTGGAAGGCAGGTGCTGGACCAATAGAAGACAATAAAAACCTAAAGGTCTCCACAGTGTAGCTCCCTTAAGGGCAATTTATTGGCACATCTGCAAGCGACGTTCCGAAGAAGAGCATTAGCTTGAAAGGTCACTTGTTTCATGAGATTGCATTTAAGGGAGCTACAGTTTGCAGACCTTTTTTATGTTTTTTTCCCATCCTTTGTTTGCCACAATCAATGCTTCATGCCATGCCTGATATTTTTATGATGGTGCTAATTTCTAATTTGCCAAATTAAGATGTATGATGACCTAGCCCGACGTATAGAACAACAACCCAAGCAGACTTAGACTCACCTAGCCCTCAACCCCGTTATTTGTAATAAATTATATTCTTAAGATTTGTTTCTTTTTCATTTTCAAATCTAACTCATACTTGACTACCTAAAAACAACATCAGGAAAGCTGATGCCTGTATAATGGGGTAGCTTTCAAATATGCTTGTTTGCCTCTCTGGGTAACAAAAATGCGGAAAAAAAGAAGTGAACAACACAATGTATAAATAAATGCAATCTAATCTCTTAGTGTAAATCATTTTACATTGCAGGGCCAGTATGGAAATTATCAACAATAAGGGACCACATTGTTTTACTGTTGGAAGAAAATAAAAAAGGAATGGTTCAGCAGTGACGCGCTGGCTCAGCCGTGGATTAGAAGACCTGGCTGCCTCAGATTTATTATCCTCTCATTAATCATCATTCTAGCTAAGAAGACATAATGTATTAAAATGTGGTGCTTCCCTTGTCTGTTTTGCTCGCTGCAGGGTTGTAGCTTGTAGCTGAAGGTGTGGAGTGCCACTGGCCACCCAACGGAAACACAGGGTGCTTGTAGAAATCAGGCAGTTAATGTAAACCTTCCATATGGATGAAATAGGGTAATAAAAAAGGAGCAGTAGTCATTTGATGAGCCTTAGTAAGTTGCCTGTTTCCTCCTCTTTCTTTTTTGTCTATGCCTTTCACTTGACTGTATCCCATCCTCTGCTTAAAATCTTTCTTTTATTTTACAAGCCTCTGTTTTTATTCTTTTTTTGTGGTGCCCAAAATGGGCCCGTGGTTTGAGAGACTGAGGCTTTAAAAGCAAATTAGCGCTGAAGGAAATGCTCCTTGATATTTGTCTAACAGACTAGGTCCAGCTCTTGCTCTAATTCCTAGTTGAGATGCTGTTATATCTCAAGATATATAGAGGTAAATTAATTTCATGAAGGTGAAAACGTTGGTCCTTAAACCAGACTTGATCAGGATGTTGTCTGTGTTAGTAGAACTGTGATGTGTTGCTGTGTGGTCTAACATTATGTATTTCACTCTTTGCGTACGTCTTTCTGAGGTAATAGACACAATAGTTAGCTGACTTATCCAGACTTAACAGCGCGTATAACTGTCCATGATAATCATACATTGTGGTAGTAATTTTTTGGCATATATTTTTCTGTGGCATTGCTCTACACAGACATATGTTATTGTGCAGAGTTAGGAGGGGTCACACTACTCTGATGCCAATCAGTAATGATTTTATATCAAAACAAATTGCCACTTTGTCTGCACTTTAGTTTGCAGTTTCCAGGCTGTTTTTAACGAATGATCCTCAAAAAGCCAAAGTAACACAGGAACAGAACGGCATGTCCTGCACCTTTACTTCAATAAGTGCAATACACTCAGTCAGTCATGTTAAGGGTTGGTTCATATGGTGAGCTTACACTATATCATTATTTAGTATAGGTGTTTGTTGACACACAATGATGGCAAAAGACTAGGGCTGGTTTGTCAAATGTTATTAAATGTAATATTGCAGGTTTTAACTGACATGTCATATTTAGGACAATTATTTTCTGTATTTATGTGACTTATAGACAGACTACGTAAAGCATTTCATCATAAACATAAAGCTTCCTACTTCAAAAACATTTTTTGAGTGAAAATGTTTATCATCATGCATAGTATTAGATATACAAAATAATGTTCAAAGTAAGACAAAGGGTATACAAGGTTCATTTTTATCTATCCTTGTGTTATTACAAAATGGGCATACAGTAGGCCTATATTAAGTTGTTTATTTAAAAGAAGGCAGACAACACCTCTGGTCATTCATCTGATCAATGTTTCTTATAGTTTGGGCAGTAATGACGATTATTATTGTGAGGGCGAGTGTCCAGCTTTGCAGTATATTCACTCAACTTATCTCAGAGGGGTAAAATAACACAACAGTTGCAGGGTTAATCAAAAATGGGAGACTGCTGGCTGTCAAACAGCTAAATAAATATGTGCCACTCAACAGTGACAATCACAGGCTTCTCTATACTACATTGAATTTGTATCAGTGTTTCATTTTACTGTGAGCTGAACATGTATAACATGTATGGCAAGTCTTTTCTAGTTCTATGTTGTGACCATCTCTGATGTGTGTGAGCGTGTGTAAGAGGGAGAGAAGAGAGAGAGAGAGGAGAGAGAAAACGAGTGAAAGAGTTAAGTTTGGCGAGCATAATCCAAATATGAATGTTATCTACTAAGTCTGCATTACCTGATCTTTTCTGCTGTCTTTTGTTACTGTTTGTTATATAAAAAAATAAACTCACATTCACCTTTTGTATGTCTGCATTTTTGTGGATTTATTAAGGAAATGTCAGAAGGCACACATCATAACAAAAGAAACTAAGTTTTTTATTAACTTTTTTCTGTCCAGCTGAGACAATCATATCATATAGTATTTTATAGTAGACTATATATTATAAGTATTACAGACATGGGTCAATGAATTACAATATTTTGAGACTGCATTAAAATGGTTGGCAGGTCTTATCTCAGCTCAAAACGTTAAATTATTGAAGCCTTCATGGCATCACATTCACATCTTCTTTTCTATTTTTTTCTGCTGCCCCTAAATGCACCGTAACACTCCAGCACATTTGGTGGCGGTAGAGGCCCAAGTCGCAGTGATGCCGTCATTAAAAATCGCACATACAAACTGTCCCTTCAAGGGTTCCGTAGTTCGCAGGGACGCATAATGCACTCATAGACAGTTAAAGATATGGCTGCATACATGTACGCATGCAGTAGTAGCTAGTTGTGTTACTGGACATGCCTATATTATAAAACAAATGCTGTTCATCGGAATTTACAGAATTGTAACAGATGTCCGATATTTATCCGACATGTTACGGTCGGTATAGGTGACTGTCACACCGTCGTTAAATAACATTAACGCTAACGTTACTTCAGAATAATTAGCTAACGTTAACTGTCTGTTGAACGTCACAATGTTGGCGACATTGTCGAGACTTAAAAGGCCTCGGTGGCTTTCTCCGGACATACTTTTAGGATACATATTAGGACAGGAGGTCAGAAGAAAAGAGGTGAGCTTGTTCAGTCCCAGTTCTCCAGTCCCAGCAGCGTGGGGACGGAAAGCCCCCGGTGGTGTCCGAGATATCAGCACCTCCTGCACGCTGTGCGCCAAAGTCCGAGGAAACCCGAAGAAGAGAGAGCTGTCTGAAAAGAAGCTGGTAACGTGATGTGTTTGAGCTAGCGTTAGCTAGCAATGTGCAACGTTACAGTTATTCCACTTTCCCAACAAAGTGTTTTTTTCTCTGCTCTATGGGCTAAAAGTCGTATGAATAGAGGTAATTAAAAAGTAGAGAGTCAGTCCATTAGTAAAAGCCCTCAAGTTGCCTTCAAAACAAAGACTTTATATTCCTATATTTGGACCATTTGTTTAGTCTGTCTCCTTGTAAAACGATTAACGTGCATACATAATATTTTAGTATGAATGGGATAAAAACAGTTTCTCTTTTCATCACAGAAATATACAATACAAAAGGCCTTAATCTCTCCAATATGTTTCACTAGATGTACCTCGTGGATAACTCTAAAAGAAACCTGTATTACTGACATATTTATCATCAGTTAAAGTTAGGTCCATTCTTCATCAAGGGATGCCTCAAAAACATCTCCCGAGGGGTATTTCTGACATATTGTTATATTGCTATATTATTATATTAATTTATCATAAGAATGTTCTACTGTCAAATTAATGTTCAGCTTTTAGCAGTACAGCCCTTGTTATTTCCTTTTGTGTGTAATCCATCCTAGTGTTGTGTTGTTGATGATTCACAGTGGATTAGCCAACTGTCTGAAAGGTCACATGACATGGAGCTCTTTGGATGCTTTTATAAAGACCTTAGTGGTCCCCTAATACTCTATCTGAAGTCTCTTTCCCAAAATTCAGTTGGTGCAGAATTACAGCCACTAGAGCCAGTCCCACAATGAGCTTTCCTAAGTATGTGCCATTTCTGAGTCTGTAGTTTTTGAGGATTAGAGAAAGAGGGGAGGGGCAAGGTCAAAGCTGGGGGTGTGGCCTTGACCAACTGCCACTTTGCTCGTTTAAAAGCCATGATGTCTCTCTGTCATGGGTGAGCCAAATTCTTTGGGCAAGCAAAGCAGAGAAAAGGAAGGTAATTGGCCCATCTGAGCTTTCATTTTCTCAAAGGCAAAGCAGGATACCCAGTGCTCGTCTATTGCCGTTATTAGCCACTGGGGGGCCATATGCAGGCTGAGGGAACACATATTAATGTCATGCCATGGGACCTTAAGTGTTTCTTTATTTGGCCCATAGACCCGTCACTTCGTGGACCATCGCCGTGTGAAGCTGGAGGCTGGGTCGGGCGGTAAAGGGGCCAGTGGCTTTCACAGTGAGCCGCGAAAAGAGTGGGGTGGACCAGATGGAGGGAATGGAGGTGACGGAGGAAGCATCATTATCAAGGGTAAGTTGGGTGTCCGTCTGCTTTAAGGAATGTGTACTTACACCAGATTGTTTTCCATGTATATTCCAATTGTCCCCTCTTGCCTTTAGACAAGTGATCGACCGATACTGATACCGATTATCTGCAGTTAATGAAACCAAAACCAATATTTGGAACCAATATGCATTTACAGTGAACATTTAATTCTTTTAATCAAAAGTAGGTTTTTGGATTGTTAGAAACTCCAACACAAAACTTTGTTTAAATGCTTTAAGCAATGATTTAATAAATTTGAAATTTTCAACAAAATAAACACATATTCAGATAGTGTTGTGGGCGGGACTCAGTTAGCCTCAGTGCTGAGTGAAACCGAAGCCGAGGGACTGACATAGAGCTGTAGCAGAGCCAAAGTAGCGCACTTTTTAATTAATTAACTTTATCGGTTATCAGGCAAATAAAATGCTGATACAGATAATCTGCAAACTGCCCTAAAAACGGCCCGATAATCGTCCGAGGCAGATAATCGGTCCATGCCTACTTTAGACACCATGTTGTCATTTCGGATTGCCCCCTTACAGTCAGGCATGTGATTAGATCAGTTGAGAATCAAAAACAATTAGGCGCTTCTTTTGCCATGTTATTCAGTAGCACGCTAAAATGTGCTACCATCATTCGTTCCTTATTTGTGTGCTTTCAGCGGACAAGTTTGTCAAATCATTGGCGCAAATAGTTCCGGTTTACAAGGGAGAGGATGGGCAATCAGGGGGCAGCAAGAACTGTTATGGCAGGAATGGCAGCCCAACCTATATCTCTGTGAGTCCATGCATTTGATCATAAATTACATGCAATCTAGCAGAATATAATGTATGATTTTTTTGTTGTTGTCACGTTTGTACCATAAACCCTTACCTTGCTTTTGTTCTATTCATAAAAGGTACCATTAGGCACTGTGGTGAAGGAACAGGGACAGACAGTAGTGGACCTTTCTGAGCACGGCCAGGAGTATCTGGCTGTATTT
This sequence comes from Etheostoma spectabile, assembly GCF_008692095.1. Taxonomy (NCBI): domain Eukaryota; kingdom Metazoa; phylum Chordata; class Actinopteri; order Perciformes; family Percidae; genus Etheostoma; species Etheostoma spectabile. The sequence goes on from NC_045739.1 coordinate 4,803,703, forward strand.
GGAGGGGCTGGTGGCAAGGGGAATCGCTTCTTTCTGTCCAATGAGAACCGTGCCCCAATGACGGCAACCCCAGGAATGACGGGCCAGGAGAGGGTCCTTCACCTAGAGCTCCGTACCATGGCCCATGCTGGACTGGTGAGACAAAAGCTGCCTATGTTTGAAATTACATTAGCAAATTGATTTTCAACACCGCAAATGCAATCAACAGATTTTCTTTCCACTATCCCATTAGGTGGGCTTTCCTAATGCTGGGAAATCCTCATTGTTGAGAGCCATCTCCAATGCCAGGCCTGCTGTGGCTGCTTACCCCTTTACAACACTCAACCCGCATGTAGGAATTGTCAATTACAGGGATCACGAGCAAGTTGCAGGTAGTTGATTTTAAGCAAACAAGAAATATATCATAGTTATTGTTATTCATTATTTGACCACGGTATAATAAAGTTTTCATACGACCTTGCTCTGTATAATTTGCAGCTTTGGTATTAATATATATGTGTGTGTGTGTGTGTGTGTGTGTGTGTGTGTTCTGCTTTTACCCTTTGCGTAGTTGCTGACATCCCAGGCATCATTCGAGGAGCCCATCTCAATCGAGGCCTTGGCATCTCTTTCCTGCGACACATAGAGCGCTGCCGTTTCCTCCTCTATGTTCTGGATCTGTCAACTCCGGAGCCCTGGACCCAGCTCGAGCACTTGCGTTATGAACTGGACCAGTATGAGCCTGGTCTAGCCCGGCGGCCTCAGGCCATTATAGCCAACAAAATGGATCTACCTGATGCCCGGGAGAAGCTAGAGACTCTACAGAGCCACGTGACCCAGCGTGTCATCCCTGTGTCGGCTCTCACGGGACAGAACACAGAGGAGCTCATCCTGCAACTCAGAGAGCTGTATGATGGATACCTCACAGGAGAAGGGAGTGGGGAGGGCAAACCAACTAGGTGGTAGTGGAAACAGTTTCTGCATGCTCTACTGATATTTTTTTACGATGTGTATATATATATTTTTTGAAAGATATAGAATGTTGCTTAATAAATATATAAACAAAACAAAATTCAATGTGTGTCATTTTAATGATGACTTGCAGCATATTGCTCAATACAATGAAAATATTTCTTGACACCTTTAATACAGCTTCTTGCTACACAACAAAGGTGACGTATTGCATATATTTATCTTAAAAGACAGTACACTTTTAATGTTAGAATTTACAAATGCCTTTTAGGGTGAAGAATGTTAAGACAAATATAATAAAAGAAATTGGTGTATAGAAGGATATTTTGTGCGCATGAAGGTTATTTTGAGATAAAGACTAACTGTGGAGTTGACTGGGGAAACCATGACATTTACACAATTTAGCAAATTTTTCAGTCAGTACAAAACCACTAGTGTGGAGCACTGACAAAGCAGAGGTATGTAAACATCTACATTAAGCATACACGTTTTGTATTTTAATAAATGTGGCCCTGTGCTAGGACCACAGTTAGAGCTTGGTATTGAAAGTAAACAAAATTCCAAAACTTGCCATTTAGGAATTATGTGTCTTACACAATTTTAAGTGACATAAATAACATTTTTTTCAATTGAGCCTTTTAGTGAATCAAGCTAAGTAGACTCTTAATGATGACATTGGTGGGCTGCCGCGGCTGCTCTTGACTTGATTACCAGCCCACACAACTCAGTGACTCAGATGTGTATTTGATTGGCCAGCTGTCCTCAAAGGTGAAAATACTACTTATCATAATTATATTTATGTAGTTCTCAGTAAAAGCTGAATTTGTTTCAGAATGGATGTCATAGAGCAAAGATACTTACTATTTTGATGTTTTGTTTTGCTCGGTGCAGTTACGGCACATTGAAGAGGTGAAAGCTTTAGTGGAAATCCAGCCACTGTTGTGGTCTCATGCTCTTTAAAAAGATGTTCTCAGCCTCCTCCACTGGGGCTGACGGCGTTTCAGAGGCTGCTATGTCACATAATTTCGGTTAGTGGACCGCTTCATTTACACAAAAAACTTAACGTGACATCCAATAGGATGATAAAACTGTTCTGGCATCAAGTTTATATATATTTTTTTATGTTTTGGTGTTGTGGCTTACAGTATGATTATGAAATCTGCTCCCTCACTCTCTCCATAGCTCAGCATGTGAGAGGAAATGATGAGTAGGGTAAGAAATGGACCAGACTCCTATGGGAATACCTTCGTCTGCATCACTGTCTGAAAGTTTGGACTACTGCCATGTTACTGTACTCATCTGTAAAATATTATGAGCCGTATAAAATAGGACATTTTCACTTTTAATAATAATAACAGTTATCATCAGACTGCCTGTCATGTAAAAAAATGAATAAAAATAAATATGTGCATTTCATACACCAGTATTAACCCCTTGTGTTGTCCTGCCAAGTCAAAAAGAGTAACATTTCTTTTGTTAACCTTTTATCGCTATCTGATATTTTCAACACATTTTTTTTAATTTCACTTACACCACCTTACTGCCACTAGTTTTATTTTGGAATCCATGGTCAATAACCCTCATTTGTATAGATTCATACCTAGTATTTGAGTTAATAAAGCAGAAATTAAAAGGAATTATTTTAAGTAATAGTTAAGATCAGAGGAACATCAAAATTCAATGAAAGTGATCAATTGTATTTGCAAAGATAGTTGCATGGAATCCATCCTTTTTGTGGTAATTTGGTTAAAAAGAATACCATATTTCTGATGTAGACATTTTTAAAAGGGGTCCAATTTGACCCGAGGACAACAGGAGGGTTATTAGCTGCATGATCTCATTTTTGACACCAGGTGGCAGAAGAACTCCAAAACAAACTTGTGGTCGTACAAAATGTCCATCCCATGTAGCCTGTTTCTGACCAAGAGGAATTAAGTCATTGACCTTTTCAGCTCAGGTTGACCAACTCCTGAGAAATAAAAAATGTGGATCTCTAGCTTGCTAACTGATCAGCTCTCTTCACCTGCTACTAGCTAATTGATAAGTTAAGTATGTCTGCCTTTGATTATAAGCAGGTAGCGTAGTGTGCAGTGAGGTTGGGGTTAACAGTTAACTGAGCGTGATTGCTGAAAATAGCTGGCCCTTCTGAATATTGAGACTTTTATACACACTAGGGCCTTCATTTTTCTGTAGGTAAGCTGAGTTACCACAAGGGAAGGGTGTCTCAGAGCTAGTCATTTAATACATTGTTAATATAGAATTTTAACCCTCCTGTTGTCCTCGGGTCAAATTTGACCCCTTTAAAAACGGTCTATATCTGAAATATGGGTTTCTTTTTAACCAAATTACCACAAAAATGGATTGGATTCCATACAACACTCTTTGCAAATACAACTGATCACTTTCATTCCTGACTAAACTCATCTGTACGTTCCTCTGATCTTAACTACTAGTCAAAATAATTCATAATTTCTGCTTTTTTTTAACTCAAATATTAGGTATTATTCTATATAAATGAGGATTATTGACCATGAACTCCAAAAAGTAATGTAAAACTAGTGGTAGTAAGGTGGTGTGAATACTAAAAAAACAAGTCTGTAAAAGGGACAAAATTGTCAAATTTTTGTCCGTTTTTGACCTGGGAGGACAACACAAGGGTTAATGAAAGCACATTTTTTATCTTTAATATTTTATTGATTGATTGATTTTATTTGACCACTTAAATATAAAATATGAAACAGTACTCTGTGTCATACATTGAAGTACATAAATAGTCAGCGATGACACAATAAAGCCCAACGACTTGTTACCATTGGGGTCCCTATAAAGGACAGGGGAGAGGACAAGTGGCAGCAGATCACACATCAATCATTCATCACACATTAAACAAATTCCTCCGTGTTGTACAAAAAATAAATAAAAATAGGTTATGCACCCAAGCCATACTTTCAAACCCGGTTTAAAACTGCCCATGCTATCCTCTTGAGTGTTTAAAGGAACTAGGCTACAAACACATGGAGAGACTATTCGCTTCTCCCACAGTCCTTAAGGAGAAAATATTTCCCAGTGGGAGATTTCTAGCTGTGCCTGTAAATTATTGCAGTAGCATTTTTCAACAAATGCATAAAAATACTATGACCAGCTGGTGTCTTCTGAATCTCTTTCTAGGTTATCATAATTGTCCAAACCGTACAAATAAATACTTTTTCATTTCCTTCTGCTCAAATGAATGCTGGTTGTTTCCACCTCCACCACAGCATCCAGGGTGATCATGGTGCAGCAGCCCTTTACGGAGCGAACGGTTTCTGCCACCTTCGTGCTTCAGTGGCCTGATCAGGTGGAGCTCGCACATGTCGTTATGACTTCACCCCAGTCAGGCATCTTTGAATAGCCTCACTCCACTGTCACTGTGTGTGTGTGTGTGTGTGATACAAATTAACTGCTGTTTGCTTTTATTTGCTTTTTCGCGTATGTTTTTGTTTTTTTAATGGCTGTGTTGTTCAGGTCTGGTAGAGAGAATTCAGGACTATCCTGTCTGCATATATACCACTGGTTCCTCCATGCTGGCCACAGCCCCAAGTAAACCACACACACTGTATTTACTGCTGCAAAGAGTGCATTTACTAATTCATTCTGTGTTTTTATATTTAGGTTCAAGAAATCACACACAGATACTATGAATGAGCATTTAGACATATTTAGGTACCCTTAAATATACGCAGAGATGGGAAAAGTACTCACTTTCCGTACTTAAGTAGAAGTACAGATACTTGTGTTAAAAATACTCTGGTAAAAGTCAAAGTACTGATTAAAATTCTTTACTCAAGTAAAAGTAACAAAGTACAGGCTTGGAAATTTACTTAAAGTATAAAGTAAAAGTAGCCTTAGAATGACAACAATATTTTTTGCAAAGCTACCTGGAGCACACAAATGTTACTAGAGAGACGCTGAGGAACTTCAGTGGACATGGAGGGTACGTCTTTATATGCAATGGCTACATTTTAAATGGATGTCTGCCAATAGGCCTAAAACATAACATATATGATTATTATTATGACAGACACTGGGACTCCAGGTTAATAAGATTCTGACTCATTAGCAAGATATGAATTCAGTTATCTGTAGAATTCACAGATCCAGTTTCTATTTTTAATCTCCCCCCTAACATGTAAATGAATCTACATGTATGTGCGTGTGCTCAAATATGGCTTCTGGAAAGAAAATAAAGGATTAAATATGATAAACAAACTGACATTAATGAGGAAGTTCCCCAGCACATTGGCCAGGAGTCTTTCTTGATGCCTACTGTTTACATCTCTTTCAGATAAGGTCGAGGATGATGGGAATGTATTGCTGCTTGTCTGCCCTTTTTTCTTCATTTTCAATCATGTTGCCATCCATACTACTATGTGCTAACGTTAGCGCCATCCATACTACCATGTGCTAACGTTAGCGCCATCAAGCCTCAATGATTTACTGTGAATGAACGCAGAATCTGTTTGAGTTGTCTTAGTCGTGCGTCAAATGCAACGTACAGTAGATTATTCCATCCATTTAGATTGAATATGGTTTATGACATAAACAATAATAACAAAAACTCCAGTGAAATGATGTGAAAGTTGAGGACTAGATTAGGACTGGAAAGCTGATTCTGGTGTCCAACTTGGCCCCAGGTGTGTCTGTTAAAACAGACGGAGACAACTTCTCTCTAGCTAAGGTTCCATCCACTTGTCAATTGAATTACAGAATCTGAAGTTTGGTAAAAAAAAAAAAAAAAAAAAAACCTCATGCGAATAGAGCTGGTGAAGTGTTGATGCTTCATGAAGACCACGTGTAACCCAGCTAACATGTGAAGACCACCCCAAAAACCACGAGCTAACGGGTGAGAGCACACCAAACCCACTAGCTAACTTACTTTAAATGTGAAGAACTATAGACCAGTAACAGGCTTAAGTGAACTGACAACATGAGTTATACAACTTACAGTTCCCCAAAGACGCACACACACAATCTCAGCTGGTTATCCTCCGGACAGCTTGTCTCTTTTTCTTTCTCTCACTTTTTTCTCCGTGTGGCGCGCGCACCCGTTCGCGGTGTGTGGCGCGTGTCCGCGTATTCTCCGATAAGACGACCACTTGTACAAAACTAAAGTAACGAGCCAATTTTGTAAAATGTAAGGAGTAGAAAGTACCGATATTGTGTTAAAATGTAAGGAGTAGAAGTAAAAGTCGCCACAAAAATAAGTAGTAAAGTAAAGTAAAAATATCAGAAAATCTACTTGAGAACAGTAACGAAGTATTTGTACTCCGTTACTTCCCATCTCTGAATATACGTCTGTATTTACCATATTAAAACTCAAAGTTCATGGTTAAATGGTGCGTGTATCATGGATACATGTTGTGTCATGATCATTGTACATAATCAGAACCAGAATCGAAGCAGAAATACTTTATTGATCCCCGAAGGGAAACTCCGTGTTGCAGTTGCACAAATAGTATAAATATCAGAACCACAAGGATTCAGTATTTTTAAGGAAATGGATTGAAAAGACAAATAATTATTTTCAATTTTATTTTGAGAAAGTTAGGCCTAATATTGTGATATTGTATTTATTGATGTGCACAAGAAAAAAGGCTGTTAAAATGACCCATTGAATATTTTAGAATACATGATTCTGAAGGTTTTTTTGCAGAGACGAGAATATGTACTAAGAAGATATTCAAAGATTCATGCATGCACGCACGCAAAACACACACACACACACACACACACACACACACACGCACACACACACACATACATACACACAATAAACACTACCTTAGAATTATGATGCATCAGCTGGCGTCAGTTATTCTTCTTTGGAGGTGATTTATTTACATTACATTGCCACACCTGCATATTTTTAAGATATGCAGATCCTCCCCCTTTTGTCAATACTACATTTAAAATCTCTTGTTCCATGGCACAACACTAGGACATTTTTCCAAATGTTTCATTGTTTGTTTCATCAATGGGAATTAAATTAAATTTGAGACCCACTGTACTAAACAGGTTAAGCATTGGTAGCATTTGAAGATAGAAGGTAATGCAAGTAGAAATGTTTAAGTTGCTAACTGAGGTCCATAGCAGTCTGATTGAACTTTGCTTAACTTGTTTTATGCGTTTTTCATGTCATGCAATACGATTTTACCATAGTATCACATTATTGTTATTATTATGTACAAATCCATCTTACATTACATATCTGATAAGATTATTTAGTTTAATAATTAATTTGTTAAAACTATTACAGACACCAGTTCAAGCATCCAGTCCTTGATGTGATCATGTGTTAATTCCCTATTCACCATCAACATTGCACGCATGAGAGAAGAAAGAGTAAACATGTCCTCTGTCCTCTGAACCTACCATATACAGTCTCAGTCCAGAAAGGTAGTTGTGCTGTATACAGTAGAAACATGCAAAACATATTTTATTGAAATGAAGGTAACACTGGCCAATCCCCAAACTAATGTAACAGTTTTCCTTCTCATCACAAAGTAGAGACTCTTTATGGTAAGGTTTGTGTAACATGACTTATGAATAGTGCAATAGTGGAAACGATGAATAGATGAACTGTGTCCCTAGTGCTTACTAAGTTCTAATTTTCATATTTTCTCAGACACAGTCATTGTTTTTTCTCTCCCAGCCATCATTGACTGATGAAGAGTCTAGAGAAGATAAATGATAAATGTCCTTCAAGTGTAGCTAAAATTATGGCTTTTTTCCACTGCATGGTACCTACTCGACTCGCCTCCACTCTACTCGCCTTTTTTGGTTTTCCATTACGTAAAAAAAGTCCCTGGGACCTGCTAACAGGTACATTGTATAATACCACCTCAGTCGAGGGTCCAAGCGAGCTGAGGCCATACCAAAAGGTGACGTGAAACCCTGCAGACTACTGATTGGTCGGAGGGAAACGTCACCATTCACTGCGTTATTGCTTTCTGAACCTACATTTTGTCTTGTCTGTGGCAACAGCCCCCATGCCCAGAGTCAAAAACAACACACCTTTGGCGTTCTGTGTGTGTGTTGTGTTAGGTCACGGCAGTTTCCTGCTATGACAACCAGCCACGGCTCGCCTCACGCATGTGTATTTAAAGGTTATCCACAAGTCCTTCATAGGGTATGTAGGTAATATTTATAATTTAAGATGATGATTTGTTCAAAAATACAAATACAGTATGAGTGTTATGGCTTTCTTGGTTCAGAGTTGCTGTCTCTTAAAGCCTTTGAGAGGAGATTTTGTACTGTGGGCAGTGCTTTCACTAAACATGCAGAGTGAGGCCAGAGTATTGAATTTGAAATCCAGGCCCATGTCCAAGTCTGGGTCAAAAGAATCATCATGGATGGAGATGGCATCAAGCTCAAAGTCAGTCTTCCTATTTCCTTCCTCAGCATACACATGAGGAGCATAATCACCTGGCTCCTCTCCTGGTGCCTGCAGCTAGCAAAGCATCTGCAGTATACAGCGAAGGAAAATAAGAAAAGGAAGATTGCATTTATGTTTTAACGAAACAAAATTGCCCTAGCTTTGGAGAATTGATTCATTTCTTGCCATTACCTTTTTTAGTGTACTCATGTGTCCCTGTAGCCCTTGTCGTCCCTTCTGTCTCGCCTGATCAGCCGGCCTTTCTGTTGCCATTCCTTGTCTTGTTAACCAATCAGTGTTTCCCTCCTTACACCAGTTCCCTTCCCACTTCAGCTGTGCCTTGTCCTGTGATCCCCTCCTTGTGTATTTCGTTTGTGTGCTCCTTTTGTCTGGTGTCAGTTCCTTAAAGTATTTTGTGTTGAGAAGTTCTGCAGGTTTCTAATGCTCTGTTTCCGGGTGTTCCTGGTTTTCCCCTGTTTACGGTTTTGGATTTATTGCCTGCTTGACTTGGTCTGTAAGTTATTAAATCACTGAAACTCTCTCTGCCACTTCATGTCTCCTCTTTTGTGTCTGGGTCCTAACATGTATCTCTTGACAGATGACACATCATGCTGTAGTTTGTTTACATGTGTCTGTTGCGCAGCGCTATGTCCCGTTTTGTTGCTCTTCATTGCATGCGTTGCTCTGATTGGTTGCAGGAATATCCAATTGCGTCTAAAGGCATTTTGGTCTAAACCCATTGGCATGACGCATTTTGGAAGCGGAAAAGAAATGGAGAGGTTCCACACTTATTTGCATTTGCAAATTGGTGTGGCATTGGTGTGGCATTGTCAGGCTACGGTTGTTGTGGGTCAAGCCTTTGGGAGAGCAGGCTGTAGATAACTAATTCTGCATGATATCTGGACAAACATCAACTAAGGCCATCTAATGGTTTTTAAAAACAACATGGCATTGATCTTGTACAGGTGATAGTGGGGCACGCTAGTGCATTTTTCAGTTTATTTTGACCAAATAATTATTGCAGCTTGAAGAGATATTTTGTCAGTATGTATTATCACAGATAAAATACCTTTTCCACATACACTAGGCCATCGTTTGTCTCAGGATCAGTAGGGATTCTGAAGTTGTTGTTTGCATCTTGTTGGATTTGAAACTTGGCTCTCCAGGCCGCTGTACCTTTTCTATCTTTGTCTGTAAATTGCAGACGGACACAAGAACAATTTCCTCTCCTTCTTTCACTCTCCCTGAACCCTGGGATAATCAAAAAAAAGCTTTTGTTTTAATGAAAAGAGACTGTCGAATCATAGTCATTGCCTTCTTCATGGTAATTGAAAGAAGTAATTGCTCACTGTACGTCCTGTTTTCAAGGGAAGGTGGTTATTTCTTTCTATGTGGATTATGACGGTGCAGGAACTGGCAAGCTGTATTTAATCTCCACTGTTTTACAAGAGTGTATTTCTCTGCTTTCTGATTGGTTCAAAAGAGCAATCACTGCAAAGTCATTATCAAACATATTTGACATCTCAGTCATTTATTATCTGAGAATTAGATTAGATTAGATTAGATTATACTTTATTCATCCCACAACGGGGAAATGTTGTTGTTACAGCATCAGCATTCTTTTCAATGACAGCAAAAAACAAAAACACACAAGCAAGTAAGCACACAAGAAATACAGGCAAACAATAGACAATGATTATATGGTAGACTGAGTAAGCAAAATGACCTCAAATAAAGGTACTTTAAAGTGCGGTTGCCATGATACAAGAAACAATATTGCAACGTAAGTGACGTTAAAATGAAATTGAATGTATAATTAGAGTAATGAAGCAAGAGTCGGTAGCAATTATGCCATCATGCAACAAGTCCTAAAGGAAATGGTTGCCATTTCAGAGAACGGGGCCAAGTAGAACTCTGTTGGGGGGGATCGATTGAGACTATTTGAAAATTAAATAATCTATTCTTCTCGTTGGTGTCAATCGTGCTTGTCGGTATCAGAAAAAAAAGAAACACTTTATAATAACCATCAATTAAAAAATGGTATATTCATATATCATTAAACTTTAATTAACAGTTATTTACAGTTAAAATGATAAAACAATCATATACTTAATGTTTACTTATTGATAATGTTATAATTTGTCATTAAATCATTAGTTTAATATAATAAGAAGTAGTTTCTACATTTACAAAAAAAGCGTAATTAAACTCTGAATCCCTTGTTGTAAACAAGTTGCTAATTTTTTTAAACTTTTTAACAGTACTAACACACTGTAGGCTACCGTCAACCGTTCATGATGTTGAAATGTTTTTGATCTGGTTTTTATATTATTTAGTCTACATAATGTTTTGTATGTCAGTATGACTGTTGGCGGGTGGAGAACAGTTTTTACATTTTCTTTATGTATGTAAGTACACAAGGAACTGTGAAAAATATATTAATCGGGATCTAAATTGTTGTAATCTAAATATTTCAGTTGGCACACAACACCTTCTAGAGCACTGTTGTGTAGGTCTAAAGGGATGAGATATATATTCTATCTATAATCTATAATGTTGACACACGTGACCTGTGTCTGCTCTAGTGGTTGTCATTATGATTGATCCAGAGTCAATTTGCAATACTTTTATCTGCATCTCTCTCAATTCTTGCTATTCAATAGAAAATGTACATAGTTTTTAAAAGCAATCCATCTATCTGAACGGTAACTGGTGTGTGTGTGTGGTGTGTTGTGTGTGTGTGTGTGTGTGTGTGTGTGTGTGTGTGTGTGTGTGTGTGTGTGTGTGTGGTGTGTGTGTGTGTGCATGACTACTGTAATTGGTTCATTTCTAACACTCTCTACAAGTAAAGTTTCTCATTTACCGTGCTACGGAATGTATTAAAAAGCATTATATTTATTTAAAAAGCTAGGTAAGTGCTTCACAATGGTGCAAAATAAAACAGTGATACACAGAATGGATTAATATATTTATTAATATTAAAAAAAACATTACGGCACATTTTTAAACACGTAGGTTTTCAAATTTGCCTGCTAGGCATTATTGAGACTTTGAGAATAATAATGCATCTCATTGAGATTTCATAATGTTTGCACTTATTTGTAGTTCTCCATAACCCCCAAACTATTCCAAAGCTTGTGTGCCACTTTAATGTCCTGCAGATATAACACTGTAAGGGATCAACCCCTCTGGATCTGGGCAGTTATCCCAATTAACAATTAGTTTAATTCAGGGGTTCAGGGGTTTTTCTTTCTTTACTATACTCACATACTGTATGTGTTGAATTTAGGAAAATATTTCAGCTGTCCTTTTTACTGCAGTTGTTTTACTGCCTGTAGTAGTAGAAACTGAGAGGCAACATTAGCTTTATCTGTTATAAAAACGTGCATTATTACATACAGTTAAAAAAAAAAACACCTACTAAACTAAAACTTAAACTAATCCTTTGCTTCTGTACAAAGTTGACTTTGAGTTGCTGCAAAGTATTTCATGCTCCCTTGTGTCTGTTGGTGTTCATCCGTTCTTTGTTTCTAGTTCATCCGCATAATCTAAATGTGTATTGTATGCATTGTGTATCGCCTTCCTTTGAAAAAGCATGATGTGTTGTGTAATGTGGAAATATGCTAACTGACAGTAAAGTAAGTGACAGTCTATGAAGGACATGTTTACACTGGCCAACATTCTGTGAGTACTATTTGCTCGAGGGGCTGGCAGACTGACAGTTGCGTACCTCTTAAGCTGGTTTACTATTCAGTAAGATAACAAGTATAGTAATTACATAGGTACCGTAAATCACCTGAGAACAGTAAAAATTGGCACAGTCTAATGTAAAATACAGCTCAAAATTAGTCCATTGGGACGGTGAGAATGAGTTATACTGTACCTTTCAGAAAAACAGAGAGCATGGCATGGCACATCAATTGCTTAGGATGAACTAATTTCATAATTTCCACGTTACAGCCCGCATAATACTAAACACTTTGAAATATTTTGTTTTGAAGTCACGTCCAAAACCCTTTACCAGCAGCCCTGAGGAAATCACTTCTCAAGAAAAACTGTAATTGAACACCCTGCGTGGGAGGGTCAAACCCTGTATGTCATATCAGTGAGAATGTCAACCAACAATAGACTTGGAGTTACTTGGAATCACTTTCATGCCCCCTTTTGGTTTTCATCAGACTTTATTGTGCATTTTGTTGTTTGGTGCTTGCATATTCTTTCTATTTTCTGCTGAAGCCTGACGTGCCAGAACTTTCCATGTTTTTTAGTGTGTTTATGTTGCTTTTGTTGGTGTTTTAATGCTGTCTTGCTGTAAAACAATCCTAGGCTATGTTCACATTTAGCGTGTTGAGTAGGGCGTTTTTGTAGTGGGAAAAAAAGCTGGAAGTGCTTTTATAAATCCATGGTTTTTATTCCGAAAAGTAGCAGTGAGCGTCTTTTGTTGCTATAACAACAGCTACTGCTACAGTATCCTAGCTAGAGGGCTATCTGGAGCGGTGCTAATGTTAAATAAAACAAAGCGGTGGAGCAAGCTAACAGAGACAGAGAGAATGGTGCTGCTAACGTTACAGAAATCCAAGCGGGTTCCCTGTTCAGGCAGCACACGGTCATACTATATACCTCGCTGTGCTCCGACTCCCTATTTTCTTGTTGTTGTGAAAACGACAAGTCTGGCTACTCCGGTTGTCATTGACCGGCTGACGTAGGGCGTTTTGTTTTTTAGAAAAGTTGAACTATTTTAACAACTTTAATAGCTTTAATAACTTTAAACGCTCCGAGCTGCTTGGCGGTGGCGTTTAAAACTTACTTTTATATAAACTTTACTTTTTGGAAAACAAAGTTACACCACAGGATTATAATGTAAAGCAGACGCTAGTAGTTTAAAAAAAGATGCAAAGTGTGAACATAGCCATATCCTGTACTGCAACCTGTTGGTTTTCTGGGTTATGCATGCAAATGAACCAACGTCAGAGTGTCAAATTTGAACATTGAACATTTGAACAACACACCTAAACTGCATTTACAGTCTCTACAGTACATGGATTTATCAAAAAACACGTTCTGCCACATCTGTTGACAGACTGAAGGGTGAACACTGTAACTTTTAGCAACAGCTTACAGAGCCAACCATGTGTGGTCATGTAGTTTCAGAAATTGTACATTACACAATATTAGGTAGGATTGTCACTGGTATGAAAGGCAGGGTAAGAAAACATCAACCCAAGTCAACCTGACTAAACTCTGTACCCTTCTGACACGCTGCATGACAACCTCTTTATCTAGCGCTTATCTCTTTATCTGTTTTTAACTCTCTATTCATGTGTTTTATTAGTTTTTAATGCTTATGATTTTTAACTGTTTGTACTTGTGTTTTATCTGTTTAACTGATTTCGTGTAAAGCACTTTGAATTGCCCTGTTGCTGAAATGTGCTATACAAATAAAGCTGCCTTGCCTTGCCTTGCCTAGCGTGGAAATGTAAAGGATTAAGTTATACAAGCAACTAAACATGTATGTACAAAGGCTCAGCACTAGTTGCAGCGGCATGCTATTCCCCCTTTCACACCTTCAGCTGTCCCATATAATAAAGGCCTAAAATGCCCAAAACAATTATCTTGTCCATCTGTTAAAGTATATTGTTTGGTATCATTTTGTTATACTTCTATGTCAATGTTTTCTGAAAGAATGCACGTTTAAGAGTGCAGATTCAAAAATGCACACAAGAAACAAAGCAAGAAAGGAACTATGTACTGTTGCAAGATTATTAATACCCCAACACTGTATCACCAAATCATAAACAGCAGGACTCAAACAGGTATGGTATCTCTGTTTATTATAAAAAATACCATTGTCCCAGTACTGTCGAACTGCAATAATTTTAACCAGTCAAATTTCGGCACAGGATATGTTGGTGGTAACTGTCAGAAATAAAACAACTTATATACCACAGATGAACATGCAGTTTAAAAACGTGTTTATGTTCAAAAGTTGTTTTAGTCAAGAGAAAACTCAGATTTTAGCGCGCTGTCTGGATTTACTCTGCAGAGATCTGACAAAGCGCTAGAAAGGATGGGCTGCTGAAAGCACTCACTGCGATTTGGCAGCAATCGCTCTTAAAATATCAAAGTAAAAAAAACACACCCAGTCACTGTCAAACGTAACATTTCAAAATCACCAGAGCACCAGAGGCAGTTTGTGCAGTGCCCCAATCTTCAAGCAAGCAAAATCGTCCACAAACCCCAAACCTTAAACCTCAAAAGCTATGAATCCTTGTTCCGTGGGGATGCCAACATGCAATAAACGAATATGTGAGATGTAATCCAACCATTGTCATATATCTTTTCTTCAAAGATTCAGTCAAATCCGTCCAAAATCACAATGTCAACCTCGGACCGAATAGCAACTTGCTTGATGAAAAAATCCCAGTCCAGTGGTGCTTTTTAGATCTGGATGTTCTTTTCTTGAAGTGTCTGGTGACAGATGCCTGCCAAGGTCTTGAACTTTGGATCCAAATTATTTAGAAACATCAAATCATCTCCCGGCTCGCTGCTGTGTGACAGGGTTTCCAGAGACTGGCATTGGCTGCCCTGTCCCTCGTAGACATACTCGTAGGGCACGTACACTGGGTGGTCCACATCAATCGTGTGCACTCTCTGTGGGATTGAGGAGGCATCAAAAGATTTCTGGATTACAAAATCGGAACGTTTAAAAAAATAAACAAATGTATAATAAATATACTAGAAATATAAAGCCATTCAGTCCAAATTAATAATGCTGTTCTTTTATTGCTTAAAGCCGATGCGAACAACCTTAAGTGATGTGGTTTTCATCCATGTCATTTAAACATAAGCATTACTGAAGTTTTTATTATATCCTCACTACAAAGCAACTGTTGCCTTTACATTGGGTAAATGGCTGCCTTTTATATGGAGTTTTTATCTAAAGTGCTTTACAATTTGCCTCTCATTCACACAAACAAATGCATTGTTCTGGTCTGACCATGGGAGCACTTTGGGGTTCAGTTTCCTGGGACACTTCAACATGCGGATATGAGACAAACACTCACCCTGGCGATCTGATCTGTGATCTGGTGATTTGACACTTGGCTGAGAGAGCGTTTATATCTTGATGAGCCTCCCTGTTCAGCGAGAGGTGGATTGTGAGCTCTTGTTCATAAAATATATCTTGTATGTACTGTATGCATGCATTGCTATCAGGAAGCCCTGAGAGGCAAGAGAGAACTATTGCTTTTCAGGCTCAGGCTCAGTTTTTTATCCGTCAAAATGGGTGAATTTTTTGCTATGATTCATTTAAAAAAAAAAAACATTTCCTGCAAAAAGAGGCTCTTTTTTTTCATCTGTGAATTGCATTCGCTATACTGATGTTAGGCAAAGGCGAACTCTCTTGCAAGCGGGCTAATGTCAGTATAGCTAACACTAACAGCAGATTACCTCTGATGAAAATACTTTTCTAGAGAAAAAGATGCCATTAACGCTGTCTAACTTGCTAACACAGAGTAAATGTACTTTGGGTTTAAAGTGCATGGATAAATTAAAACACACATGGAAGAAAACATAAAAGTTTCCTATTCTATTAACCCTTGTGTTGTCCTTGGGTCCAAGTTGACCCCTTTTTAAAGGTTTTTATATCAGAAACATGGGTTTCTTACAACCATATTACCCAAAATAACATGGATGCATGCACGTTGCACAGAAGCCATACAACATTCTTTGCCGTTACAATTGATGATTACCATAATTCAATTTGGGGTGTTTTATTCAATTGCATAGCATTTGAAAAAAACAAATAATTGAAATGGTTTCAAAACACATTGCGACAAACTCTGACAGATACCAGTCTGTGATTCAGTCAACATCCTCGGATCTAAACAATTATTCAAAACAATTCATGATTTCTGCTTTTTTCTAATTCAAAAATTAGGTATTTCATATAAATTAGGTTTACTGACCATGAAAAAAAAAAAAAGAGCATTGAGAAAAGTGACAAAAAACATTTTTGAAAAGTGTCAAGAACAATTCATTTTCAAATTTTGACCCAGAAGGACAACAAATTCCTGGTGGACCCAAGGACAACACAAGGGTAAAGAACAGGACAAAGAAGGGGTAGTCTTTACTTCAGTCTCTACTGGCCGAAATTAGCATTACAACAAACATAGAAAGTCATTTTTTGAAAAATGAGCCTGAAAAAAAAAGATGTCTTGTTTGCCTGTTAGGGCTTCCACAGTTTCCCACTACTTAATTAACATATTGTGTATGCATTAGAAAGTGCATACAATGAAAAGTGAAAGATTAAAACATGCTAATTCAATGAAGAGCCCTACTTACCTGGTAGGTGTTTGACCTGTTTGCCCATGTAGAGTACTGAAATTAATAAAATAAAAAGATTAAGTATTGTATTTGTGGGTTTAAAAAAAACATAGATAGCGCTTGGAAAAAGCATCCTAGAAAGGTTTTTGAGTTGTAATTTATATGAGGGCAGACTGGATGATAGAAACACATCTGAGTTCAACGCAATAAAATACAACAGAACGTCTGTTATATATTTAAAAATGCTGTTTAATTTGCTGCTGCATTTATGCTGTGCAATAAAATAAAATAAAAATAGACATCAAACTACATAATACATAATAAAGAAATACAACTAAACAAGTGCTATATTTTTTTATATAGTATACAATAACAAAGACATACAGTATGTAAAGGTCTTCCAAAACCTCTTTTTCATGTCTTTCTGTAAAGGATTTAGGACATCTGTTTTTGAGATATCATATGAACTACTGGAAAATTGGCAGATAGAAACAAAAAGACTAACCCTCAAACAAATGGGAATGGGGGGAAAACCTGCATACACTCAGTTTGTGCGAAACACAGACTGTAGAAAACAGGTGTTGCTCATGTGGTTGCAGACGCTCTACAAAGTATCAGAGCAATGTGATGAAAGGCAATAATAACACGATCACCAGGAAACACGGCAATGAGGGCACTCACCATGGTCTGCCCTCCTCCCTGGCTTCTGAGAGTGTGTCTGTGAGCCTGCATGCCCATTGACGTCATGGTATTGTTCTTTTGCTGGGGATGTGCAATAAAGTTAATTAGTAAGGTACCAACTAGATTACCAGGTCGTGTGTGCATGCACCACTGAACACTATAATGTTCACTGTAATCATTTTTTTTAACCAGTCCTGTGGCTGGAGGCATTACTTTAAATTATTGTAATCATTTGTATTGTGAAATTAGAAACACACGAATGAGGCTATTGAAAGAGCTGTTACTCACGGCAGTGAGCCCGTAGGTGTTGTACGTAAACCTGTCCAGGGCCATTCCTTGAGCAGCCTGAGACATCTAGTTGATAATAATAACTATTTAGTTAAGCAAAGCAAATTAATGAAGCAAGCAGAGGCAAGTGGAAATGGCATTCTATTTTTCTCTGTGGCATAACAAAGCCTTTTTTATGTTTGAAAAAGGAAATGCAGCCCTGGAAAAAGGAAAGCCGTAGGTTCATAAATCCTGTACAGTAATGCTAAATAACCAAATAATAATGAGTTACATCACTTACATTACAGTCAAATAATTTCTTGCACTAATGCCTCTCCTGGCCTACCACCAATGTGTACCTCATATTTTAAAGATTCTGTAGTGTTTGGCAGTTAACTGCAGTACATGTGATCAGTACATCCAAAATATATCAAGCAATCCAAGATGTCTTCTTCCAGCGTCATGCTACTGTTTTTAGATATGTGTTGCACAATGTTGCACGCACCCTGTAATTCATAACATAACTGTGTCAACAGCTTGCATTTTACTTCACATAGCTGTCTAGCTGTCATTGCCTTGGTTAGAAACACAATAAAGTAACAAAGCAATCAAATTGTAGCTGTCATCCATTTTTCAGCAGGATTAGTAGCCACGTTTTTCTTTATGTGGCAACTTGGTTTCTGTATTGAGGCGTTTAGACCGTTGCCTTTTATATAACTTAAACCTGAACTCAAATGTTTCTGTGTTATCTGTTGGCCAAATTCTGCTTTATCATGAACAATGCACAAGTTGCAGGAGCTGATGGGATAACAATTCACAGGATCTGTAACTCATTCAGGTAACAAATAAAATTGATTGATCAATAGAAATTGCACCCGCACACTGACTGGGTGAGAGGTGGAGTACCTGCATGCTGCCAGTTTTCAGGCCATCTGTCACAGCCACACTGTTTCTGTTTGTCAAAAGCAGAGTGGGCTCAGCCTGGCACAGAAGAGAGAGAAAACATAGGTTAGATCCCTCCATAAAATTGGGTGTGATTGGTGGAGTAATATAGCCTACATATTAGTCTAGCAATGCTAGACCTTCCTCCACATGGTGTCATATATGTGCCTCATTCCTGAGAGAGTAATTGTATGTTTTGAGCACAGAGAACTATATTTTGCATTCACATAAAATTTACATTTTGAACAGAAATGAACACTTTTTGTGCTCAATAAAGGTATTTGTGTTGAGCTGTTTTGGCTGATGCATTGTTTTAAATTAAATATTAAATTAATTAAAATTAATTAAATTAACTAATTTTAAATATTGTTTTTGCTGTTATTGAAGAAAATGCTGCTGCTCTAACAAAATTTCCCTGTTGTGGGATGAATAAAGTATAATTTAATCTAATCTAAATAAATCAGGTTTTAAATCATTAATTTGATTGAGGTGTTTTATTGAAGACTGTTTCCCTGTCTAATTGGAGACAAACAGCCAATCAGAATTGACCCTTAATTCTCTGATTGGTTGGTTTCGTGGCACACTTTTAACGCTAGGAAGTGTCAAAAGTTGAGCGTGCACAGAGGGAAGAGCCTGAGAGCGAGGCAGACTTGGCCAAGCACAGAGAAGGGGTTTTGAGAGGGCACAAAAGTAAGCTGCATGAGGGGGCTTATTATTGCACGCTAATATGGATAATTGCAAACATGCAAATACATTTATTTAGCATGGAATAGGTTTTTGTTTGCTCAAACAAAATTATTTTGTGCAAGTGTTAATTCCTGTCCAAAACGGAATTGCCATGTGCATGCAAAATTTAGTTTCAAATGTGGCACATGTATATCGCCATACTGCGGAGGAAGGTCTGGCTAGTCCACGCAGCATTACGGCATGAGCAAAAACCTTACTCTGGTTTATTTGCAATTTTATAAACCAATCACAATCTTCATGGGCGGCGCTAGGCCCCGATGCCGCTGCAATATAGCCTCGGGAAGGAACTTGTTTAGGTGCAACGTGTTTATGTTCAAAAGTTGTTTCAGTCGTGCAAGAGAAAACTCAGATTCTAGCGAGCTGTCTGGATTTACCCTGCAGAGATCTGAATTAACCCTCATAAATCGATTTAAAATTAAAATTCCAACACAAAGAAAGTGGAAAGTAACGAACATCCGGTCGAAAAGAGTAAAATTTCCAGCGGCACCAGAGCAATCCCGGAAGTGGAGCGACGTGGATATAGACTGCATACTTAATTACATCTTACGCCCTTTAATATGCACAGACGCATCACAACCAACACACCTTGCATGCGGAGCCCCCTGCTTCTTGGTTGTACTTGATGAGGGTCTGTTTGCCCTCATCCTCCACCATGGGCATGTGCTTCGTCTTATCTCCACACTGACAGATAAAGAGGAGGAGCAGTACTGCGGACACACACAAAGAAATTACACTTGGGAATGCAACATGTAATTTCTGTTCTCAAACTGTCACATAATTGCCACAGGCAACAGTGGCCTAAATTAATCAGCAAGATAAAGCTGGGGAGCGGCAGTGAAAGAGAAGCTTTTGCGCCTTTCTCATTTCCACCCTTGATGTGCCCAAACTGCTCCTGTAAAGCTGCTCACTGGCCAACAGACAGAACTGTGGGAGCTTCCAGGTGTGAATGTGTAGAACTGTGAGACTGTGCTCAGGGAAAAAAAGGGAGCCTTGCTCTCTGCCGAACTTTCTTGGCCAAATACATGTTTCAAAAAAACATAAATCTGTGGCTTTAAATGATAGGTCATGTACAGGAGTGTCACTAACATGCATAGATAAAATAAGTTAGGACAGGCGTAGTAGTTACGCCTGCACACCAACTTCAATCCAGAAATTTAGTTTTACCAATAAAGACTAAACCATGAGGATAGAAATATTTTGATCCTAAGGAGCTCTAAGAAATGTGAAAAAAATCTTGTAATGGTTAAATCAGTTTGATTGGTTTGTTTTATTAATATTTACATAGTATTATATTAAATCCTCACATCCCTCGCCCCTCTATTAGTTAAATGATTGACTGATCTGAGTATGAGCTAAAAATCTTGATCAATTTTATTTTCTTAGAGAAATGGATTTGCATCTAATTAACTTGCTACTAAAAAGAGGCGCTGCAAGTTTATGGAGCATGAGTTTTATGGTTTTGTTAATGTTGCCACGGATTGCCGTACTCACACAAAAACAATAGGAGTCCTAGAAAGAGCAGTCCGATGCCAGCTGGCCCAAGGCTGGATGAAGACGGCACTTTTCTACGACAAACATCTGCCTCTCCGCAGTCACACACTACCACGTTCAAAATTTCACGTCCAGTCGAGCTCTGTTGGTCTTTAATCTCCAGGGGCACTGAGTAGTTACCATAAGCAAGGGTCGTCAGGCTAACCAGCCCACCTTCCTTACCTGGGGAAGGAAAGGGAGGTGTAAAGTGGCTCTTTGATATCAACAGCTTTGTATTTTTTGTAAGCAGTGTTTGCAGATATGTACCAACCAAAGGAAGGGTCTAGTTTCCATCGCTGCGTCAGAGTTTTGTCATCACCCCCCAGGGAAAAGGTGAAGGGTGCACTGAAAGGATTGGCGTCTGTGTCGTTGGCAGACACCATGACCTTGTTGTCCTTGTTTCCACACATAATGACCCTATTACTGACCAGCTTGGGCACATTGTCATTGATATCCCCGAGGTGGACCAGGACAGTGCATGTACCTGTGGCTGGAGGCTCACCTTGGTAACCAAAGCAAAACAAAACATTTTTTTATTAATTTACCTATGGACAAAATGATCTAGCTTGTGTATGATTAGAAAACACAGTAGGGCTCCTTCATACCATTATCTACAGCACCGATGATTATTTTGTAAATGCCTTTGTCATCAACAAAAGGTGACTCTCTGTCCATCTTCTTAGTTGTTGTGATTTTTCCTGTTTTCTCATCAATGGTCACCCAGCCAGCTGGATCTTTTATGATGATATGCCTTTTCAAAGGAGGAGAACGTGTTACCTGAAAGCACTGAATTGCAGCTGCTGGAAACGTGGAACGTGTAAAATGTGTGGCTTTGTTGTGTGCCACAATCAAAATAGCAGAGGTACTGCATAACTACAAGTTGAAGTAACTATTTATTTTATACAGTATGCCAGTTAATGTATTACATAATTTCCAATAAGAAGTTTCATGTTACATTTGTGATTAGGGCCCCGACCAATCCATCGGTTGGGTAATTGCTGGTCTGTACAGTGCGGGTGTAAAGCCTGACATGCACCTGATGTCAGACATTATACTCCCCTTCCACCATCTCCGCTATCTATTTTGTAAGGGCACTGTCAATGCATCCAGGGTTGAGCACCACCTGAGATGATTGTGATTGGTTTAAAGAAATAAAAATAACCCAGAGCACTTTTTCCCCCTATTCGTGAATGTTAATTTGTGCAACCAGACCATACTTCTGGCAATGCGAGACTGGGTTCTTGCAGACTGATCAAGATTGGGATATGGATATTTGCTGGCCAATACTGAACTGGCAGTGTCACAATGCCAAAGATATGTTTAGAAACATAATGTCACTGTTACAGAATTTGTCATCTGAGAGCCCTGAGAATTTTAGTTTTTCAATGATAAAAAGTTCCCCTCATTCCACATTTTGGTCAAAATTCTTTGACAACCAAATTGATCAAAGTGTTTGGTTATGATATGCACGTGTGTTAAAAAAACAACAGTTATTGGACAATAGATTGAGTTTTTCTTTTTAACTCGGCAACAGCCTGAAAAATCCAGCATAGTTCGGTCTCTATTCACAATGTGGCAATGAGTGCAGCGAGCAGCAGCAGTCCTACAGCGTGTAGACACCAACCTGATTTCGGTGGAGTCATCATCTTTCACTTTTGGCGTGAACAGCACCTTTCCCGGCGCCTCCTCTTCTTTCTGGTACACATCAACTGAAGCTTTCTCATAGTAAGGTGGGTCATTGACATCTATCACTTTAATTGTGATGTTTGCTCTATCTGGAGGTGGGCGGGCATGACCAGGTGATTTAGATTTACAAACAAATAAAGGTTCCTCATTCTCTACTCCAACCACCAGGGTAGTATTAGTTGTCGTCTCGTAATCCTTGGCCTGGGAAAAAACACACACAAGTAATGTCAGTACTGGTGCAGCTTCTGTTTATGAAAAGAAAGAAAACTGTGTTGGACTTTAATGGTCTCAAAAAAGCAGAATTACCTTGATGACGCTCAGAATGCCCTCATTAGTTGCGGGGTCAGTTTCAATTTTGTAGTTCCCTTCCTGATTCCCTTCAATGAAGAAGTATTTGGCACGCCAGCCTGGAGTTTTAGGCGTGTCTTTGTCGTCCACCATAATTCTCAAAATATCGTCCTTGATGGTTGATTCTAACACTTTACCTTGGTACTGGAAAGGCATAACAGTTTCATCTCTAACATCATACATCACACAAAAAAGCTATTTCATCAATACTACTACTACTACTACTACTACTAATAATAATAATAATAATAGTAAAAAATCAGTGCCTTTTTCTCCTTGAATGTCGGTGGATGAGTGTTTGAGTCAACAACATTGAGAGTAACAACAGCAGTAGAGGAAAGGGGCGGGTTTCCATGATCTTTTGCTTCAACAGTAACTTTATATGTCTTTTCTTTCTGAAAACATAAAAAAGATGATATTTTAGATGATACATTGACAAGTCAGTATGGGTGTATGTGGTATGCCTGTCGCTGTAAGTCACCGAGACTCACATCGTAGTCAAAACATCCCGTAAAGGTGAGCTGGGCCATTCCGTCACTAATCACCTCCAAACCAATCTTGGGCTCGGCTGGGGTCTGTTTGACCAATCTGATGGTGATTTTTGAGTTAGGTGTGTTCGTCTGATCTCTGTCCGAGGCCTTCAGCTGCACTGGCAAGAACCCTTCAAGAAGTCAAGGAAAGGAAGCAAATGAGAGTGAATGTGTGATAGAAAAGTAGGAAGTGGGGAAATGGGAGAGAAAGTGCACAGTACATAAGAGACAGAGTGAAAGATGCACCTTAGGTTTGATACATTTCCGTTTAACCCCCTAGACATTGTGAGAACTCACTATTCATTGTTTTCATTTGTCAGTTGGCAGAAAATGTGCACACTTATGCAACTGTATACTCACCCTCTTCAGAGTTTTCCTTCACATCCACATTCGTAGGAAGGTCGAAAAATGTTGGCGCGTTGTCATTGATATCCTTTACTTGTACATCAAAAGCTAGTTTCTCGTCTATTGCAGTGTGCGACGCTTTGCTTAATATATCAAACGAGATCTGTGGGTAGAGGTACTCATGTTAAATGATTGTCAGTGGTTAAAAATCTGCATCATCAATGGGTTTGGTAATGCAGTATTAGCTCACTTTGAAGAAATCAGTTGTCTCTCTGTCGATAGCTCTGTGGACAAAGACGTCTCCGGTGTTTTCATTGATTGAGAACACCGACGAGTCGGTGTCACTCGTTACGTGGATCTGGTAGATTTGCCCCTCCTCATTTGTCTTGTCATTATACATCTGGTGCCAAGACACAAACCGTTGAGCTGTTATTGTTTGAATGTTTGACCAAGCCAGGATTTTGAGCTGCCACACTGATTGGTAATTTATTTTCCAAAATGATATTCTCACCGTTGTAATTTTTTTGGGGAATGGCCCTTTATCTTCCTCTACAATTTCAATTGTAGACAAAACCCACCTTCTTTTGGAACGCACCAAAAGCTCCTGTTAAAACAGAATGTAGATCATGCATACTATTGTTGTTACTTTCATTTTGAATCCAAACATTTTGATTTGCATTTCCAAGCATGAATCAGTTACCCGCTTGGCACGGCTGATGTCTTGTTGAGACTCCGCGAGGGCTGTTAATGCAACCTACAACAGAAAAACAGCTTTTAAACAGGGTCCCAACAAACCTCCATTTTCTACACCCACTCATCTGGTTTCATGGAGAGAAATCCAGCATGCATTTGGGGCAAGAGGTGGGGAACACACCCTGTCAGGTTGCTCCTCCATCTAATTGGAAACACACTTAGAAACACACTTCACCTGTACAACATAGAGCTTCCCATTTATCCAACCTGTGTGTTTTATTTACTTATTTAAAAATTTTTATCAATTACTTTTAATTTGTCTTAGAGCAGGAGTGCATCACGTAGGCTATGGCACATAATCACAGTAATAGCAATGAGAAAATAACACTGATTTAGATTTTCATCAGTCTTTATTTTAACAATACAAATCAATTTGGCACCAGGAAGAAACTATTCATTTGAAAGAACAGCCAAGTATTCGTGAACTTAACTTCTTCATAACCAAGTACTTAAAAAGGAAGGTATATGTAGGTAGAGATTCCGTGCTGTACAAGTAATCACAAGCTTTCAAAACAAATAGTTTGTGCTAAAAATAACCAAGCATTCACTTTGTTTTCAAATGTTAAAACAGCATGATGCGTAGTTATAACTGTAGAATTTCATGCCTACCAACAGAAGCAGGGAAATGTTCTTCATCTTGGTCCACTCGGCGTGATATCCTCTGTAGGAGTACTCCAAAAAGTCAAAGGTAGCTTGTGTAAGAGTGCACGGAAGACAGCCCACAATGCCTGCAGGCAGCAGGCTGATTGACTTTGCAGTTAACAAAGAACTTGTTCAGTCGTGCAGTCATGTGATCTGTAAAATGCAGTCAGTTTACATACTATTTGTCTGTTGGACAAGGCAAGTAGGAGCTGCGCTTTATTTATACTTATCTGTGCATTCTCATGATTTTGTAAAATATATTTTGCGAGAGAGTGTTTTGGTTCATACGATAATGTGGACTTTCTGGCTGTGCTGAGAAACAGCTCGGCTCAGGTGTACTTCCCTCCAGCTCTATAGCTCAAGTTACCATGTCTTATTTATGTCTGGCCTGCATCACATGCAAATGTACTTCAATTTCATAGGTCCTTTGAGTTTTAGGTAAAGTGACTGAAATGTCAGTTTAAACAACGCTGGTACAGTACACGTCACTCTTGCACTCATTGAACCAGCTGGTATCGTTTGTTCTTTTCCACATGTATATTCCCATACACATACTACCAAAGGGCCATTTGGTCTAGATGTGTCTGCATTTGTTTTTTCTTGTGCGGCCTAATGGCACATCACTTGTCAATCAAAGGAATACATTATACACAACCCAATAACGAGGATATGAATGCGACCAGCGCACAAAAGGCAACATTAATTGTAAGATTTTGGAGTCTCTCCATGTGTGAACATGTGAACAATCTATACACGGCTAGTGTTCCTTCATGTGAGGCTTATTCTGTCATGTTTTAGTATGTCTGGCAGATGGTAAACATCCTGATCTGACGTAGGGCATGTTTGACAGTTTTACAGGTGGGTTTTCAGAAACATCCGGAAAGAGTTCTTGTAGTCCACCTCCTTGCATTTATGAAGCGTTCATGCATGACTAAACAAAGCTAAATACCCCCCACAAATGATACTAAAACAGGCTTAGCTAGTCGGTTTCATGACAGTGTGGGAAGACAATAAAATTTAATATCCTATGAATGCAACAGCGGTTGTAATCATCAACAAAACTATTTGTTTTGTCACGCAATGAGATGTCATTAGCAACTGTGCGTGTTAATCCTGCAAGCAATGTTTATTGCAGAATTGTTGTTTTGTTTTGTTGTTGTATTGTCACTTCTGAAGAAAGCCTTATTCAAGTGCCATTATTGTAGTATCGAGTGAATTACATTTATGTGTCTCAAAAAGTACACAACGTGTCTTTCTGCCATTTTGCACAACCCAAAGCTGATTCTGCTGCATAAACAGTGCAAATTTGTCCATTCTTATGAAGACAATGATGATTATTTGACCATTTGACTCAAGACTAAGGTTAAAGCGTAACTCTCGCCAAAATGTGAGAGTTACGTGAATTTTTCTTTAGATTTAGTTTTTGTGAATGAACCCGAGTCAAACTTTAAAAAAAAGCATGAATAGGATGGAAGTATCCCTTTTAAGATTGACCTATTGTCAGTTTTGGTCAAATGGCCTATTGAATGGGAGTGCTAGAGGCACTTTTACGATAGCATCAACGTCAATATTTTTCAAACACTAAGAAGGCTCGACGTAAAATGAAACTTTGCTCAAAGCATCACCGGGGGCTCTACACATTAACGCAAGCATTGAGAACATTGTTTGTATACACAGACTCTTTTTGACTGGCAAGATAGTGGAGAACGGAAAAACCAACTGCTTAAGTGAGTTGAAAACCTTTCTTTTGAGTGAACTCTGTGTACAAAAATAATGTTCTCAATGCTTGCGTTCATGTGTTGATACTTGGAGCAAAGTTTCATGGTGTGTCGAGCCTTCTTAGTGTTTTAAAAATAGTCATTTTTATGCTATCATAGAAGGGCCCCTAGCACTCCCATTAAAAAGGCCATTTGATCGATAAACGAAATAGGCAATCTTAATCATAGTGTCAATTATGCTTTTAAATGGAAGTTTTGACTTGGGTACATTCACAGTTTTTACAATTTACAGTTGAAATTGGTTTATAGAACTCTCTTCATAAGTTTTCTTCCTATGGTACAACGGTTTCAGTGTGTTTTTCCACTATATTGGCAAGCACTATCTGATATGTGCCGGGCCTTGGCTGCAGGACTAGTGATACTAATGACTCTTTTCAAGACAAGCCGGGCCCTGTGGATTCAATTCTTCCTCAATTTCTGTTGTGATAGGTAATAGGAAAAGAATGGTGAATAAGCACTTAACTGCAAACTTAGCAAATTAGCATCCATTCCTGTCAGCTACAGCCTGTCCCAAAAAATGAAAAACACACTAACACTAGCCTTACTAAACGTCAGGTCTTTGGCAGGAAAATCATTTTAATCAATGATTTTATACTAAGCACAATCTAGATTTTATGTTTTTAACTGAAACCTGGTTAGACCATAATAACAGCGCTGCTGTTCTCATCGAGTCAGCTCCCCCTAACTTCAGTTTATGAGTGAGAATAGACGTGAATAAGAAAGGAGGTGGAGTCGCCATTTTGTTAATGACTCATTCCACTGTACGCAAATATGTTATGGAAATTTTGTTTCTTTTGAATATGTTGCTCTTCAATTAAGATCTTCCCCTCAAGCGATGTTTCTAAATATCTACAGGCCACCTAAATATTGTGCAACCTTCATTGATGACTTCACTGAACTGCTGTCTATTATCTGCATTAACTTTGATTGTGTAATCATTGCGGGTGATTTTAACATTCATGTTGACAGCCCCCAGGACAGGGGGACAAAAGAGCTGTGTTGTGTTTTTGAGAACTATGGACTGACTCAGCATGTGACGGAGCCCACCCACAATAAGGGGCACACTCTGGACTTGATTGTCTCCAAAGGTCTGAACATTTCCAAGGTTGTGGTGACTGACGTTGCTCTCTCAGATCATTCCTGTGTTTTCTTTAACGGCACTATCTCTGTGCCCAAAAGTGTCCAAACAAAGATAATCAGAAAACGGTATATCACTGAAAACACCAGTGACACATTTATTCAGCTTTTCTCCTCCACACCAGCCTCTCTGGGCTATCAGTCAGTGAGCTTGTAGATAATTTCAACTGTAAAATCACAAATGTATTGATGCCATTGCTCCCACTAAGGTCAAGTTGTATCTGGTAAGAAAGATCTCCATGGAGAAATGTCCTACTGGTGAGAGAACAGAAAAAAGAGAGTGTAGGAAAGCTGAACGAAGGTGGCGAAAAACCAAATCTCCTGGTCCATTATAACTCCTATAAAGAGAGACTTCGCATTTATAATTTGGAACTGAGGAATGCAAGAAGGTCCTTTTCTCTGATATTATCTCTAGAAACAATAATAATTCCCGTGCTTTGTTTGCTACTGTTGATAGGTTAACAAACCCTCCAGTACCAGTAGCATCTGAACCTTTTATCTACCAAGGCCTGCAATGACTTTGCCTCCTTCTCAAAGACAAAATTCAAAAGATTAGACAAACAGTCAGTGCCTCCATATCAAGTCCAGGATATGTGTGTCACAGTGTTCAAGCAAAAATAGTTCCAATATGACAGAATTTCACACGATCAACCATACAAACCTGGAGGACATTATTCAAACATCTGAAAACCTCGACCTGTTGCCTTGATGTTCTACCAACGGGACTTTTCAAAAATGTTTCCAATTGTTTGACTTCTGATTTCTACAGATTGTGAACACATCTCTTCTTTCAGGTATCTTTCCACAGGCCCTGAAAACTGCAGTAATCAAGCCACTCTTAAAAAAGAACAACCTAGACAAGTCATAATGAGCAACTATAGGCCAATATCAAACCTTCCGTTTTTAAGTAAAATCATTGAAAAAGTAGTCTTTCAACAACTCAACCATTTCTTGTCACTAAGCAACAGTTTTGATACCTTTCAGTCGGGTTTCCCGACACACCACAGCACTGAAACGGCTCTTGTCAAGTCTTTAATGACATCCACCTTAACACAGATAATGGACAAAATTTCAATCTTAGTATTACTGATCTCAGTGCTGCATTTGACACGGTCGAACCACGATATACTACTAGACGATTGGAAAACTGCGTTGGCCTTTCTGGCTCAGTACTAAACTGGTTTGAATCCTACCTAAAGAATAGGGATTACTTTGTGTCTATAGGTAATTATGCATCTGAGCGTACAAATATGACGTGCGGAGTTCCGCAAGGCTCCATTCTGGGGCCTCTTCTGTTTAACATCTACATGCTTCCACTGGCTCAGATTATGGAGAAAAAACAAAATAAGTTACCATAGTTATGCGGACGACACCAAAATTTACATAACCTTATCGCCAGGGGACTATAGTCCAATACAAAAACTGACTAAGTGCATCGAACAAATTAACGGCTGGATGTGCCAGAACTTTCTGAAATTAAATGAAGGAAAAACTGATGGTGGTTGTTTTTGGAGCAAGAGAGGAACGATTAAAAGTCTGCGCTCAGCTTCAAACAACAATGTTAAAAACAACAGACAAAGCCAGAAATCTTGGTGTAGTCATGGACTCAGACCTGAACTTTAACAGCCACATTAAGACAATTACAAAGTCAGCCTACTATCACCTTAAGAATATATCAAGGGTTAAAGGACTTATGTGTCAACAGGATTTGGAAAAAACTGTCCATGCCTTTATCTTCAGTAGACTTGACTACTGTAACGGGGTCTTTACAGGTCTCCCTAAAAAATCAATCAGACAGCTGCAGTGATTCAGAACGCTGCTGCTCGAGTCCTCACTAAGACCAAGAGACTGGATCACATCACTCCAGTTCTGAAGTCTTTACACTGGCTTCCTGTGTCTCAAAGAATTGATTTCAAAGTACTCTTGCTAGTTAATAAATCACTTAACGGTTTAGGTCCAAAATATATTGCTGATCTGCTACTACACTATGAACCACCAGACCTCTCAGGTCATCTGGGACAGGTCTGCTTTCTGTCCCCAGAGTCAGAACTAAACAGGGTGAAGCAGCTTCAGTTTCTATGCTCCTCATATCTGGAATAAACTCCCAGAAACCTGTAGATCCGCTGCTACTCTCAGTTCTTTTAAATCAAGGCTGAAGACCTTTCTATTTGATGCTGCCTTTCTTTAAATGACTAATCATTTCTTTAAATTTCTTATGCTGCACTGTAAATTTATTCTTGTGTTTTATGTTTCTCTTTGTTTTTAACTGTCTATTCATGTGTTTTACCGGTTTTTAATGCTTGTGATTTTTAACTGTTTTTACTTGTGTTTTATCTGTTCAACTGATTTTGTGTAAAGCACTTTGAATTGCCTTGTTGCTGAAATGTGCTATACAAATAAAGCTGCCTTGCCTTGCCTTGCCTATATTGTGAAGTTCTGATAATTGTGTGTCTATCAAGGTAAAATCTCAAAGTGTAGAAATATGGGCAAGCTCTTAGCCAAGAGAAAAGTCAAGAGAAACGCTTTATGTCATAAAGTCGATGACAAAAATCGGGCCACGTAGAGCATAATGCAGCGTCTTGTAGCTTGTCAGCATTTCAGGACAGGCAAGCAACACCAGTCCTTGTCATGATGTAGGGCACATAAACGAGCCAGAGACCCAGGGCTGCCCCCTGAAAGACGAAGATTCGTCAAGTTTCGTCTGTTCAGTCTTTTTGTCAGTTCAGTCAGTTTATAACAGTGGACAAGTTCATGTACTGCAAACTACAGGGAAACTTGTAAAACTGGAGGAACCAGAAAACTGGACAGAGAGGAGAGAAGCATCTGAGGAAATTGATTTTCTCAGACACTATGCACACTATGATATGGGTAAACACAATGTTGGCCACTCATGAACAGCTCCTGTTATGTGTGATATAGAGTGAACCTGTGAGTGTGAAATGTCCTCTTAACATCCAGTATAAACAGAAGGGAAGGAGTACAGCAAGTGAAAAAAATATTAAACTGTTGTTGTCAAGGATACAGTATACAGAAAGCATTGTTTGAATTGATGTTTAGCGTTCTGTTAGTTACATTTAAATATTGAATACTCAGTGGTATTCAAAGAAGAGGTTTGGAAACAGCACAGAATGCCAATGAATGGAAGACAGACTACACAGGCAGACAGTAAATTTGGTGGTTTTAACCTTTGTTTTATTTTTATTGATTTCATGGCGGGATGTTTAAGTGGGGAAGAGATACACGTCATGACTAACACTGTAAAAAGGTTGCTTTGAAAGAAGCACCAGGGGAATACCTCATGTATAGTAATATTTACCATCCACATCCACACCCATTACACACACACACAAACCCTCACACACAAAAACAAACACTCACACACCCACACACATTCCAACACCGAAATCGCACACCTTACGTGGAGGAGAGGAGT
The DNA here is from genome assembly GCF_008692095.1 of Etheostoma spectabile. Lineage (NCBI taxonomy): Eukaryota > Metazoa > Chordata > Actinopteri > Perciformes > Percidae > Etheostoma > Etheostoma spectabile. The sequence goes on from NC_045739.1 coordinate 4,835,212, forward strand.
AACTTTAAGTACAGTAATGACACACTCTGCAGTTACATAATGTAGTCACTAACAAACAACAAAATGCATGCATTTTAAATAGGTTGCACATGCGCGTGGCAATAGATTCTCGATAGATTCTTTTGTCAAAGAAATTCAACTTTTTGGTGGTTATTGTTCACCTGATTTCTGCCTCATGTTGATCTTCTGAAACACAAAAAAGAAGATTGATGATAAAACTGCGAGCGGTTTCCCTCTGGCATGGAATCTTAAACTGACTATTTTGTGTCTCAGCCAGAACATACAGAACGTAAATATATTGGATTGGGATGACTCGTGTTGTTTGTATACACATTTCTATAAAGTGTTAAACACTTAATAGGAAAAATAGATTTTAAGTTGAAATGTGAAATCCAATGGACTCAGGGAAACATTCAAAAGATGCAGAAATTCACAGCCAGGTCAAACATGCTAAGGATTTCTTTTAAAGAAAGGATTGAAAATGAGACACAGAGACCTCAGGCTCTTTTCACCAACTCTATATATGTCTAAAGAGGGTTAAATTCAGTCTTTATGGAGATTTAGTTGCAAGGCATCTTTCCTCGTCGTCTTCCTCCTCTGTTTCTTCATCCCTGGTATGGGGAACAGAGGTTAGCAGCAGAGTGTCGACATGGACCTCTTCGTCGTCCGACTGGATCACGGGTGTGTCTACTCCACCCCCGCTGGTATCACTGGAACCCGATGATGTAGAGGACATGCGTGACTTTGAGTCGCGTTGAACTTCATCTTGCCGTGTCAAAGGTGCGCGCTCCCTGTACACAACCTCCGCATCTTCATCGTCCTCATCCTCTTCTTCGTCCTCACCCTCTGTGAACAGATCTTGTTAGACAAGTCTGCACCTGTTCTGTCAGTGCAATTTTTTTCAGCAGGGTGCACCTGGAATATTTCAAGGTTTCCCACCTCAGGTGGAGTTTTGACAAACCACAAATTTAATAATATGGGGATTTCTTGATAGAAATACAATTATCAAAATTAAAAAAAAAAAATTATATCATATGGCTCTCCTGATTTACAGTGAAACCAGATGGGAAACCTAAATCAGATATACAAAATCTTTTGTTTTCCCATTAGATGGTTAAGCTGAAGCACAAATGTAGAGATTGCAAAAAAAGTTGATCGATTCATTAATTCTTTAAACACTGATTATAGGATGTGATTATGATATATTTCACCTAAAATGTCATACAAAACTTACAGAACCTTTTTTACCTCCAACGAATGATAAAGGTACTTATTTTATTTTTGCCCATGAAAGCCGCTTAAAATAAACCTGTAAACTTAGAATTCTACATATTCCTACACACTGATAAACTAGAGAACAGCAGTGGTGTGCATTTTGTCTCTGGAGCAGTTTTTCGATACAGAATAACCACAGGCTGTCCCAGTAACAAAATGTACAACCGTGTTTGGTTGCACCTGAGGCAAAAAGAAAAAGAAAAGAAAAGAAAGTTTGACGTGCATGTGGAGTGTGCATGTGAAAATGGGATAGCTTTAGGAAAATACAGTTGCAGAAGGTCAATTGCAGCGCAATGCACCTGGTAGTGGAGATGCCAGCGCCCCCTCGTCGGCTCCTGAGCCTGAGTTGAGGAACACATCCAGGGCCTCTTGGTCAGAGAAGTCCATCAAGTCCATTTGCTCCAGGACATCCACATTTACCTCCATAGAAGAGATACTTCCCATGGGGGCTGCATATTAGACAACATAGACTTTATTATTAATCCCATGCTGGGGAAATTTCCTTGTTACAGCAGCTCAAAGGACAAATTCACACACATCAGAATAAGACAAATACACATGTAATAGAAATAAGAAAATATTAGAAAAGAAATTACAAGAAATAGAAAAATAAAACAAGATTTACAATAATAATAGTAATATATGAACATCCTTGTTGTAAACAGACAGGTACAAAAAAATAAACATGCAGATATACAGATGTAAAGAAATGTCCTATTGCACAAAAGATGACACGGAGAATGAGTAAATGTGCGTAGTGCATAATGTTGTCTGGTGTAGCGATGGCTCACGTTGCAGAATCATTGCAATGTATAATGTATAAAGAGTCTGACTGCTGCTCGAATAAAGGATGTGTGGTGAATGCAGCCAAAACCACACATAAATACACACTGTTTAAGTCAGAGGTAATGGATGTTACCAGATTTTGAGTCACTGACACCTGAATCTTTGGTAAATGTTCAGGTCTTTTTAAATGATCGAAATAAATAGTGACAATTAAACACAGGCTATGAATGCATTTTGAAACTAGTTCTGAGTGATGTGACAGTATATATCATCGCAATCGTAAATGTCCATTGTATAAATCTTTTTCTATGTCGTTTCTATTGTGATGTTGAAAAAAACTAAAACATTTTATAATTAAGTTGCTAATGAAATGAGAGAATACACACAGAATTATACAAAAATAGGTTTTACCTTCTAAAAATTTCATGCAGACTATTTATTGAATAACCAGAAAATATGCTATATTGTATATATCATTATCGATATATGAAATATCCTATATTGAAACACAGGATATTTTAAAATTATTTTAAACCTGTAAATAGTTTGTTAAATCTTCTTCTGTGCTAAGCAGATTTCACACAGTTGCCGATGATCAGTAAGTAACTTTCAGAACATTTCACAACCAATGTTTTTTTAGTTAAAGCCCATGTGTCAACCTCAGGGCCCGTGGGCCAAATCCAGCCCCTTGCCGATTTAGATCCAGCCCGTATATCAGGTTAGGTTCACAATACATTTTGGCCGCTAAACCAAAAACACAGGAAAGTGTTTTTTAAACTGCAATTACCTGACATTCAAAGCAGAATATGGTAGATTTGCCGACTCTGAGACCCCAGAAGCAGAGTTTTCATATTCATGCTGTTAAAACAGGTGGTTGTTAAAAAAAATGTATCATTGTTTTGCTTGATTTGCTAAATTCTATGATGGCTAAGGAACTTTTTTTGATGGCTTTTGTAGGGCTTCATGTCAACAAAAATGCAACAAAAAGTGTACAAAAATGTTGTAAAAAGGACCAAATTTACAAAAAGGTGACAAAGGTCTGAGGAAGCCAGAAAAAAAGTCAGAAGAAAAACAAGAAAAATGAGGAAAAACACTACCAAAATGTTTTAAAAAAGTAACATGCAGTTACAAAAGCACGTCGATAAACTCTACATGTCTGGCCCTTGGTGTGATTCTCTTTTTCCAGTGTGACCCTTGGTGAAAATAAGTTTGACAACCCTGACTTAAAATCAAAAACACAGGAAGTGTTCATGCCTCCAAGACTGGACGTCTTACTTACGTTTCCTGCAGTCGACCTGCAGGTGAGCAGAGGGCAGGTAGTTGTCCACGTCATGCTGGTAGACCTCTTCAAAAAAGCGCTGTCTTTCCTTCAGCTTCAGGTGCGGAGCAGACTCATTGTCCAAAACCCGCAGAGAGTTGTCTTTCTCCGCTGACCACCCAAACAAGAAACGTACAAAAAAAATCATTTACAAAAACATTCAGTTTAATAACTTTTTACAGATAGCCTTGGTATCAACATCATACAATATCTAACAAAGTGTTGAAAAAAAGATCAAATGGTTATTAAGCCGTTTGTGGTTTTCTTGGTATGTTGTCTGCCTCTTACTGGAATATTTATTTTTTAAAACCATCAAAGCTTGCAATTATTTGTGGTTTCATGTCCCGTCATATCCCATTATTAGCTGCAGGCTTTTTCTTTGTATTTGCCAAACCTCCAAACATTCAAGTTACCTGTCAAGCAACAGAAGTAACAATAACTCATCTAAAGAATACAGTCAACTGAATATTATCAGTTATTAAGATGTTGTCGGTGATTTATAAGTTTGTTTTGTGAAAAATAATGTCTCCCTAAAACTCAGACCTCAATAAATGGCATTATATGCTAATTTGTAAACTGGCAGTTAAGAATTAAGGTACTGTAGAATGTCTCCTACAAGAAAAGAAATAATCGCAATACGAATTGTTTTAGTAACCTGATGCCATATGCCTGCAATATTGCATGCTATATTTCTTGTTTTTTTTAATCTTCCTTTTTCCCTTCTCGCCCTTTCTGGGACTCTTCTAAGGCAAAATAATTCCTTTCATAATATTAGTCTGACCTCTTGTGGTCATGATCAAACAAACATGCAGTCTGAAAATCACTGTACAACAAATGGAGATTTGTATGAATGGCACAACATTAGCTATGTGATTAACTGAACATTTGATTGAACATCTGCAACAACTAGGTATATTTGGAAGTAATAATTTGCGTGTGCCCAAAACTCAACAGTCCTGCCAATTGCACATTTTAACATTACAGTAAGGAGTAGTATGTTGGACTCCTATGCCAAAATCGTGTAAGTGTAAATGTGTATGTAAGTGGAGATGTATTTAACTGCAACTCATACAGCAGTATCTCTGGTGCATGGATGTTGGTTTGTATGCCAAAACAATGTTGTGTTATGACAGATTGGCTTTTGATTGGCCCTTCGGGGTGTTGGCATCGGTTTGGAGTGTGTGTGTCTGTGTGTGTGTGTGTGTGTGTGTGTGTGTGTGTGTGTGTGTGTGTGTGTGTGTGTGTGTGTGTGGGGGGGGGGGGGGGTTGTCAATACGCCCTGTCTCAAGCACCATCTCTGAGCTGCAGTTACTTCTTTCTTGGTGTTTGCAGACTCATGGGCAGAATCAGAACAGAAAAGGAAAAGTCTGCTGTTGCAAACCTTCCAAATCTCTGAAGATCCACTTGCTATGTACCATAGCAAGTTTTTTTTTTCAATGCAGACATGTTATAATAAAAACAAGAGAGCATCTGTCCTTAGGTCTACTTTGCAGAATCGACCTCTGCCATGCTGACCAGCTGTGGTTGTGTAACCGTGCTACATCCTCCTCAGCACACATTGTGCCTTCTCCCACTGGGCTCCAGGAGCTGACATGAGTCAAAGTGTCAGCTCCTGGACTTTTTTAATGTTTGTGTGTGTAAGTGCGTGCGTGTGAGTATGACTGCACTGCGTGTTCATGTAAACCTTACGAGTCTGTGCTTGTGCATTCTTGCTTTTGCGTATGCATGCGTGTAGTTAATGCTCATTTTGCCAACCAGTGTGTGTAACGTGTGTATCAGGCTTCCCTGACTAACATGTTCACATGTCATCCGGCAGATGGATTCATCACGCACAGTAAAAACATTCACTGTACTTACTTTACAACAGACCCCTACAGAGTGCTACTTTTCCTCTTTTGAAAACAAACACGTCTGTGTCACCCAGCCTGCCTCGTCAACTGCCCCATCTCTGGGGACCCATGCTGGTCAATCTGTAAGTCGCACATCCCTGCAGGGGTGTGTGTCCACTGTCATGCACTAACAACAGTGTTTTATTCCTGTCATTCAAGCTTTTGTGGAGGCAGGAAACCACTCTGGAGTTCACAGTGATATTTCTGTTGGGAACGCAGTCAAGGATATAAAGCTTACAGTGTTGTTATATATAAACCAGTAGTGTCCAGACATGAATGGAAATAATGGGATTGTCAGTAATATATCAAAACATATAGAAAAGGTTAATATAGTCAAACGTGCAGAGTTTCTCTTATTGCCATGGGTACTGGTATTTGTGGCATCAGATTACCAAACCTTGCGCTACATTGGGGAATTTTTTTGTATGTTATATTTGAAAACTTTATCTTAATTGCAGAGATTGGAGACAAGCAACTAGTTCTGTTTCAGTCAAAAAGATTTTGACTATTTAGTAGCAGTAGGCAGTTTGAGACAAATAAACCAGTTACTACACTGTTATGTGTAGTGGCTGGCGTCTCCCTTAGAGATAGGGTGAGAAGCTCAGTCATCCGAGAGGAGCTCGGAGTAGAGCCGCTGCTCCTTCGCGTCGAAAGGAGCCAGTTGAGGTGGTTCGGGCATCTGGTAAGGATGCCTCCTGGGCGCCTCCCTAGGGAGGTGTTCCAGGCACGTCCAGCTGGGAGGAGGCCTCGGGGAAGACCCAGGACTAGGTGGAGAGATTATATCTCCAACCTGGCCTGGGAACGCCTCGGGATCCCCCAGTCGGAGCTGGTTGATGTGGCTCGGGAAAGGGACGTTTGGGGTCCCCTACTGGAGCTGCTGCCCCGGCGACCCGATACCGGATAAAGCAGATGAAGATGGATGGATGGACTACACTGTTATCCCGAATTAGTTGACTTAACTTGAAATTTGCATGGAAACCTGTTGCCTAAAACCGTTTAGTTCCTACACAAGGGGAAACTTGAAAAAGAGGTTAAGTTGTATTAACACAGAGCGGTAAGCTGATGCAGTGGACAAATCAAGTTTACATTAGTAGGCGTGCAGTCACGGAAGGCTTGTATCATGTGGAAGCACCAAAAGCTTTTTTTCTCATTACTTAGTATTTCTCATGGGGGCGACAGAAACTATGCACCATAGCTTTATAGCTTTTAACATGCAAAGAAACATAACAAATGTGAAACATTTGGCAACTTAGCACTAAAAAAGTATACTGTAATGTTTTCCTTTATAGCAGTATTGTTCTTCAGATAACATATTAAATACATTTGATCCATGACAAGGGGAGATTCTACACAAGGACATGGTAAGTTTCTGGCTAGACACACTGCACGGGACTGTTCATTCAGTAAACTGAATTATTTGATTCATAGTGTGCAAATGATATCTCTTGGCACTGCCCACACCCCATCAATCCCCACCTGGGTCATGGTAACGGTGCAACAATAAATGGAGCTAAACATGAACACTAAATCAACCATACAAAACTAAAACCCGGATGACAGAAATGCACACCAAAAACATTGACAGAACATTATTAAAATACACTATAACCAGGACAAAAAAACGATTAGACCATATATTTTTCCCGTGAGCCTTTGCACCGCTTCAGCGCCGAACACTTCAAATGACTCCACCCTTCCCATAGAGAAACTTTACATCCTTAGTTATCTCTACTTAAAAATATCTGTGTACTGCATATTTAAGCTGATTATTACAAACAACAAATGTGATTTAGTAATGAATACAGTATGTTTTTTAACAAAACATTAAAAAAATTAGTAGTGACCACAAAAAACGAAAATCTGGGTTTACAGGCTGATACAGCACTGACAAAGCGTATGATGACGAAACTGCACAGCTTTGCAGGCTGGCCTTATGGGTTTCTCTCTCTCTTCCTCTCTCTCTTTGTCTCTTTCTCTAAAAATCAAATTTTGCTACTCAAGTTGCCATTTGACATGCCCAACCCACACACACGCTCCTCTGCATGTCTCCATCTGTCTGTCCCAGCGTGGGAGAAAAACATGTATGTAAAAAGGCTGACTCATTCAGATAACCTCTTAGTTTTCTACCATCCTGCTGTGGAAGACGTAGGAGGTCCATGCAAATCAGGGTGTGAGACCCAGATGGTGTTCACAGCCTCCGAGAGGGAATCCCTTGCTTTTGACAGAGGTTATAAACCGCCAACGATGCTTATGTGGCTGTTTAGCTCATCAAGTAAAGTGTTTTTTCACTTTCAATCGTACATTTGTAAGTCTTTTGTTTAAGTCTTTCAAAGGCAGTCCAAAGTAAAAAAAAAAAAAAAAAAAACTAATTGTAATGAAAATGAGAAATAGTTGCATAATGAATAGTGAACGTATGGACAATGACTGCCAGCAAATGGGTGACACAGATGTTACTGCAAGTTTATGTAAGGGTCGGTTATCACAAAGTCTGATGAAACAGTCATGGTGTTAAACGAGGTGACCCGTTTAGTTTTTAGGCTGCTTTAACCTTGTAGCCCACAAAATACATACAGTATACAGCTCACATGGAAGGATTTATCGTAGGTGGGTCAAGGAACAGAGAACGGCTGCGATGGCTTGATATTGAGAGACAGAGCTCATAAAAGAGGAAGAAGAAACTAGGAGAGGAGAAGGAGAGGAGGTAGAATGTTTCAAATCTGCTGGTTCCACTGATTTGCCAGATGTATTGTGTGTCTATGACTGCTGACACTGCACTAAAACACATCATGGCTTTGTTACAACCACTAATGGACAGTAAAAACAATATTATTTGAAAAAGAAAACCATATAATTAATAATTTAGTATGACTGCCATATGCAGAACATGGCCCTGGCAGTGTCTTACATCTCAAACTCATTCTGCTGATAGTTACCCTGGGACACAGTAGCAATGCTGTTATCCTTACCACTGCAGAACAGGATCCAGGAATTCAAATCTCAGTCCAGGGACCACAACTCTATCACAGTGTGAAGATGCACTCTGAGGACTAAAGGCGTCTGCGCTGAACCTGCACCTCCTCCTCAAATGATAGTGTGATGTTTCACCATAGCATCATTACATGGTCCTAAACTTATGGAGCAGGAATATCAGCACCAACCTCTGAGAATATTCACTTTTTTACTTACTACAATTGAAACCTGGGTGACTGATGGATACAAGGCTGTGTTTTCTGTTTCATTACTGTCTGCGGCAGGCTGTCGGTAATAGATGAGACGTACAGTAAGTACGAGTGATACAAAGACCTTCTTTGATCATGAAGCCCAATAACAATTACAGTTCTCTGGTTTATCAGTTTATTGCATGCACAAACTACACTGCAGGCTGCAATCTTTGAACAAGTCCAACGCAGGTAGAATGTGCATTGGCTGGTTATTTAGCTCCGAAATAGTGGCTGCCCCTGATATTTGTTTTGTTACTCCTGGTACCAGCGGAAACACTAGGTGTGTTAGCAACTTCAGCATAGAAGATTGTGATGTTTATTGTAACATCAGTAATATCTTCTGCCTTTGTTCTGCGCTAGCTCAGTGGAGCAGCTTTGCTTTGACCGTCAGAGGTACAGCAGCCTTTAGTCGTGTTGATTGGCTACTACTGTACTCTTAGTCTGGATCAACTGGAGTACATTTTCAGTATAATTTCCTGATTTCCTAACCTTCCGCTCTTTGCGTTGCCGTTCTCAAAACTCGGTTCGCTTCAGGAAACAACAACAAACTTTGAGCTAACAAGCCACACGGTGAAAATGGCAAGTTTTGAAGAAAATTTGGATTGTGCAGAAAAGCAGGCCTGCTTGTTTTTTTTCGGGGAATGATTGCAAATATTTACAAGGAATACATTTATAGCATTTACCATCTAACTGGGACGTTTTGGGACAGATTGATGGGGATTACTATGGACAAAATACAGACAGTGATACAACGGTAAGAAAGCTAATTATAATAGCTTGTTACTGTATTGTGTGAACAGTTAACTTCATTTAATATTGTATGTGGCCCTTTCTTTTATTGAGACACAAATGTTCCACCAAAACAAGTTTCTTTCCGAGACAACTTTGCAGAGCCACCGTCGCTGCGTAAGGAGTTTAGCCCCGCCCAAGACGATTGTGATTGGTGTAAAAAAATGCAAACAACACACATGGTAGGTTTTTTCCCCTCCTATCCCAGAATGTATGTGTAGCTAGACCTTACTCCACAGCACTGGAGATATGTCTGGCAAAGTGAGACTCCTGTACGCTTAGTCACGCATTGCCAGACCTTCCTCTACAGCTCTGCAGAGGAGGGTCTGGCTAAACCACACGGCAATGGAAAATAAAATGTGCTGTGATATTTTGTAATTTCTTTAAACCAATCACAATCGTCATTGGTGGCGTTAAGCTCTGCACAGATTCATGGCGCTGCTGCAAAATAGTCTCAGGAAGGAACTTGTAGGAAGTGGAAAGTCGTGGATGTATAGAAAACTGTACTCTTGACATGTAACCAATCAGATTGTGCTGTGGGTGGGACATTAAGTAAGACAGAGTGGTGACTGTAGACAGAAAACGGCTGCATATACTTCCACTTATTTTTACCTAACATTATGACCAAAGACATTTAAATAAGTCACATTTCAACAGATTTTCTTAGGGCATCATAAGTACTCCTGTTTGTTCATCTCACGCCACTGTTTGGGAAAACACATAAGTTAAAAGACTTCTCTCTGGCTTGAGACAGAAAGACAAATCCTGTAGGCTACTAATGGTGTTAAGCTTTACAGTATTTTAAGAGTGTCCGTCTGAAATTCCATGTGGTCCTGTGATCTGTCACAGGACCTATGCCCCCTATCCAGAAATCCCTGCTCCATCTCAGCCCACATTGAACCATAATTACCTAGGGCTTACTGTTACATAATGATGGTGCAATCCTTCAACTGCACAACACTGGATTCCTATTGAATTGTAGTGCATGATTATGCAGTTTACCGTTTAGGTTGTGTGAACGTGCATGTAGGATGTGGCTGAGTTTGTAGGAGAGAAAGGAAGGAAGAAAGGAAGGAAAAGAGTTTGTCAAAGAAAACAGAATCTGGTGTTATGCAACCTGAGCCTGCTGTGCATTATTCCCGGTATAAAGTAGCTGTAGTGTCAGTGATTTGAGGCAAAGAGCTTTACCGCGTATGCTTGCCTCAGCTAATTCTCATACTGACAAAAAAACAAGGGTGCAGTGACGCCGTGCATTTTGTGCATTTGTTGTGTGTCGAGAGAAACACACACTGAATAGAAGAAATTTCATTGGCTTTAGAACTGCAAGAAGACCTGTCTTTTTTCTTGTTTCTTTATCCTCTTTGTAGTCCACATTTCCTCAACAGTCCTAATTATTTCTTCTTCAGACATTTTCCCTCTCATATTGCTGTTGATCAGATCATCAGTACTTCTTTATGTCCAGGAATCTAACACAAGATGTAGCAGTGAGTGGTCCAGGGCCAGAGGTGACAGTTGAGCTGAAGCACATGATTTTTTTCATTCTTCTGATTATTCTTCCACAGTCTGATCCTTTAGCAATTTCCACTGCTCTGCTCCCAATAATTCACAATGCTCGCCTTTATATGCCCATCAAAATGTGCCAAATTACACATCTGTCTCTATCATCTCTATTTTTTTTTTTTCCCAGCATGCATGTTTCTCTCTGTTGTCTTCTTTCTGGCTACCTTATCAGCATCTTTTCTATGATGAAAACATTAACAACTTTAAAAACTTGCATCATTAGCAGCTCTGTGGTAGTCTAATGGTGCAATTATATGGTACATCAAGAGACCCGGGAACTGCAAAGCCGGGAACAAATGTTCCTATTGAACCAAAGAGTCACATGGTGTAAGCGTTCAGTCCCCCTGTGGCAAATGGAAAGAAATCCCATGATCAACTTTCTGTTTTTAGTGAACAGAGAGAGAGTGTTTGTGTTTGTTTGTGTGAGAGAGAGAGAGCTAGTAAGGCAGTTTGCACTGTTTGGCCAGTCACATTTGACAGCCCATCTATCTCAAACTCCACGCCCCCTCTAATGCAGCTTCTTATTCCCCCGGGGGCCGATGATGGTGTCACCCTGCTCTCAGCAGTATACAGCCACACAATTTTTTTTGGTATTGTTATTATTTACCGAGCCAATCACTCTCCTATGCTGGCCTCATGGCCACAGCAATCCATCAAGCATAAATCATTTATGAGTGAGATCATTGCACCACAACAGCCACCTCCCCCCCGCCTTGCTTCCCCACTCCCCTCACCACCCACACACACAACACATCCATAAACACACAGCCGTGTAGTAGAAAGTGAATCCAGACAGCTCGTTTATGATACCACCTCTTTCTTCTACACCCACCGTCATCATACTACGTCATACTGCAGGAAGCTCTACTTACAACTACTTTACATGAACATGTTATTTAAATCAAGACTACATCGTTACTTTACTCTCATCTTCAGGTTTCTGTTTTCCCAGTGCTGTGATTGTCTCTTGAACCTTGTCTGACAACCTGCTCCGTAAGTGTCTGATCAGATTGTGTATTCCCAGGCCATTCCCAGGTCAATTCCCAAAGCCATTAAGGCACTTTGCTCAGGGCTGAATGCAAAAATGACCTCCAACAATGCCCACTTTTCCTGATTTAGGTCAGTCATGACAGGGCTTTCAATAGCTCATAGCGCTCTGTCTTTAGTCTGTAAACATTAAGAAACACTCACATGCATCCCTACACAGAAACTCATTCATGCAGCAGGTATATGGGAAAATAGCGCTTATTCTATTGACACTTAAACACAAAGAAACACCTCTTGTGATGTAATGTGTTCAATTAGAAAGCAAGACAATGTTTCTCTGGCAAGCAGGTAGCAGTTAGACTGTCTTCTCTGTAGTCACTTCTATATAAAGACCATCTTCCTGTAGCTTAGTCAGACTTTAAGAAGTAGTTGTTATCCCTTCCCTGTGATTAAACCTCATCTGCATCAAGAGTGTTGCACCAGCATTAATGCTGTCAAGCTAATTTAGTTAAAAAGAGAAGGGCTATGGCTATACCTATTACTTTGGGAAATTAGATTTTAACAGTAGCTGGTAATAAGGCTTGTTTCAAGGCTGGACCGAGAAGAAAAAGGATAAACTGAACATGTGTAATTGAGTGTTTTTCTGTGAGTAATAATATAATGAATCCTTGGAGAACAGTTTTCATTAACATAACCCAGAAGAAGAAATTATGTAACAGCCATGCAGTTCTTATGTACACACTGTAACATGAGATCCAGCTAATATTGATCTGTTATCCTATCAAAGAAAAAACTAATGTTGAATTAAACACCTCTCATGAACAGTTAACTATTTTTCGTGATTCATAGAGCTGAACCAGTAGTGAATTAATACCCTTTGTACAATTTTATAATAACTCTTTCCCTCGCCAACCCATATGCAAACGCATCCAAAGGGACTGCACTTTGTAAAGGAATGTAGTAAATACCTGCCCAGAATTAAAAAAAGAGCACATTTAGTGTTAAATGCAACAACATTGCAGAGTAAATCCCAAAACAATACAGTAAGTCACAATAAACTCTACAATGCTGCTCACACACAGCCACATTTCTGTTAACTCACACACTGTTGGTTACTTACATGCCAGACGTTTGTTGTGGTTTGTTGACCCAGTAGACGACATGATCCAGTGGATGTGGGACTGGTTGAAGAGAGTGTTTTGCCTTTGAGTGTGTTTGTATTTTTCTTGTCCCCTCCTGTCAAGGCTCCAGGACAGGGTGCTGGCGTGTACAGTGGCTGGTCATCTAGTCATTGCATCTCTTGACTTTGGCACCAGGACTATCAAAGACTATCTACTCTGCTTTGCCTTGTTGCTGTATTTGCTGCCCTCCTCCCCTTTCTGATTGCCTTTGCTGTTTTTTTCTAGGTTTTCCCTCTCACTGCTTCACACTGTCATCTTGGCTGCCTCTCTGCTCTCTCGCTCTTACACACACACACACACACACACACACACACACACAAACACACACACATACACACACACTGTCTTGCTCTCTCTGTCAGACAGGCTCAGTAGGATTGTAAAGAGCTGTGCCGTTTAGGAAAGGGGGAGAGTGATAGTGGGCTACGGTATTGTGGCCTGTACCAACTGGTGACAACAAAGGGGTCAACAGGATCAGAAAGTGTATAGGCTTTTTACATAGTATAAAGGACTGTACCAGGATTAAACCCCTCATGATTCAGCTTTTATGTATATATTTAATCACTTTCTTGTAGGATGAAAGCTTTAAAATGTGATAAGAGAAGAGTTACTGCATATTAATAAATGTCTCAGCATTATTACAAAGATCAGGGCCTTACTGACTCTCATCATGCAATATGTAAGAAAATCTATGTAATGTAGCTCAGCGTAAATTCATCCAGGAAGACCAACTTTTAATCGATGCACTCCTAAATCACATCAGCTGTTATCCAAATAAATGTATATTTTATCATGCTGTGTAGAACTGTCTCACATCTGCAACTAGTCCCTCCTGATTGAAATGTATCTCAGTGTAAATCCTTTCAAGAAGACCTAACTCTGCTCTACCTAACTCAAATCAGCTGTTGGAGGTGTTCACCTTCCTGCTAAACCAATCAGAATCATACACAAATGGCAAAGGCCAATCACAGAGTCACAACCCTGTTTTAAATCATCTGTTTCTCCCTTTGCTAGTCAGCTGTCGTTGCAGGCAAAGAGTGCAACCCTCCACCTCCCCTTCCACCTCCAGTGGATGTTGTGTTACATCATCTCATGTCAAATTAAAGTAATTGATTGCTTATCTGTGTTTGTTAATGCTTTTTCTTTATTATTTCTTCAACTTTTCTCTTTACTGGACCATTTTCTTATTAGGTATACTATAGTCTCGCGTTGCCAGACCTTACTCCACAGCGCTGCGGAGGAGGGTCTGGCTAGTCCAAACAGCATTCCGGGATGGGGGAAAACATGCTCTGGTTTATTGGCATTTCTTTAAAGCAATCACAATCTTCATGGCGCCGGACAGAGCCACGATACCTCTGCAAAACAGCCTCAGGAACTTTTCTTGGTGAAACATGTGTACGTTTAAAAGTTGTTTTAGTCAGATTCATCTATTAATCCCAGTAGGCCTTATCCTGAATGCCCATGTCAAGCCATCCAATAGTTTTTAAGACATTTCAGTCTGTGGTGGACGGACTGAACAACCTTGCCGACCCTAGAAACACACCGCTACCTCAGCTAAAAACACTAGATCCCAAACTTTCCATAATTCACCTCTTTCAAAGCCACAAAAGACATAATATATCTATTTTCACAAGCTGAGTAGTATTCTCCATGATGAGTAAACTGATTAATGTGTAAAATCATGACTCTTTACTGTGTACAAATCACATATTATTTATTAAAGGATTAAAATGAGCCATTTATACATTATAAGATCCCAGGTTGTGGAAAATCCACTTGCTGGAGTAAATTCTCGTTTGTCTTTTTTATCTAGCATTTAATTCATTTGGAGGACATGTCTAGTGGACAGTCTAAGCACTTACCTTCTGGAAAAGAGCAGCAGAGCATCCACATAACTTGTTAACATTTACATCTGCAGACTTGACAGCTAATTAAAAGGTGAGAAGCCCATTGCACTTAATGACTTGATAACATCTACAGTAGGGATCATGACTTATTAGAAAGTGCGTCATTAATTATGTATTATTAGCAGCAAAAGGTCTCTCTGTCCCTGGAATTTTCACCCATGATTCTCGGTACCATTAAGTTAGTTTGCAGACATTTGTGTTTTCATATAAAAATATTAAAAACTTCCATCAAAACGATTGTTATTGTTGCCTGGGGTTTTTTAAAGTGTGAAGAACAGCATAAGGATGGACTAAAATGTAACTAAGCACAAACACACAAACACACACACACATGCACACACACACACACACACACACACACACACACACACACACACACACTGAACACACACAGTACACATAAACACAACCTTATGCACATATTCCTACGCAAACACACACTGTAACTGTCACACACATGGGGGGTTAATAGGCACTTAGCAGTATGGAGTCTTGCAGGTCCTGACTCCCCCTTCCCATAATGAGAGGCTTCTAACAGCCAGTTACATCACACTTCAGCTGGTAGAGGCTGCTCCAGTCTAACCACTAATGTCATGGAAATCTCATTGCTGCCCACGTAAGGAGATCAAGATATATAAAGGGAAATGATTCATGGCTTGCTCTACTTCCATACTGCTCATCTATAAACTCACGTGACTAGTGACTATCACCATAAGCTAACACCACTGTCGAGTACAAAGATTCCTCATCCTGACCTCATTGGTGAGTCAATATTGGCATCTGCTGGTGAAGTTTGTGTATTACACTTAAGATCACACTAAAGAAGTACCTCCAGTGTTGTTAACTATACCAGCACAAGGATTCCTTCAACAAACACTTTTTTTGGCCTTTTCCTTAAGTGCGATGCCATAAATAACAATCAATAATATGTGGTGTCCATATTAAACAGCTCAAGTATTTTCCAGATGTGTTGCTATTTTGACTTTTGGTTAACAGATCAAGTGTGTGCTTTGATAAAATATATCTTTGGGAAATTAAACACAATCGTAATCACATTTCAATTGTGTATTTCAGGTTTCAGATACGCCCTGGTTTAATTCATTCAGGTGAACAAAAGGGGATTTCCAGTGACTGTTTCACAGTGTTATTGTTCAGTTGTGTATGAGTGTGTGTGCATGTGTGTGCGTCTGTTGCTCTTTCAGCTCTATCAGTGCTGGCTTCCTCTTTGAAACTGTGTTGTCTTAATTTTCTGCAGCATAGTCTCTGATGTGGCTTGTGAGTCATACTGTGGTAAATATACACATTTGCGCATGCATACACACATAAGACTCACACACACATGCATTCACATCTACACAAACACACCAGTCATGGTCACTATAGTATGTATTCCCTTTGCCTTCATGTTACACTTTGGTTAAGAAATACACAGTAAGCCTGCTGACATAAGCTGCTGGATTTTGTCTGGTAAACAACACACTGCTAAGCCTCACTGACAAAACAAAGTTCACATCTTTACTTCACATCTTCACAGCCGCACCAGACAGAGAAGTCAAAGCAGTCAAACTATATTAAAAATATCACATTGTGCTGTATGGGGATATTCTGGGGGTCACCATGGCAACAGACATTCAAGTGCCAAATGCATGAATGTGCACACCTGCCTGCCAGTGTTCCAACTGGTGGCTCTAAGCCCCCAGTATATGGAGTATATAGGTGCTGTTTGCTAAGTGTGGCAGGATGGAGAGGCGACAGTAGAAATGCCTTTGTTCTCAGAGAATGGCGCACATGGCTCTGTCAAGGTGCTAATTAGCAATTGTGAGACAAGAAAGTTGTGAGGATGCTTGCTTCGGCTGTGAGATGTATAATCTTTTGCGTGAAACAGAGCTTTGCCTTGCCACACTTTGTATTGAATGTAACATCATCGAGTGACAAGCAGCAATGCTTTATGCCACGAGCACCACATTCAATTCTCTCTGTTACAGCATATGTAACATGTGTACCTGTTATGTCATTCAAACGTTCTGACAGCAGCGAGCTAAGTAAAGCATGTCATGTCTCAGTTATGTGTGTCGTCTCTCTGCTCTGTCTGGATATGTATATGTTGTAGTTCACTCATCACTCTCTGAAATTTGAAATAGTCACAGCTCCTTGATTGTGTTGTGCGTCTCTGCGGACGAGCTGTGAAAAAGTGCACATTTGGGTTAACATGATGTTTTGTAATGTCAGTTTAGCAAGTGTGTGCAGTGTTTTTCAGTGTCTAAATGAGATCTAGTGACTCATGTGGAGAAAACAGGCTGCTTAAACTGGGGGACTCACAGTATCGGTTTGACTTGCTTAGCTGTGATACGCCATGCCATTGATGTACAGCAGTGAACTAAGTATTTTCTTGTGGATGTTAGTCATTGTCAGATTAAGAAAAAGCAAACCGCACAGTAAAGGTGACCTGTAAATACAAAGGTCAACTATATTTTTTGTTTCAACTGTGAAAATGTCAGATAACATGTATGTGATATTATGTATTTTGAGAGGCTACACAACAAAACCCACAGCATATTTCATTGTAAAAAGGCATGTTGTTATACTTATGTAACAGTGATTAAATCTTTGAATGCTACCATGAAGCAATTTATTATTTTTATCAACATACTAATGAGAACTTGTAGAGGATTTTTGGGTTGTAGTGGTACTGTAATGCAAATTTGAAAAGTGTGACAATGTGTCACACACTCTGCAAAAGGCTCTATTATTTCTGTTTCCCCGGGGTTTGTGTAATAGTTTATGTTTGAAAATAAAACACAATATGAATGTGTTTGTGTGCGTGCGTGTGTGCGTGCATGTGTGTGTGTGTGTCTGCCTGAATATATGCATGAGAATGTGAGTCACGCACCACTATCCAGCCCCCTGGGCATCGAGTTCTGATGCCCATCTTTTAGCTCCTCTACTGCACACTGAACCCAGTGAACCTTCTGCTGTTTACACTCTCCCCCTCCTCCTGCTCGCTCTGTCTCTATTTATCTCACTCACACACTCTCATGCTCATCTATTCTCCCTTCGTCTCTCTCTTACTTTCTCCCTCCAGCTCCCTACAGTACATCTCTCTTTCTCACGCACTCACACTCTTGTGTTCTTCGTCTTTTCTCTCGCAACCCTTCCTCTGCCTCTCTTTATAACTGCTTCTGTGTATCTACCTCTGCAGATCAAGACATATTCAGACTCAGACAGTGTTTGACTCTATAAGGTTCAGACAGACACTCAGGGTCTCTCTGTGTTAGGGTTGTCTCTTTCACTGTGTAGATGTGTGGCCATAGAAGGAGGCAGACAGAAGAGCGAAGGTGACGGCGGGAGGAGTAGAATGAAAGATGCAAATGGAAATAAAAGGATGTTGGCGCTTTTCAGACATTTAAGCAGTTCACTTGAGATGAAGCTGAAGGTAGAATCACCATAGATGTCATCCTCATTCCCAACCGCCACCTTCTCCTCACTGCCGTCTTCCTCCTCCACATCACCAGCATCATCAGGTTGCAAAAAGTGCCATGCCACTCATGTCAGCTCTTTCAGGAAGTGTGAAGCGCCGTTTTGGCTCTCTGGTTGATGTAACTTTCTCCCCGCCTCCCCCCTCCCCCAGACCTCACCCCAAAAAAAGAAAAGAAAAAAAGCACGTCATATTTGGATCAAGAGTTCTGAATTGCTGTACTTGCACTTCTCCAGCTCATTGTGGAAGTGAAACGCACTATTAATAATCCTGGTTAAGTGTGAGGTGAATGTGAGTGAGTGAGAGCGTGTTGGACACAGGTTGGAAGTCCATTGAGCTGTGTTGAGTAGGTGAGCGGAATGTGCATCACATGGCATGCACCTCAAAAGAGCACATCTCACTGCGGCAGAGAACAGTTTGTCTCTGGACGTGTGGGTTTGAATGTGTTTTTTTGAAAGTGTGTGAATGTGTGCATGGTACAGTCTGCAGCATGTGTACCCATGTGTGTGTGTGTGAAGATGCTTACAGAGTGTGAGATTGCTATAATGGGAATTATACACTCATCCCAAGTCCCGGTTCTTATTTCCATGTTACAACTCATCCGACTCAAATGCTTCAACCATTTATTAAAAACAACAGTCTTGTCGCTTTAGCACATGCCTGTTACTGGATCATACAATATGCTTATTTCTTGGTCTTAAAAAATGCTAATCAACGGAATTGATTCCACTTTTTTTTCAAGCTGTCATGCCTTTTCTGCCATTGACAGAGCAGCCTTATTTGACCGTCTTCACTTGGTGGCACACGTTGGGAACCCCAGGCCTGGTCACGGATATTACAGATACACTGTAAACGGCTAATCGGGTATCAAACCAGCGGAGAAGAAAAAGCGCCTCCACTCTGTGTCTCATTCATTATTCACAGCCAGCAAATGAAGTTGGTACAGTGGGAGCAATCAATTATAGATGAGAGAAGGTAGGAGGAGATAGAAAGAGTGAGATGAAGGGGATAGAGCGAGGCCTACCTTGCATGCAGCTGAGCTTTGGCATGTCAAGCACAGAGCTAGTCAGGAAATGGACTCTTGAGGCCCAGAATTCTGTGTGCATGCACCTTTCACACCACACCAATAGCATTCATTTGATAATGACTCAGTATGCTATCTTTGTAGTCCCTTGGTTCACATGTGTGTGCACTTGTGCTTCTCGATGGTTCAATGCGCTGACAGTCATAGCGAAACTGCATTGGGTCTTTTCACAAAACGTCGAGCAACAGTCATAGCGTCCCCTCAGTATGTTACATCTTGTTCCGAAACCAGGAAATAAAATTGGTCCAGATGCAGCATTGTAGGATTAACATAGTCTTCACATCTCTTCTGTGATTGAGTTCCTTCTTTGGCCTTTCGCCTGTCCCAGTCTTTGTAACTACAGTGTATGTTACACACACTAGACCACAAACAGATTTCTTAGGAAATTTAGCAACGATTCCAACAATTAAGAAAACCATTAACTATTGACACAAAAATGGCTTTTTTCATTGCCATCCTTGTGGTTGATTGAACCTTCTTTAGCCAATTTTATTTGTTGTTACTTGTTCCTTTGGATACTATATTATTTATCATTCAGTGATTTAAATATCTTGTTGAAACTAAGAGTTAAACATACATTTTGGGACTTTCCTAGACAATGAAGCGGCCCATGACCTCAAGTTGATGTTCATCATCTTCTGTGCCAGTGAGCCATAGAGGGAGTTTCACAACTCCAACCTGTGGCACTTACACACTCATTTGCCTTAGTTGTGGGGCTGTCCCTTGCATGCATACACATTAAAGTTAGGAGAGAGGTCACTTTTGTCTGTGCTTTCTCCACAGCTGTCCATAGGTTTTTATACGGCAGATTTATTATGAGCCCCCCATTTTTGTGTGTGGAAAGATTAACTATGAAGATGCAAAGTGTTGGTTGGGAAATATGTATCAATCTCTGTGTCACCTCACTTTTCATTAAATGTCAGATATTGCCTTATGGAAACTGCTTGATTTGTGCCGTCTGTATTTGTTGTGTGTGTGTGTGTGTGTGTGTGTGTGTGTGTGTGGGCAGAGAGGCTGTTTGATGTGAGTCAGATCCAAACCCAGGCTGGTTTCTCTCACATGTGTGTGGGACGCATCCAGATGGCTCCACAGGACTGCACAAATGTCACTCTGATAATGAGACAACAGGGCCTGTTGAAATACAGGTAGCAGGGTTGTGGTGCATGCTTTTACACACACACACACACACGCACACGCACGCACGTACACACACACACACACACCACACACACACACACACACACACACACACACACACACAGATGGAAATATGGGGAGAAAGAAGTAAAAAAGAGGGAGGCTGCCCTGAATGCAAAAATATATTACATATGACAAACCCAATAAAACATATATGAATATAAAAACGTGGTCTGATCACATGTTCAACATGTTCATGTGCCATGTTCCCAAATTTTAGGATCCACAGAGAAATTTCTGTATTGCCAAGGCTGATTATCAACCTCAGTAGGGTAACCTGCAAAAAATGATGAATGCAATAATATCTATCCACTCACCTGTGCTAAAGGACAACTTCACCTCCGTCCCTCTCCAGTCCTCGGGGGTCATCACAGGTCGCCACTCAGTTGCCATGGGAACAGGAGACATAAAGGAAAACTCTCTCGAGCACTAAACTGGGACACCTTACGCCGTCTCCGATAGACTCGGTTGAGTTGCACATCATGTGTGAAAGCAGGAGTGAGAAGTTGTTGTTTATTTAATTTTCTTACGAGTCACAAGAGTGTTAACCCCGCTCTCTTTTGCACTCTCTCTTTTTCTTCCTCTCTCCTGCATAAAAAAACAACATTATCACACATAAGCCTTGTGGACATTTGCTCGCACATATTTTCTTTGTCTGCATCACTCCACTCAGTAGTTCTCTCACACAACATATACAGTCCCTGACAACAGTCTTGTCGCTTATCTATTTTGTAGAAACACCTGCTATTACCTGACTTTTAATTAATCAATTGGTGTAAGAAATAGCTCATATGAAAAGCTAAAACCCTCCAAAATGATGTTCAATGCACTGAAATAAATTAGTTTCACTAAAAAAGATTTATTATTTAAACAAGACAGAAAGGTCAAATTTTGGCAAGACAAAAGTTTTGTCGCCTATACATAAATTGAACAAATTTACTACAAATACTAAAATGTATCAGCAAATTAAAAAGTGGTGCTGTGAGATTCAAATTTAATATCTTGTATGACTTCCATGAGCTTGAAGGACTGCATCCATGCGGTTTGGCAAGGATTCATACAATGTATTGATGAAGTCATCAGGAATAGCTAGGAAAGCAGTCCTGCATGCCTCCCAGAGTTCATCAGTATTCTTTGGTTTGGTCTTCCATGCTTCCTCTTTCATCCTACCCCACATATGCTCATTGATGTTCATGTCTGGTGACTGGGCCGGCCAATCCTGGAGCATCTTGATCTTCTTCGCCTTGAGGAACTTTGAAGTGGAGATGGAAGTATGCGATGGAGCACCATCCTGCTGCAGAATTTGGCCTCTTTTATGGTTGGGAATATAAGAGGTAGCTAAGATTTCTTGGTATTTGAGACTATTGATGTTGCCTTCTACCCTGTAGATCTCTCGCACACCCCCATACTGGATGTAACCCCAGACCATGATTTTTCCGCCACCAAACTTCACTGTTTTTTGGGTGAATCTTGGATCCATGCGGGCTCCAGTATGTCTCCGGCAATATTTGCGGCAACTGTGGTGTAATTCAACAGAAGATTCATCTGAAAAATCCACTTTCTTCCACTTCTCCAGCGTCCATCCTTTTAGCAGGCTGTGGGCTTTGGCAAATGCCACACGGTTTTTCAATTGTCTTTTGTTTAGTGCCGACAAACCGTTCTGGTTGACACAGGGACTTCAGGGGACCAGGTCTGGTGGAGTTCTGCTGCAGTGGAAAATGGGCTGGCCTTGGATTTTCGAGCCAACAAACGGTCTTCTCGAGCAGTTGTCTTGCGGGGTCTGCCTGACCGGGGCTTGTCAAAAACATCTCCAGTGTCTTCAAATGTTTTTTTAATCCTCTGTACTTGACACTGAGACACATTGAAGGTGTCTGCCACATCAGCAGTGGATCTGGTCTTCAGCCTCTTGATAATCAAAACTTTAGTCTCAAGGTGAATCTTAGGCATGTTTGCAGAGGTCTAGTTGCAGTTGATGTGAAGGTCTAGTGTACTGGGGTTGTTTTTATACACACCTGAGACCTAATTGATCCATCATTAGTCACAGGTGAAGCTCATGTGACAAGGCGACAACACTTACGTCTTTGCAAAAATTGACTCAATGGGCTTTACCAAGCTGTGAATATTAGAATACTTTTTGACAGTTTCTTTTTGCACTGAAACATTATTACAAAAGCTTTTGGGATTAAAATGAGCCATTTCTTGTAAATAAATCTTGATTAGAAATATAATTCAGCGGCACCTCAGGTCAATTTGTACACAAGCGACAAGACTTTTGTCAGGGACTGTATTACTGGTATTTTGAACAGCAAAGCACAGGTGCAACCCTGTCTGTGTGTGTAAGTGAGATAGTATCTGTTATCCCAACTCTCTGACTGCTGTGACCTAATGTAACTATTGCACCTACATTGTCAACCCTCCAACAGCTCCGTCAGCATCATGAGGTTACTGCACCTGTTTGTCTAACACGCACACAAACACTCTTTATATATATATCAGCCCACAGTTGCAAATACTAAGCCACTGTCACCATCATGATCCAAAGTTCATGGTATGTGTGTTCAGTGTGTGTGTGTGTGTGTGAGTATGTGTGTGTGTGTGTGTGTGCGTGTGTGTGTGTGTGTGTGTGTTTGTGCCTAATTACATTTCAGTCCATCCTTATGCTGTTCTTGCCTCAAAGGCAACAATAACAATCGTTTTGATGGAAGTTTTCAATATTTTCATATGAAAACACAAATGTCTGCAAACTAAGTTAATGGTCCAGAGGATCATGGGTGGAAATTCCAGGGACAGAGAGAACTTTTGATGCTATTAATACATAATTAATGACGCACTTTCTAATAAGTCATGATCCCTACTGTAGATGTTATCAAGTCATTAAGGGCAATGGGCTTCTCACCTTTTAATTAGCTGTCAAGTCTGCAGATGTAAATGTTAACAAGTTATGTGGATGCTCTGCTGCTCTTTTCCAGAAGGTAAGTGCTTAGACTGTCCACTAGACATGTCCTCCAAATGAATTAAATGCTAGATAAAAAAAAGACAAACGAGAATTTACTCCAGCAAGTGGATTTTCCACAACCTGGGGTCTCATAATGTATTAATGGTTTATTTTAATCCTTTAATAAATAATATGTGATTTGTAAACAATAAAGAGTCATGATTTTACACATCAATCAGTTTACTCATCATGGAGAATACTACTCAGCCTGTGAAAATAGATATACTACACTACCGTTCAAAAGTTTGGGGTCACATTGAAATGTCCTTATTTTTGAAGGAAAAGCACTGTACTTTTCAATGAAGATAACTTTAAACTAGTCTTAACTTTGAAGAAATACACTATATACATTGCTAATGTGGTAAATGACTATTCTAGCTGCAAATGTCTGGTTTTTGGTGCAATATCTACATAGGTGTATAGAAATTGGTGCTAAGAAATTGAAGATTTCCTACAACGGTGTGTACTACTCCCTTCAGAGGACAGCACAAACAGGCTCTAACCAGAGTAGAAAAAGAAGTGGGAGGCCGCGTTGCACAACTGAGCAAGAAGATAAGTACATTAGAGTCTCTAGTTTGAGAAACAGACGCCTCACAGGTCCCCAACTGGCATCTTCATTAAATAGTACCCGCAAAACACCAGTGTCAACATCTACAGTGAAGAGGCGGCTGCGGGATTCTGGGCTTCAGGGCAGAGTGGCAAAGAAAAAGCCATATCTGAGACTGGCCAATAAAAGAAAAAGATTAAGATGGGCAAAAGAACACAGACATTGGACAGAGGAAGACTGGAAAAAAGTGTTGTGGACGGATGAATCCAAGTTTGAGGTGTTTGGATCACAAAGAAGAACGTTTGTGAGACGCAGAACAAATGAAAAGATGCTGGAAGAAAGCCTGACGCCATCTGTTAAGCATGGTGGAGGTAATATGATGGTCTGGGGTTGCTTTGGTGCTGGTAAGGTGGGAGATTTGTACAGGGTAAAAGGGATTCTGAACAAGGAAGGCTATCACTCCATTTTGCACTGCCATGCCATACGCAGTGGACAGCGCTTGATTGGAGCCAATTTCATCCTACAACAGGACAATGACCCTAAACACACCTCCAAATTGTGCAAGAACTATTTAGAGCAGAAGCAGGCAGCTGGTATTCTATCGGTAATGGAGTGGCCAGTGCAGTCACCAGATCTGAACCCCATTGAGCTGTTGTGGGAGCAGCTTGACCGTATGGTACGCAAGAAGTGCCCATCCAACCAATCCAACTTGTGGGAGCTGCTTCTGGAAGCGTGGGGTGCAATTTCTCCAGATTACCTCAACAAATTAACAGCTAGAATGCCAAAGGTCTGCAATGCTGTAATTGCTGCAAATAGAGGATTCTTTGACGAAAGCAAAGTTTGATGTAAAAAAAATCTTATTTCAAATACAAATCATAATTTCTAACCTTGTCAATGTCTTGACTCTATTTTCTATTCATTTCACAACGTATGGTGGTGAATAAGTGTGACTTTTCAGGAAAACACAAAAATGTCTTTTGTGGCTTTGAAAGAGGTGAACTATGGAAAGTGTGGGATCTAGTGTTTTTAGCTGAGGTAGCGGTGTGTTTCTACGGTTGGCAAGGTTGTTCAGTCCGTCCACCACAGACTGAAATGTCTTAAAAACTATTGGATGGATTGACATAGGCATTCATTAGTCTTACTGGGATTAATAGATGAATCTGACTAAAACAACTTTTAAACGTACACATGTCCGGCGCCATGAAGATTGTGATTGCTTTAAAGAAATGCCAATAAACCAGAGCATGTTTTTCCCCCATCCCGGAATGCTGTTTGGACTAGCCAGACCCTCCTCCGCAGCGCTGTGGAGTAAGGTCTGGCAACGCGAGATACCTAATAAGAAAATGGTCCAGTAAAGAGAAAAGTTGAAGAAATAATAAAAAAAAATGCATAAACAAACACAGATAAGCAATCAATTACTTTAATTTGACATGAGATGATGTAACACAACATCCACTGGAGGTGGAAGGGGAGGTGGAGGGTTGCACTCTTTGCCTGCAACGACAGCTGAATAGCAAAGGGAGAAACAGATGATTTAAAACAGGGTTGTGACTCTGTGATTGGCCTTTGCCATTTGTGTATGATTCTGATTGGTTTAGCAGGAAGGTGAACACCTCCAACAGCTGATTTGAGTTAGGTAGAGCAGAGTTAGGTCTTCTTGAAAGGATTTACACTGAGATACATTTCAATCAGGAGGGACTAGTTGCAGATATGCGATAGTTCAACACAGCATGATAAAATAAAACATTTATTTGGATAACAGCTGATGTGATTTAGGAGTGCATCGATTAAAAG
Organism: Etheostoma spectabile; assembly: GCF_008692095.1. Classification (NCBI taxonomy): domain Eukaryota; kingdom Metazoa; phylum Chordata; class Actinopteri; order Perciformes; family Percidae; genus Etheostoma; species Etheostoma spectabile. The sequence goes on from NC_045739.1 coordinate 4,861,217, forward strand.
TTGGTCTTCCTGGATGAATTTACGCTGAGCTACATTACATAGATTTTCTTACATATTGCACGGTGAGAGTCAGTCATGTACATTTCTGATCTTTGTAATTATGCTGAGACATTTATTAATATGCAGTAACTCTTCTCTTATCACATTTTAAAGCTTTCATCCTACAAGAAAGTGATTAAATATATACATAAAAGCTGAATCATGAGGGGTTTAATCCTGGTACAGTCCTTAATACGATGTAAAAAGCCTATACACTTTCTGATCCTGTTGACCCCTTTGTTGTCACCAGTTGGTACAGGCCACAATACCGTAGCCCACTATCACTCTCCCCCTTTCCTAAGCGGCACAGCTCTTTACAATCCTACTGAGCCTGTCTGACAGAGAGAGCAAGACAGTGTGTGTGTGTGTGGTGTGTGTGTGTGTGTGTGTGTGTGTGTGTGTGTGTGTGTGTGTGTGTGTGTGTGTGTGTGTGTGTGTGCGTGTGTGTGTGCGTGTGTGAGCAGAGAGGCAGCCAAGATGAGAGTGTGAAGGGGTCACTGTTGTATCAAACATTGTCCACAAATTTCCTCTGAGGTGATCTGTTATAGTGACAGGGCAGCAAGTATTTTTAGCCAGTGAGAAAGGACAAATAATGAAGCAGGAAAGACAGAGGGAGACAACAAGGGGACCAGTAAGGGAGAAAGGAGGAGGGAGGAGCAGAGAGAAAGAGAGAGAGATAGAGAGAAAAAGAGAATGAGAGAAATGGGGGGGAGTGAAATCTGAGGGTAAACCAAAACCACCTGGATGTTGCTGACTTGCTGCTCTTCTGTTTAGAGCACAGGCTATATACATCATATTACACACTCACATACCCGCACCTCATGGTCATGCACACACAAGCACACTTAAACACGTGCATAAATACCGATGATGTTGACAGTTCAGCTGTTGCCAAGAAAACGTTTATTTATTAAAACTTGGGTCCTTTCTTTTGCCAATAAGAGCATTTCACTCACCAGTAATTGCTGAAATCTGGGAACATGGTAATATTGCTGCAGCAAAGTCAGATGGCCCAAGAAACACGAGTGGTCAGATGATTAGTTAAAGGAGAAGAACAACGGAAAGTAAACAAACACAAAATAATCATACATTACACAGAAAAAAAGATTTCCAAGAATGCTAGGTCAAAGTTAGCCTGTAAACTGTGATACGTTGCAATTATTTGCCAGAAAAATATATGTACATATTTTTTAAAGTAGTAAAAAGATGCTACACAGTCGATGGTTTTGGTTGTTTTCCAGTGTGAGGACTTGCTGCTTTTATTTGTCGTATATGATAGTAAATTGAATGTCTCTGAGGATTGGATTGAACTAAAGCATTTGAAGATGTCACTTTGGGCTTTTAGTAAGTTGTATTGTATAATATTTTTCACAATTATTTTTACATTTCAAGCAGTGAATAAGAAAAAAAGGAATTATTGATATTAAATACTGTAAATAATCGTTACCTGCAGCCTTAATTACAACGGACAGTTGTTTCACTATTAGCCTTTTTCTTTTCCAAAATGTTGATAAAATAATATTACATCTGCAGTTTGTTTGTCTGATTATCTGACTTTTCTTGTTTCTTGCCATGTCTGACTTCTGTGAACAAGTGTCACAGAACTGAAAAAAAAACATTACTCACAAGAACAAATAAGCAGTGAAATAATACAACTAAAAGTACAGAAAGAGATTGACTTCTTCTTTTTACTTCTCCTTTTTCTCAATGGAATTCTTAGAGTAAGACTTTGGTTTTGGCTTCCATTGTCGCTGCAGTTTTGGCCTTAACCTCAAAGCTGGCGGGTAAAACAACATAAAGTGCTTAGAGTGCTGGTCGGGACATTTTGGTTTGCAAATCGTGAGGCCTCTGTGTAGCACAATGTCCTCTCTTTCTCTCTCTCCCACACACACATACACACACACACACACACACACACACACACACACACACACTTCCTCTCTCTCTCACTGGTTGTTCCCTGAGTCAGCACTCTGCCTCAGCTCCAGTTTCTCTACCCCGGCCTGCCTCTGCCCGCCTGCCTGCAGGACACTATTAGGACATCACTGTGTGTGTGAGAGTGAGTGTGTGTGCATGCCTTTGTGGGAGAGAGCTACTGTTGCATTTACGTGGTCAGGTCCTTTCACCATCTTACGCAATACGATATTTTAAATTTGCGAGGTAACCCGGATATTCTGTCCTGCACCACCGAATCATTGTACCAGTGAAACCCTAAAAAAATGCACGTCTCCTCTTTGCTTTCCTCTTGCTCTTCCCAAAACACTCCCAACGGGCTTCATGTTGTAGTGAGGGTGTACTGTGTGGGTGTGTGTGTGTGTGTGTGTGTGTTTTGTGGGGTTTTGTGTGCTGTTATAGTTTCCTAACCAAAAATGAAATGGGGAGGTTTGAAGTAAAAAGGAAGGACACTTTAGTAAAGGAGTAACTGACACGGGGTGTCCTTTCACACAAACACACACACAACACAAAACACACCACAACACACACACACCACAAAACACAAACGTGGGTGTTTTCCACCCAAAAACTAAATGCACAAAAAGGCAGAAACAAATAACAGTATATACAAAAGGCACGAAACTACCAAACAAAACGCAATTTGGGAAAATTTTTTTCTCAGGGCCCTTCCAGGGCTGAGTGGGTGTAGGGGAATAGGGGTTTTTGAGTCCGCTGCCATTTGATTGGCTCTCTTTCTCATTGGGGGTGGTTCCTTTTGGGCCTTAAAAAATTACAGTCAAAGAATCCCCATTTTTGGGCTTGAGGTACCCTACTAGTCACGGGGCCTTTAAAAGCTCAGTTAACCTTTTTTCAACAAAATTAAGTCCCCCATCCTTTTCGATTTTTTGTAGCCCCTGGGGGCCCCACTGTAATTTAAAACTGAAAAAAATTTTTGGGGAGGGGGGCGAATATCTCCAATTCCCCGTTTTAAGGGTAAACAATGGGGTCAGTTTTTTCACCGGAGAGCCCCGACCCCTCTTCGTTTATCATTAAGCGTATCCCCGTTTTTGTGAATGATCTCAATTGGCATGTGTGCTCTCTTTTTTTTTACGCTTTGAAGTCCGAGGGCCCCCTTTTCACACACCCCATGTCCCCCCCGGGGGGGGACACCCACGCTATCACACTTTTCATTGGCTGCACTTTAAAGGGGGGTACTTTTAATTTTTTAAAACTGAAAAAATAATTTTTTTTTGGGTTGATTATTTAAAAAGGGTTTCCCGGCCCTGTCCCCCAAAAAAATTTTTAAAATGAATTTCCCAACCCAATACCGCTTTTCCCCCATTATGTTTTGGGGGAAAACATTTTTTGTCTCTGATAAATTATTTTTTTTGAGGGGCCAGAAATCCCTTTGAAATTCAAAAGTCCGGAACAGGGGGAGGTCAAAGGGTTTGGTTTTATTTTTTAAAACCGTAACCCGGGAAAACTTTCCATCAAAAAAGGAAAACCCCCTTTGTCCCCGCGTACCCGTGTAAAATTTTGATTTTTTTTAACTTAATATGAAACCCTGGGGGGAGGGAGGGGGGGGGCCCCCTGGGGTCTTTGGGGTTTTGGGTTACAGGGATTTGACTACTCCCACAAATCACCGTATCTTTAAGGACCTTTTTAAAAAACCAAACAAAAAAAAAAAATTTTTAAAAAAAAAGTTTGTAATCTCATTTTTAATCTTTAAAAAAATTTTCAATCAGTGAGAAAAAGTAATGTTTTTTCCAATCCTTTTTCATCGGGTTAAGGGGAATTTTGGTAGTGGGGGAAATGCAGAAGTGGGGAATGGGAAGAGAAAGGAGAGGGAAATGTATTTAAGACTTTTCCCCCTGTGCACCCGCCTAATGTCACAAGCGAAAAAGATACACAAAAGCTTTTAAAATCATGCACACAAAAACATTTTTCCCCTCGGGATTGGGTGCTAGTCACCCCTGGCACTCTCTTTCCTTTGTTTGACACAACCTGCCCCCTTTACTCCGGGGAATCCATCAAACGGGAACCTTTCAGCCGTTTAACCTTGCCCGGAACTTAAAGGAAAAAATATGTAATGTTTTTTCTGTAATAAACCCCAAAAAACCCCCCAATTTGCCTAATCGATATTTGGGGGAACGCAAATTTGGAAATACAATTTTTTCCCGACAAAAAAATGCCCTGCCCGTTCCCCAGAATAAAACCTAAAAAAACGCAAACCCAGTCTGCTACAGCTTTAATGTTAAGACATGAAAAGCAGCAAAATACGGCATGTTTCTGACAATTGCGTGACCAGAGTCGTAACAATCCCTGACTAAATATTGGAGATGTATTTGACAATGGAGACAGCTTAGAGCCCAATACAACGCAAAGTTGGCTAATTTCCTCCTGAACTGGTAGCATTAGCTTCAGGCTAATTTATCACAGCTACAAGGGATAGGCATTTTATTTAATTTCAACATTCATGTACTCACATTGAATTATGTAGCTAGAATTCCCAAGTTGGTTTCTGCAAAAACAAATGAGACCCAGCCAGTAAAGTGATCCTGACTGGTCCTAGCTAACACCGCTACGCTAACCCTGCTAACATTACTAGAGGATCAGGCATGCAGGCCACGGCTGTTTACAACGTGTAGCCTGTTCAGCAGCTGTAGCCGACAACGATGAGTTATTTTAAGCCTGTGAATTGGGAGGACCGTGAGTTTGCAATGTGTTTAGCAATTATTGCCGTAGTTCTAAGCAAATAAAATATGTTCAGTCGGGTGCAGAGGACAGCAAGGTAGTGTCATTTTTAGCGGTTCCTACCGTGACTAATTCTAAGCCGAGGAAGTGTGTCTCTCCGTCGGGTGGAGAGGACGGCGAGGTTGTTGTGTTTTTAGCGGTTCTGCCGTAATTCTAAGCCGAAACAGTGTGTGTCAGTAAAGTACCGGCTTTTATGACTATCAATATAACCGGTATCTAACGTTACCTACTCTGCTGGGCTGTGAAGTAATGTCCTAGCAACATTGTGGATTGTGTTGTGAATGCTGCGGTTGCAGCCTGGGGGAGACAACTCTCTCCAGTATTTTGAATTTGTACTGCAGTTACTATCTGCCAGTATTACATCATGCACCTTTCAGATAACAAAACGTTTTTATGTTTAGTGAAAATGTTCAGCTAACAGAACTAAAATGTATCTCTTTAAACATGGATGTATTTACAGTATAGTTCATGAAAGCATGTGTTTGAGATGACTCTAAGTCTTAAGACATAATAGCGTACAATAGCTCTGACTATTACCAGGCTGATTAGAAGAGAATATGATGTGTAAAGGTTGTCATAAGGCACTCATGAAGCTGTGACACTTTGGTTTGCATAAAAGGGCTTATCTTATCTTTATTTTTAGAGTTACCTAAATGAGCCTGATGACGCCTGTCAAAGCACAAAAAATGAAATAAAGTAATACAAATATGAGAAAATGTAAGTGAACTTTTCATTGCACTACACACACTGTGGCTGTTGTACTCAATGCACTATATTATATTAGTGTTTAAACAGAATGTGAGCATTTTTCCTGATTATTTTGGGCTTGTCATGGGTTGTTATTTTTTTAGGGGTAAGCGGCATGACCCTCACACGAGACATCTGTTTTGGTTTCAGGCTTCCGTATCCACAATTAGTGGTATTGATTTATGGTCAACAGCATGCAATGTATCAAAATTTAATTTATTTTTTTTAAGAAGAAAAACATACATACTTATGATCAAGTATTTAAACCCGGGATTCCCAGGTTGCATTTACCATGAAAAAAGCGTCATACAATGACTTAACTGTAGGTCATGGATTCCAACACACTTTGACATTGTAGTGTAAAGAGATCCCAGTCCTGTAAGCTGCTCATGTGGCCTGCCCTGACACTTCCAACTCTGGACCTGAGTCAAATGTTTTGCTCATGATGACAAAGGGAAGAAGATGTCGTAGTTGCCCAGTTGTAGTTTAAGGCGTCAAAGTAAATATTTGTCAGCGAGTTAGAAAATTGAGATGAGAGTGCAGGTTAGTGCATGCAAGGTTGGATATGATTTAACTGTAATAAACAATTTAATAATGAATCTAATAGAAAGCCATAGTTGTTTAAAACGCAATGACAATTATTTAAGCATCCCTCTCGGGGTTTACGTCAGGTCATGTGTGTTGGGAACTGGGGCGTGCAGTACAGTAAAAAGAGCATGTGACTGATTGCTACATGCACACAGGACATTCCCGTACATCACAGGGGTTTCACAATAAGATGTGTGAGTGGTCTTTTGTGGTTTCAGTTTGAAAAAAAAAGCACATGATGCCACTGCACGCATATCATGACCAAATGATTGAGCTAAAAAAAGAATAGACTCCTTATGATTATGCTGAAAATACTCAATGTGTCAGATGTGACTAGCAGGTATTACACTTCACCTGCTGTAACATGTCAATACTTAGTGATTATGTCACTCTCACCTACTGTACTGTGTGCCTGGCAAGCACACATTTCCCATCATCCCTGTGGGCTGCGATTGGCTGGAGGGCTAAGAGGCTGAGGTGTTGCAGCAAATAGCACGAGTCGTGGGCTGGTCCTTTCTGCAACTCGAGGGAGGTTAATGAGTGAAGCTGCTGGGCTATCAGCCAGACATGAGCAGCAATGCTAAGGCTCCCACAATGAGCCTGACTGTATTACCACTGAGCTCTGTCTAATTATACACTCCCAGAGAGGGAGAGGGAGAGGGAGAAAGAGAGAGAGAGCATATTAGGTAGGGGAAAGAAAAAGTTATCAAGTGTCACTGTGTGTCAGAGAGACTTACTCAAAGGGATGTGTGTAGATTGAAGTTGTAAGGGTGAGATAAAAGGTGTGTGTCAGTTAGAGCGAAGGAGAGAGAGGAGGAGGGAGAGATCAAGCAAGCTGGGGAGAGAGAAAGAGCGCACACTCACGGGGAGATAGAGGGAGAGAGAGCAAAGAGGCGTTTAGAGAGCGAGAAGGAGGAGAGGCAGGAATAGGATGAAGGGAGGGGAGGCTGAGCAGTAGAAAGGAGGTAGAGACTCGCAGTCTCAAAACTGGATATTCCTACATGCCTGCTGCTGCCCGATCCAATGAGTAAACTCTCTGCTACGCAAAGGCACCCGGCGAGGTATGTAACCACACCGCTTCCTCTTCTGAGTGTGTGTGTATGTGTGTGTGTGTTGGAGAGCTGGAGCACAGGTGTGAAAGGAACTTTGAATGAAGGGATACACACGCCGTGTTATATGTGTTTGAATGCCGCTCTGAGGTAACAGGTCACGAGTTTCTGTAGGTACATGTCATCCTGAGATTGAGCTGGATAATTATAGGGGAGTGTGTGTGTGTGTGTGTGTGTGTGTTGTGTGGTGTGTGTGTGTGTGTGTGTGTGTGTGTGTGTGTGTGTGTGTGTGTGTGTGTGTGTGTGTGTGTGTGTGTGAATGAACGTATCATGTAGATCAGCACCTGTGTGTGGGGTTTGTGTGAGTGAAAGGGCTTAACAGAGAAAGTGTGAACAAGAATTAGACAGATCCAGAGACTAGATGTATATGAAACACAAATACAGATAGAGAGAGAGAGGGAGAGAGAGAGAGAGAGAGAGAGAGAGAGAGAGAGAGAGAGAGAGGGGGGAGAGGGAGAGAGAGAGAGAGAGCGGTAGAGAGAAAGGTGGAGGTTCATCACTCACCATGACTGCAGACCAGGACTTTCAGAATTAGAGCAGTGGGCTTAAATAGCCCTGGTCCAGAGATAGCCAGGGGCCCTGGAGGAGCCCACTTAAACTGGGAGGGACAAATATGAAATTGGTGAGGGTGGGGTTAGTTGAGCCTGGGAAAAATTGGAAAGAGATGGAATGAGGGAGAGGAAGGAGATAGAAAATAGGAGGTACAGATGTCTGGGAAAGATCTGATTTGCAGGTGTGGGTGCATCAGGCATCTGTGATCTAACAGAAGAAGACATGCACTGAAATAACTTCCAATGTGACCTTTTCATTTTTAATATACAACTTTACAACACCAATTGGTCTAACGGACTAAATGTTTCTGTATCTGCAACCCTCAGTTGGGAACACAAAGATATGTTCATGGTTCTGTTACCGATCCACATAAAGCCCTCCTCCTTTCTCGTCAAATCTTGATGGAGAAAAACTACGCCAGGGTGCAAAATTATTATTTCTGTATGTCTATTTCTGCTACAACACTCGTCCTGCTGAAGTGATACCGCATATGCTGCACATAGGAACATTCACAGGTTCAAACAGTTCTCAGCTATAGATGTCTTTCAAGCAAGACGTACAACATTTGTCACTGCTGACTTAATTCACTTATTTCAATTACAAGGACAATCTGCTGGAGTGTACAGGAAGTCTTATGTCACTGAGAGATTGCTTCAAGAAATGCTCGTTTTGAGTGCACAATTAAAAAAGTGTGCCTCATATGCAAAGGAGCAATTTTCGCTTGTCGTTTCTGGTGTTGGATTCATCATTATCAAGCAAGGACTCTGTGGTGGATCAGTGAGAGTTTCTGCCAAGGTGGGGCTCTAGCTGTAGTAAGGTGGCTTCAAAATCCACATCTCCTGTGTTTAATATGTGTTTTATAGTGACTTACTAATATGAACCTGTAGATGTGTTTTATGGCTGGCTATGTATCAGAGAAGTGTCCTCACAAAGGATGTAAAGATGATAAACAGAGACTGATTGTAGGATTTTTTCAATGTCTCGTGGAAAACAGATATACAACTGTGGGCTGAATGAAAAATATCGCGTGTTCTTCCATCCCGTGTTTCTTAGAGTACTGTCATCCTGAAGAGCAGAACAGGCCTCTTGTGGAAGAAGATTGATTGGCTGCTGGCCCTTTAAGAGGTCTATTTTTACAGGGGCACACTCATGCATGGAGCGACGCGCACAGAGGAGGCAGTGGCACACGGAGACTATTTGCTCTGCCTTACTTCTATTACTCCACACAACACATCCTATAGGACCATAACCCTGTGCTTGATTGGCTGATTGAGATTGGTAAAACTTATTTAGCCCATAGAGGGGCACGTGTTTTTTCAACGCAAGCTCAAACACGAAAATCATCAAAACTGTAAGTTACGAGGTCCGCGCCCGACAAGGAGATTCAGCCCCTTTCAAGTTGATCTCTCTGAAGTCTAAAAGTGATAATGAGTGGGAGTTTGCAATAAAGACACCCTTATACACACTTCACATAAAATGTGCCAACATTCCCACATACTTGTTTTGATATGCAGATAGCTATGAAAGAAATCTGAAAACATTCATGCCCCCTTCTTACAATCACATAATACACTTAGTGTACACCCACACACTCCTCGAAAGAAAACACAGAAATGGGCACATTTTAGAACATTTTTACACAAACACACATCCTCGCACTTAGATATGTGCATTGTGCTGTACACCCACGTAAAAAAGTACTTATACATCCTCAATATCTGGACCTAAAATAATCTTCTCCTTATGCAATCTGCATGTTATATAATGCATGCCTGTCATTATCACAGCGCTCCTTCACGCCCTGCTGTGCCTTTCCACCTACAGCACCACACAGACAGGCAGACACACACACACACACACACACACACACACACACACACACACCCTGCACCTTGTGTTGACAGTCATATACTCTACTCTAGCACTCTCACCCACGTTGAGTGTGTGCTCTCAAACAGCCAGCCAGTTGAGTGAAAGAGAAAGACAGAGAGTGGGTGGGTTGGGGGGACTGAAAGTGAAAGAGACAAAGAGGGAAAACGTAGAGGGAAGTGTACATTCAGGCAGACACTACACATTTTCATGATTTTATGAATTTGTGCATGTGTGTGTGATTTTTAGAGTTGTATGTGTGTCTGCTCTGCCAAAACTCCCCTTTCACCCATTGAAACTGTTTGTGGGTGCAGCAGTTTAGCAGGTATTTGAGGCTACATAACCCCACATAACCTTAGTCGTGTTTTCATTTTCTTTACCACCCTGTTCCTCAGGCTCAGATACCAGGGAAAACATGCATGTCTGGCATGTCATCCTCTCACAGAATGGAAAGGGAATCAACCCCCCGTTCTTATTGTTCAGCTACATTTCTAAAAACTGTGCTATAACGAAAGCTCGCACTGTACTTCATCTAAAGGTCCAGTGTGTAACATGTTTAGTTGTTCGTTATTGAAATAGGTGTTGCCCGTTCAAAAACTTTTCCTTTTTCATGAATGTTTGGGGTCTCCATATTCATCACCATCTTGAAATACGTTAGCTGGTAAGGGACATACAGGACATACTGCTCCGCCTTTTGCATTTTCGCTGTCACATGGTAAACTCACAGGTGCTGCTAATCCTGCTAATGGATATCGTTGCTTGCCGGCCCTGGTAAGTTTGAAGAAGGAAACATGGAGGATTCCACACATATTCAAAATCTCACTTTTAGGAACAGGAGTCTTCTTCTTTGCCCAGAAAAAGAAAAAGGATATTGAAAAAGAACAAAAGACGAAGGCTACCGTTGCTGTAATACGTACTTGCGTAGCGTGAGAGAGTTGATTGCGATATTTGATCTCACAACAGTAGATGCAAGAAATTCCTGCACATTGACCCTTTAATCAATGTATATGAAAAGTGCAGCTCACGCAATTTTTAAATCATTATAAAGGGAACTGACTAATCAAGCAATATGGGTACTTCCAGTCATTTAGAAAGCAGTATAGTAACTCTGTAATATTGCACAAATCTCTCCTAAGGTACAAGCTAATCATGAAGTAGTTCTGTGTTTAGGGAACTTTTGAATCAGTCAAGGGGACCTCCATGCCCACTGTTCTCAGATCTACACTCTCACAGTTGCAGGGTATGAGAATTGGCTTGGGAGCTCAGCAGAGGAGCCAGGAGTGTGATGAATAATCCAAAACAGAGGCAGGTGTTTGAATACAGTTGACACAGTGCCAGACTACTTTAAGGTGACAGACACACCTGTCGGGGTGGGTGTCCCACAAGAGGGAAGTGGTATATCATAGGATGCATTTACATTCAGACCCACATTTTGGTGTGGGAATGTGCGTTTTTGTTCAATTGCAAACATGTGTATGCAATCTGTCAGTTTCCAGAGTCTTTTCTTCGCTCTTTGTCAATCGTTTTCTTTGGCCCTGACTCGCTAACCCTTGTGTATGATCAAGCAGTGTGTTCTCCTCCTCCTCCACACTTCATCTACAATAGGGGTCAACAACCTTTCAACCCTGCCTCCCACCATTTAACACCCACAGTTCTTCAGCCAGGCCTGCCTCTCTGCCTGCTGGAAATCTGCTCACAGACGTGCACAAGCATAATATATTGCAAAGTATCGGTTTTGGTATCACTGTACCGAAAGCGTAACATCTGAGACATCCTGTAGCCTATAGCATCAATAGTGTCCTGAAAGCCTGTCCTCAAGTTGTGTATTACCTTCCCTTTCCTGGCTTCCCTATTCATTTCTTTTTTTATCCTTCGCAGCATTAAAATTACTCGACAAAACATCGTTTTCTAATTTAATTTGGCTTCTTTTTTTTGTAATTATTAGCAGAGATCGTCAAATAGCTGCGTGATAAAGGTTCTCTCTCAAGTGGGACTCTCCCTATTTTCGTTTTGAAAACAAGCATTAAACCCACTCAATCCTTTTTTCAATATAATTTTCAGCACCCTCTATAACAAACAGCATGAGCCATGTGTTGAGTAAATGGCTGTGACCGTGTGTGGCTGGGCAACAGATTTGGTGTGGGAGGGGTTGTAGAGCAAGAGCAATTATGGCAGTGTATATCAATGTTGCCTTGAATACCGGCAGTGATAAAGGTATTCCAGACAGTATCTCTGAAGCCGGTCTAGACAGGCGTTCTAAAAATGAATGGCACTTGTACTTCTAACAGGAGACCTGGGCATGCTCTCTCAGTGGAGTAGTCATCATGATGTTTGCTTACAGCTTGCTGACATTTTGCTGCTAAACAGCAAACCAACAAAAAACCCAGTTTGACTGTCAGTCGCCAGGGGACAGCGCCAAAAACAACACATCTTTGGAATAAAAAGTAACCCCCCTCCTCTTTCACACACACTCTTGTCATTTCTCTGTCAAGCTGTTTCTAAAGATTTCTTTCACTCTCCGAGTCTCTTCATTTATCTCTCTCTTTCCCCTCTCCTCTTTCCTTAACCCCCCTCCTTGTGAGCTACTGATCTCATAGCATGAGAGTACTACTCGCATCAAGGGCTCCAAGGTAGACGAATCATGTGGCCAACTAGTGAGAGAGAGACTGCTACATGTGAGCCAGTGAAGCTGAGCATGTAAAAAAAAAAAACTAATGGAAAACTTGGAAAAGTAATTTAGAAAAAAACAAGTGAGCTGCAAGAATTGAAATGCAAAAGCATGACTGTGCATCAGCACTGTGTGACATCACTCCAGTTGCATAAGAATCACTGTCACGTAACCGATAGTAATGTTTGTTTCATGTTTTTGTTATAGTTTGTGATGCATGTGATGCCAACAAATTGAAACCAAAGTCATCTCTTTGTGGTTGCAAATGTAGTTAGTGCAGGCATACCATCAGGTTGAGACAGTGGAAAAGTGCACAAATGAAACTCTCATCTGTAGACACTTAAATGTCAATAAATGACAACAATATGACACCCGCGTTAGAAAATGCCAGCCACAAAGTTTGCAGAATACCTGTTAACTGTTCCACTTGTTCCCTGCTGACCCATGCATGCACACCGGCATGTTCAGTGTAAGTGTGTGAATGTATTCACAGAAGCAGAGAGACAGACGAACACTGCAGGAGTCTGCCATGGTCAGAGGAAGAGGAGAACATGGTGGAGGAATTTTTGCTTCTGCTGACTGGCTAACCTGCATGCAATTAGTCAAGTCATATTTTTAACTGATATTGCGTAAAAGCCAGCTTAAGGAGCCGTGGCTGCCCTATTTATACCCTAGGGGCTAATGGCCTGTACCACTACACAGGGGGATTTCCTCCCAGAACTATACTAAGCCTTCCTAAGGCTGTACCAGTTGGGATTCACAGGGATTAACCCAGCAATACATTATCGGCGTCACTCTCTGGTCTGCCTCACTCATGCTGTTTCTCATCCAATCAGCTCTTTCCTTACAGTGTTTGGCATACTTTGTTTACAACTCTGCTTTTCAGAAGGCGGTATGTTCTGTTTGTTTTTACTGCACTGATGGCACACACTGATGGTCTTATTCTTCATCAAAACACAGATATTTTCATCAATTTGTGTTTAGGGAAGTGCGGAAGTCTTTCATGAGTGAGCACATTTTCACAAAAAATTCTATCTTGTTGGCTGCTGGCTCATCCTGCTGATGAATAAGTTCAGGACCCTGAAGGCTGACCTGGCCCTTTGCCCAATAAAGCTATCACCCTGTTCTTTTGTCAGCTTAACCCGGCTCCTTGTGGAGTAAGCCACCACACACGGCTAGTAGTACTCGCCTCCTCCCCTCACCACCTCTCGCCATCCATCTATCCATCTATATATCTATCTATCTATCTATCTATCTATCTATCTATCTATCTATCTATCTATCTATCTATCTATCTACCTATCTATCTATCTATCTATCTATCTATCTATCTATCTATCTATCTATCTATCTATCACACACACAGAAGGATGGACCCACAATGCACAGCTTAGGTACATTACAAGCAAAAGGGAGACAAAGGGAAATCCAAAAATGTGAATCTAACTCAAAACAGTAACTTGACACAGGGAAGGAACGTGACACTATCTATCTATCTATCTACTATCTATCTATCTATCTATCTATCTATCTATCTATCTATCTATTGTCCCGATTTGAGTCTTCCACGATGCATGGGTGCCAATTCGATTTGTATTTAACAAAAACAATAACACAAGTTAAAACAAGTTGAATAATACACTTCTCGAAACAATATATCATGAAATATTTCTAAAAACTAAATGTTGTCTAAAATGAATGCACATCACATGTCAGTCATTCAGTCTGACATTTATTTAATTTGTAACGTGGTACATAACATGTATTTTCTGCATTTTCTGCTTTCGGTCTGTCTTTCTGGAAACGGAGATGATGCAGTCATCAGAACAGAACACAACAGAAAACATTCAGGGGGATAATTAAAATATAGAATTTTAAAAAAATTAAAAAATATTGATACATCCGATTCTCAATTGTCTATCTATCTATCTATCTATCTATCTATCTATCTATCTATCTATCTATCTATCTATCTATCTATCTATCTATCTGCTGTGTCCTCTGCACCCCCCCCCCCCTTTCCCCTCCACTCTCCTCTAATTTCCCCTCTGTTCAGATCTGTTACATTCAGCAACAAATTTCTGCTGCCTCAGACGTCCATCATAGATCCCCCACTCAGCCTGAAACGTGATCAGACACCCCACACGAGGCTACGCATGAGGAAGAAAAAATAAAATGCCAAAAGGACCAGAAGCTAAGACTGTAAAACATGTTCCATGTTCAAAAGAACCTGCTGAGGAGAGGGAGGGAATCTTCCACCACTACGATTTGTTGGGTGTAGTGTGACTCATCTGACCTTTCTTGTCTAGGCCTGACCCTGTGTGTGCGTGTGTGTGTGTGTGTGTGTGTGTGTGTGTGTGTGTGTGTGTGTGTGTGTGTGTGGGTGGGTGTGTGTGTGGGTGTGTGTGTGTGTGTGTGCTTGCGTGATGGACAGATTAAATAGTGTAAAGCCAGAGAGAGACAGACAGGAACAGCAAGCTTGAGATGGAGAAGGAGTGCGCCAAATGTCTGTGTTGCCATAAATGATTGACAGCGCAGTGTGACTCCACTGTGAGTTTTTTCATGTTGATGTTTGCCCGCTCTGTGTGTGTGCGTGTTCAATATGCTAAATATCAAAGTATGCATGCATAAGTAGAGCACAACAGTCATTTCTATATCGCGATATTGTAGTAAACACCCTTTGATGATCCCCGTCGTTGCTCCGTTTCCTCGTCTTTCACTATGACTGAACGTCTAAATTTATATCAAACACTTACTAGTCATATGATTTACGTAAAAAATGTTGTATTAGTACTAAATGCTGTTCACAGGGCAGAGGTATCAATAGCATTCATTGTTTGGTTCGCTTCATTAGCTGTTCTTCCTATTTATTAACCTTTTTTATATTTTGAGTTGTATTCATATTGGTTACAAATGTAGTAGTAGATCATTTATAATTATAATAATAATTTATACTGTTTATTGATCCCCAGTGGGGAAATTACAAGAAATTAATGTTACACCTTACTGTAACACCTTACTGTGTGAGCAATGGGTTTATTTGTGTAACTTTACTTGTAATGCTGCCAGCTGGATATTCAAATAAATTATTACGTTTTTTTTTTAATATTTAGAAATACCAATGACACTAATATTTACAGTTTTCTATTTGTAATCAAATTTTTATATATAAGAATTCTGCGATTTCTTGACCTATTGATAATTTTTTATTGAAAATGAATTAATACAATTATGATCAGATTTTTTTTTTCATGGGATCTTTATGATTTTGTTTTATTTAAAGTTGAAATAAGATATTGTTGTCACCTTCCTTTAACAAGACAGAATATTACATTTCCATTTGACATTGCAAGATGGCCCTATATCTCACAATGTTGTTTAATCTTTGCTCCAAAATTCTCCAACATTTAAAAGAGGAACATATGTAATGTATCTTTACTTTATTAATTGTGATACTTTAAGTGAATCCAAGCAAATACAGAAATGCCAGAGCAGACAGCGCTTCTGCCCACACAACCTCAGTGCACATAGGTTTCAAACAGCATTCACTTTGAAAAGTAAAAGTAATTTCCTAAATGTCAGAGGAGACTTTTTTTTGCATTTGTCACCTCGTTGTAAGAATGTTTCAATGTGGCCCGCTAGCCAACGTGTCTGCACACACATCCACATCTGATTACCTTTTCCACTCCATTGAAGTTGAGCACAAGGTTAACCTTTATTTCCAAAATATTTATGGATAAAAATCTGTATTTTGGGTTGCCTGAATTGCTCAGTGAAATAGAGAACATAAAGATTGCTTTTTTACAACTCCCCACCAATAATGATTTGATTGCTTCATTAAATCCTATTTCTCCGCATGCTCCAATTTACATTTTGTGTTCCTTTATTGCATTTCTGCGCTGGTAATTAACATAAGCTTGTTTGAACTGAGGTTTGGCCTTGTTTCCTTGACTAGAAGCCGACGGGGTTATTTGCATAATGTTGCATATTCAACCTTGTGCTTGTTTATTATTTTGTAAAAGGTTTCTATACAGACAGTTTTCTGATTTCTTGCCGTGAATGAGCTACACTGCTTTCACCAATTCAGTCCTAATAAGCCATACCAGCCATACCAACACACTTCACTGACTGAATCACTGAGGCAAATCATTCAGAGCTCTCCTGCAGTGCTCCTAGCGTATGAGCCTGTGTTGTGTGTGTGTGTGTGTGTGTGTGTGTGTGTGTGTGTGTGTGTGTGTGTGTGTGGTGTGTGTGTGTGTGTGTGTGTGTGTGTGTGTGTGTGTTTATATGTGTTCACGCATATGAAGTCAAACCAAATTTATTCACAAAAGTTCTTTTAACAACAGGTTTGTCAGAAAGTGCTTTGAGAACAAAGGACACAAATTCAGACGGAAACTACAGAACAAGTATATTGTCTTTGTGTATGTGTGTCTGTGTGTGTGTGTGTGTGTGTGTGTGTGTGTGTGTGTGTGTGTGTGTTTGATGAATGTGAGCTTTAGTTTTGAGTCAGCAGCATAAGTAAAAGCCTAAAGTCTGAGAGTGTGTGTGGGATGAGCCTTTCACCACGTCCCTCCCTGTCTCTCATCAACTGTCTCTCTGCCTCCCCTTCATCCTTTCCTCTTTTTACGTGCCAACGTTTCTTCGGAAATATAGATTAACTAATTAATTGATCCATTCATGACTTTTTTTATGTTAAAAGATACATTTAACCAGTTAAACTTAAGTGGAAATCATACCTACAGACAGCATGGCGGCATACTGTCGATTTATCCAGCCCAGTATATAATCTGTATGTGCTGCATCCTTGACTGTTTGTGTGTGTACGTTTGTTTGTGCAGATATG
The DNA here is from genome assembly GCF_008692095.1 of Etheostoma spectabile. Lineage (NCBI taxonomy): Eukaryota > Metazoa > Chordata > Actinopteri > Perciformes > Percidae > Etheostoma > Etheostoma spectabile. The sequence goes on from NC_045739.1 coordinate 4,878,321, forward strand.
TGTGTGTATGCATGTTTGTATCCCTCACAGTGATTAAAGCAAGTGGGCGGCAGCAGCAACTGGTCTGCTTGTGTGGCTCTGCATAGCAGACATGTTTCTCACTGCTAGATATTACTCATTTCCTCAGCCCTTTGCACACATAGGCACACGCACACACGCACACACATACACACACACACACACACACACACACACACACACACACACACACACTCTTGACACACACACAGTCACATACACAACAGATACTGAGACGGATAGCAGGCTCTCAGTTCTTTCCCTCAGTTTGGTGGGCTCGCTGGTGTTTTTTCATCCGCACAGAGATCAGAGGCAGTGTGTAGCTGCTGATATCTGCAGGTGTCGTAACTAGTGGCAGTGCTGTGGAGGAGCAGTTTAGCACAGTGAGGAGCTCAGGAGTGGGTTGACCCTCTGGGAGGACTGGAAAATGAATGACTGCCAAGACTGGGACAAGGGCTCAGCCTGCACTAAGGTCAGTCTCGCATCACAGCAACTATTAACTCCATCCAACCTGTCTGCCTGCTCCCACATTCTCTCACTGCTCTTTTGGATTCAAAAAGCTGTTGTTTAGCACTTGTCTCTTGCAATTAGCACTACTGGACTATATGTTAGTGTTGTATTTGATATTAGCAATCTGGACAAAGCTAGAGACTAATCTTTTGCAGTTCTGTTTTTTTATAGGTTTGTAGTCATGAGTGTAGAGGAGCGTCAGACAGTTCCCTGAGAAATGCATGTAGAGAAAAGGCGGGATAAGGTGGAGCGGTGCAAATACATATGTCAAATTCAACAATTAATTGAGAGCAAGTTGAAGAATGTAAGCATTTTACATTTTGATATAAAAACATAGTCGAAGTCGAAGTCTATAACAACTAACTGTTTAAAACGGTTTTCTATTTTTTTAATCAATTTTAAGCAAAAAAAAAGGAAAATAACTTGCAAGCATGTAATGTGCTTGCATAGCAAGCAAAAAGTCTTGAAGTAGTATTACATTGGAAGGAATGGGTTATATAATTATGTCTGTGATCTGTCGGTTTTTATATATTTAAATGCAACCAGCACAGTAGCTCCAGCTAAACTCCAGTTCTGTGTGCAATGTCTGCACAGTGTAGGAGTATTCTGTTAGAATACATTTCTCTGCAAACACCTCCACATGCACAATCACGTTTTGTTTTCTTGTACTTTTTTGGTAAGTTTATATTAGGTCTACTTTGAAACCTTATTTCATAAGGGCTGTCGAAACGACACGGGTGTCAGAGTCATTTGAGGACAAGTACTGAAACCATTTTTTTATTAGGAGAAATCTGGATTCTGGACACGTTATTGTGCAGCGAAAGGTAAAAAAAAAAAAAAGTGATAAGTTAGACAAATTCAGACCTTTTGAATATTGTGTGTAAATAATTGTGTTTTGAGATAGCTTTTTCCTGTGGAATTTGAGTTAATGTTGTTGCTTCTTTTCTTTTCTTTTTTACTTGGCAAAAGTTTGTAAAGTTTATTTGTAAAAATTGAAAAAATGTATTTGTCATGTATGTATTTTTAATCAATACATTGCGTAACTATGCAAGTGTTAATGCTGTGTTACTCTTCTGATATAAACTGCTTGTCACATTTAATAAATTGATGAAAAACTGATTATTCTAGGAAAACCAGTGATATAAAAAATATACATGAAAATGTGGGTTAGAAAAAGAATAATTTCCAAACGTTGCTGCAGTCCGAAGCCATTTCATCCAAAGAATAGTCATTTTTATGAACCCAAGAGGTCAATGTGCGTTTATAGCCCACAGAAAGTCATATTGTCTTTCAAAAATATGTCGCATAAATTGCACTTGGACAAGATTATACATCAGAACAGCCACATGTCTGTTGACCTAATAGTCCATCATAATCATTTCCCACATTCTAGTCCATCACACCCGTCCTGTCAGTGTCTGGGACGTTAAAACCCTCTCCTCTCACCACACAATCTTCAGTATTTTTTTTCACTCAGATGCACAAACAGCTTGCTCTTCTCTAACACTTATTCTGTTTTTGGACCAAGTCACTTGATGAGCAACAGTTTACCCGCCTCTCCATGGAGTATCCCCATCTAACCTCTCTAACCGAGTGGATGTGTGAGTGTGTGTGTTGTGTGGTGCGTGTGTGTAAGTGTGGACACAGTTGCCATGGTGACAGTGTGGTGGATGGGGAGACGGCAGGGAGTTGGTAGGCTGTTGAGACAGACTTGCGGGTGAGTGCGGGGCTGAGTGGCAGCATGGCGCAGTGGTGTTGTGGCGGCGGTGGGAGCAGCTATGGTGGTGGTGGCAGTGGTGGTGAGGAGGAGGGAACAGCTGGGCTGGCAGAGCGGTAACCATCCCTTCAAAAGAGCTCATTTAAAACGTTTGGAGGAGAATTTGTAGAGCTCCCCCGCACTTCTCACTGAATGAAACAAGACTGCAAAATCTCTGACACATTTGAGGACTCAAACACAAACACACACGCACACAAAGACCTAAACAAATAAACACATTCACACATTTCTTCCAGAAAGAAAAAACACACACACACACACACACACACACACACAAACACACACACAGACATTCACTCACATTTCCCCACACCCCTGCTGTGATATGAAAAGACACATATCCTGTATCCACAACAACTGGTGGTAATATCAACAGTGTTTCTGTCAGCTTTTGGGTGGGTGGCGACCAGCTTTGCCTATCACTGGGGGAGTTAGTACAGGCGCCTGAGGGAGTGTTTGTGTGTCTGTTGCTGTCTGTGTGTGTGTGTCTGAAAGAGAAGGGGTGGGGGGGTTCTAGTAGTAAGCTCATACAGAATACAGAGAACACCCGGGGGTGTCGTGGGGGTGGTTCATGAAAGTTGTACAAAAACATATCTACATATTCCAATCATCCCCTCAGAGTCAGAGATGAAAACTCTCCTGCTGTGAGCGATGCACACATACTGCACTGCCTCTGAACTTCATTGGCTACAAAATGTATTTTTAGTCCACATGTGGGAGTAATGTGTTTGAATGAAACAAGTTAGTTGGGTAGTTTCAGTCCCACCGCAGTGCGCATAGGTAATGACTAATTAGCGACAGCTATCAGAAAGCCAAGAGTTTCTAACCCTTTGAAAATAGTGTATATGAGCGATATGTACTGGCTGATTCCTCGCCATCTGTCTGATGAAGCGGAATGGTTGTTTGTATGTATATCTGACCAGACCAACAGCTAAGTCTTAACTACAACTGAACAGTCATGTTCATACTAAATCTCTCTTTCTTCTATCTCTTTCCTTTCCCTCCTTTTTGCCTACCCTGTCTCTACTCTCTCCAGGTGAGTGGCGCTCCAGTACAAAACAATCAACAGTGATCTGACCGGGATGCTGTGTAGCAGCCTTCCCCTCTGTCTGCGCCCCTCTTTCTCCCGTGAGGCCCATGTGACCTAGCCTACACCCACACAAAGGGGGCCCCCAGTGCCGCTGGAGCCCACCCATGAATCCCAGCCCCGACCGCGGCAAAGAGTGCCTCCCTCCCAAGAAAAGGGAGTCTCGGCAAGGTTCATCAGAGCACCACAACCCCCTGGACGAGTTTAAACCCCCGGTGCCACTCCGGAGTCGGTCCAGTGCAGGGGGAGGGGAGGGAGGCAGAGAGGCTAGTGACAGGGACCGTGCTCTGATTAACCCAAATCCCCATCTCCTACATACTCCTCCACCCCTTCCTGCTCCAACACCAGGCCTACCACTGCCCCTACCATGGCACCTGAGCTACTCTCCCTCTGTCTCTCTCCCCCTTTTCCCAGGGCAGGTCAGCGAGAGGATGGGCTCAGGGTCTCCCGCTTGGAGAGATGATTCTCTCCCCTCGCCTCTGTCCCACCAGTCCAGGTGGCTTAGAGGGGATGGGCCCCTCTCCTTGCCACCTTCCCCATCCTCCTCCTCCGCTTCCTCCTTCAAGACTCCCTTCCCAGCCGATTCTAGAGAGATATGGTCCTACATTAACAGTGGCCGGCGGGACAACAGCTCCTCTCTCTTCTCCCCATCCTATTTGTTTAGTCACCACTCTCTCTACCCTCAACAGCCAAGCTTCGTTGAAGCCAGACACAGATATTTGGGTAAGAGACTCAACGGCCTGGACGGGCCAGGCAGCAGGACTGCCTCAACCTCCAGGCCTCTGCTCACAGGAGAATATGGGAATGACAGCAGCAGAACCCGGCTGGACATCAGTCCACACAGCTCCCATACCAACGGTGGACGGAGACAGCAGGAGGATCTAACATCCCGTGTCCTTCCTGGAGGGCCATTTTTGTCAGACTCTCAAGCTCAGGAGGGCCCTGAGCCACATTCCTCACTGCAGGACAGACATCCACATGGAATGGTTAAGACAAGCCTACTCTCCACCAGTCCCCACCCCCTCGGACCAGTCCCCAGGGCTGGTAGAGGGGGACTTTTGGACCCCCAAGGGGTCACACCAGCTGAAGCCCAGATCTACTACTCCTTGGGATCAGTGTGCCACCCCAGCCCTCAGGTCCAAGCATACCCACTCTACAGTCCCTCAGGAACAGCGCTGTACAACCTGCACAGGGAGCCCGGACCCAGGCAGCACAACCAAAGGAGCTCACCCCTGGGTCTGCCTAACAGCCATGACAGGTCACAAAGAGACCGGGACAGAGACCAAGAGAGAGACAGAGACACTCTTCTACAAAGGGACAGGGAGCAAGGTAAAGACAAAGAGAAGCACCTACAACGTGACAAAGACCAAGAAAGAGACAGTGAGCGTGAGAGACGACGGGACAGAGAAAGACACAGAGGGAGAGAGTTATCTCCTTTGCATCTTCACACCTCAGCCCCAGCCCTTTACTCATCTCCCCCTGCGCTCCTACCTCACTTCACCAAGGGTTCTCTGATTGAGTTGGCCAGTGGGCGGTTGAAGAGGGTGGAGGAGCTGCGGACCGAGGATTTCCTGAGGAGCGCAGATACCTCCCCAGAGTTCCACCTTAGCACTTGCACAGTGCTGCTGATTTCCCCCAGCAGTGCACAGGGCTTCAGCCACCTGCAGGTCCACCTCACAGACCGCAACACCCAGGTCAGCTTTCTCATTAGATATATGCTCTGGTTTACGCGCCGATATTGCTGGATACAGTAATCCAATATAATTGAATGAATAACTGCATGACAAGATGAGTGTTAATGCAAACCAGCCACAGTTTAGGCTTTCTGTGTTTTCAGGTAAAAACATCAGTTTGATTACTAACACGTGTTTTTCAGGCACACCAAAGTCAGATTGTGGTGATAATAAGTGACAGAAGAGACCTCTTGGTTGAGTATATTCAGTAACAATGTTGTTGTTTTGTGTAGGAATTACTGAAGGTCTTGGTGGAGTATCCGTTCTTTGTGCAGGAGCGAGGCTGGTCTTCTTGCTGCCCTGAGAGAACCACACAGCTGTATGGCCTGCCCTGCCGCCAGCTCATGGAGGGGGATGTCTGCTTGGCTCTCACCCCCACTCCCACCCAAACCCACCGGACACACACGCGTACTGGCTCCAGGGCCCATCGCACGCAACTCTCCTCCAGGGCTGCAGGAGAACCCAGTAGCTCGCACAGGGAGGAGATGCCACCTCCCCCTCCTCCCCCACCTCTTCCTCACCATCCACCTCCTACTCCACCGGCCCCTTTACGTGCTCTGGCTGAGCCTCCCGCTCAGGAGCAGCCGCGTCTACGCAAACGACGTTGGTCTGCCCCAGATACCCTTCCCTCAAGCGGAACTGTTGAAAGCCTCCTGGATTTACCTCATGGCTCCAAGCTAATGAAGTGGCAGTAGAAACTTGGAAATGCATATACATACATGCATAATTACACACATACACGCACACACACACACACACACACACACACACACATACAAGCACATACACACCCTCCTTGTCTCTATTGCACCCACCAAGACAAACACTGGAGAGACCTTAAGGTAGGGTTGCAGGGAAGGAATAAAAACAATAGAAAACGCAATTTACAAGTGTTCACATTGTTGCCCAAGATATTAACCTAGTCCAACCTAGTCTGGCCCTTGATGCACCCTTTATTCCTATCCTTTCCTTTCCTTTCCTATCCTATCCTTTCCTTTCCCTCAACCTTACTCAGCACAATCCTAAAAGGAGCAGCAGCTGAAGGATCTCTGGATGACTCCTTACAGACACACTGAAGACATTTAGTGAGACAATCAAGCACTTGTCTGTGTTCACTCTGTTTTTGTAATGGTTGTCCCAAGCACCTACTTACTAACAGTGTTTTCTGCAGGGTTTTCGATTTTCAATCAGTATTATGAAAGTAAACGCTATTGAAGAAGTGCAGATATATATGAACAAAAGTTGACTATAAATATTACATTACAGATGTTATATTCAGTAAATATGCTAAACAGATTTAATGCAATCTCTCTGTCAATTTCGCAGTGCATTTTAGTTTTTTTTAATTGTCTTGCTTCTGAGCCGATGTCTACATGTCGGCCTGGGCAGGCAAGGTGAATGTATGAGCAACTCTTCGCCTTTTTTATTCTCATCACTGGGAGTCCTTTCAAACAATTGATTGTTCGTCAAGGCATTACCCTCCAATATGTTCTTAACATTATCTCTGAGAAAGGGAGAACACTAATGAAAACTGCGTAACAGACAATCCCACCCACACAGACAGGTCTGTGCCACATCGCCTCGACACTCATAGTGTTTTTCCATTAAAAACTGACTGATGGAAAGATTCAAAAGTGCAGTATGGCATAAGAGATATGGTGCTAACAACACGTTGGAACATGATGCTTTGTGAATACCCTCCACCCCTCTGTACGCTTCTGTTCCCATCTCATTTTTTACGTACTGTATTTGTTTGAAGGCAGGGAAAATGATGAAAGTATTTTAAACTCAGATACGGGTATCTCCTCTGATTCAGCACACTCTCTCACTTTAGTTTTTTGTGTTTGTTTTATTGTTTTTTTTAAATTTTATTTTCAAACAGAATCCTTACCTGTTGATTTTTTTCTTTTTAAATGTCATAGCTACAAAAATGTATATTTTTAAAAATTGTGAATCTGTTATATGATGTTCGCTAGAAATAAAGGAAAAAAAGCTTTATAGATTTAATTAAAGGTGTGAATTTATTCTCCGTGTGTGTTGTAAAGTGCAATCCACATACATTATCAGTTAATACAGATTGAGTATGATGTTAACAAAAAAAGTACTGGCACATGTTTTACATTAATAGTATGTTAGCAAACATTTTTGATTGCGTTAATCAAGATGTTTGCTTTAACAAGCTGATTACTCCCACCAGTGAAGCTACATGTTGGACAGAATTTAAAAAAAAATCAATATATTTCCATACAATGAAACACCTCCACTCCATTGTTTCTTCATCATACATACATGTTCACACTGAATAGCCTCTGTATTGTTTGCTCTGCTCTGGATGTCTTTCATGATGATGACAGGGAAGCAATAAAGCAGTAATCCACTTGTATATTGTTCATAGCTACCCTGGTGCAGGGTAGCATTCCCTGTCCTCCTACATCTTCTCTTCTTCTGTTTTGGAGGTGAGAATTGGCCGCTTCTCCTGAATCTCTTCCACGTTGAACCTCTGCATCAGTTCCACTGCAAACAAGGGCACCACCTGGCCAACAGTGTAGTACACAGTCAGTATGATTATGAGGACCTCTACTGGTGCATGAAAAGACTACGGCTACGCTCCTACTGACAGGAAGCATTCAAACAGGAATTTTAAGGTTCTGCCTGGATTGTTTGAACATCCAAGAGTCGACATACCTTTTAACATGTCATAAAAAAATCACACAGAACTGTATAAGTCCAAGCCCATAGTTGTTTAGCATTTGAGGAAAATGCACAAGGTGGATCAAACCCTTGACAGCAAATCAAACTGACAAACTGTCCCTTGCTTTATACTGTAGAAATGTTAAAACAAAAGATGCATACTGAAATGCCGGTATGAGAGAGAATGAAGGGAGAATTTTTGGTTAATATGAATCTCCAAAAAAAACCACACACATGTTGTGTTTAGGTGCTAAGTCCACAAAACTGTAATTGTAATTTCACAAAGGAAACTGATCCCTATGAAGAGCCTCATATTAAAAAGAAATGTAATTTACACATTTTTATCTCAGGAGGATTCTCAACATTTTTTGATGGGATGAGCATTCTGTTTGGAGAATCCTTCTGAGATAAACGTGTAAATAATTGTTCTTAAATATGACATCTTCTATAAGCCAAATGAGATGACGTAAAAAAAAAAAAAAGGTGATAAATTATGTTCTCCTTTTCCACCCACCTGCGCCATGATCAGCTTCCTGGTTTTAGGTACGTTGGGGTCTGGATACTCCTCTCCGAAGCAGAGCTCAATCTCATACGAAGGTGAATGTCCCTTCCCCTGTAAACAGCTCTGAAGCTCTGTACACACACATTTTATATTGGAATATTTGGATTTGATCATACAGACATATTGCCTCTTTGCATAGAGCAATACTGAGAGTAATGAAGTATCCCAAAAAATCAGTCTCTCTTTGAATAAATCACATTATGTTCCAGCTAGATTTATATGACTAACTGGTATGAAAAGGTTTTTTGTGTCTGCTACTGCATGAATTGCCTTACCATTGAGAAATGTGGCAATGTCGAGCAGCTTGAAGGTCTTTTCTCGTTCCAGTTTGTTGGGCCGGTCAGTGTGTTGGGCCATGGGACCGCTCCAGTACACCCTGCCCTGGCAGAACCGCTTGATGAACACCCCATCTGGGGCTACCCATAGTAGCACACCTCTCTCCAAATGACAAAGAAGGCGGTTCATCGCTTCAGCCAAGCACGACGGAAGGGATACAGAGCTTGGGGAGGGGAAGGAGAGCTGCTGGGCAGTGCAAGGCCCGTAGATCCGTTCATTTCCCAACGGGACGCGGCCCTGCAGGATGAAGCACCCATCTGGGCTGCTGGTGGCCACTTTCATGACCCTCTGGCCCTGGTACAGCAACACCACCTGCATACGGAAGTCTGAACGCACAAAATGTGTTCCAGCTCAAACAGTGCAAAGGCAAGTGACATGTTGTTTTTTATATGCACAATCCCATAAGCTTACCTGATATAGTAAGTGTGGGACTGAGGAAGGTTATAGGAGCAGGGTTCTGAATTAGAGGGTTTTTTTCTGTGAGCTCACAATACATGTGTTCCCTCATCAGATCATCTAGAGCAGAAAAGACACATTATTCAATCAGTACTTTCTCAATACTATATGTGTACTGTATTGTCATATTTCAATTTCTTTTGTTTTTAAATATAAAGTCAAAGGTAAAATTCTTACCAACATGAGTCCTATTTCTAAAGACCAGATGGGGTCTATATATGTTTGTTCATTGGATCCACATAGGCTCCATGTATGTACCCAGGGCCCTCATGTGAGGAGGGTCCAAAAAGAGGCTAGAATGAATAGTTGTGGATGGGGGAAGGGGCCCATAGGAAATGCCTTTCTACAGGGCCCGGAATTTTGTGCTACGCCCCTGCCCACACTTACTTAAACTCATGACTGGGCCAAGGCCAACTACAAGTAGCGATCCTTAATGGATATTTAATTGGGATGGCAAGACATAAATTACTGTATGTCCCCATGTCAAATTCTAACCCACAAATATTTTGAAGCCAGACGCACAGCAGCCAGGGATTAAACCCCCATGGGAGGTTAATGGCAGGTGAGCACTAAACCAGCCTATGAACTAATCCGTCCGTATCCAAACCAACAAATAAATACAACTAAGCTAAAAGGTTCACAAAGAACCCCCAACAACAACAAGACTAAGACTACGGCCATGCTAGGGACTCATTGAGTGCACCAAATTACATGGCTTTCCATGAAATAGTTGGTGAGAGATTTCACTCATAACCAGAATTCTGTGCTTCATTGTGGCAATAGAGGATAAGTTAGAGGAGCACACCTGTAGCCGACCTTGGCCCATCTAGCAACCCATATGGTTAACCACTAACCCGTAGGAGGTAAGTGGACAAATGCGGTCAGGCTCTGTTTGGATTGCTCAGATGGGATCCAAATACCAGGCTAAAGCAACACTATCCCAATATTGATATTTTAACTGGGAAAGAATTGCCCATTTAATTTGAGTTGATGGATTCTTTGCCTTGCATCATCCATAAACATTCTATAGAACAGTTTGTGTGTAACCCTTACCAATCACCGGTTTTACTTCTTTACTTTCGTCAAATGATTCCTTTTGACAATGAAGCTACAAAAACAGAAACAAAAATTAGGTGAACACAGTTTGTTTTAACAGGGTGTTGAATGGCTTGGAGACAGCCACATCTGGCTGTAGATGTTTTGCCTGATGTGTTTAAGATTGTGATTGACTTTTGAGGTGTGTGTGTGTGTGTGTGTGTGTGTGTGTGTGTGTGTGTGGTGTGTGTGTGTGTGTGTGTGTGTGTGTGTGTGTGATTAGATTACAGTGATCATTTACTGCTGCAAGAACACACTGTTGTGTAAAGTTAGGTTTGTTTTGTGTTGTGTTGTCTACAGCTGTTGCTCATTTTGAAATTGTATTCAATGGCTGGTGCAGCCGGAGTTAATTTAATCAAGGAGGGGAAGTATTTGGGTAGTAGCCAGATTTATATTATTGATCCCTCTGTTGTGGTCTAAAGGATGCTTCTGTAGTGCGTAATAAAAAGAAAATTGGGAACATAATTGTGAATGGAATGTCGTAAAGTTCTGGAACATCTGTTGTCCTGTCAAAATATCAATACATTTTTTTTTTTTTAAATCAACCCCCTACACATAGGGTTAAACAATTTCTGAATCTTTGGTGACTTACAGTGGTAGTTTGAACAACCAAAAAGACAAACAACAAACTATTTTGATCAGTATATACTGAGAATAAATGGTCTTCCTCTAACTTTTTCACTGGGAATGTCTCATTTTTTTTTGATAATCAAAACGTAAGCCATAAAAGTCTGATTTTCATCCCTGATTTCCATTTGTGTTTCCAAAACTTTTAATGCACACTGATATAAAACAGGATTAAAAACAAAGAAAAACCATGAATGACGAGCACTGTTTAAAAAAAAAAAACGGATTGCCCTCATCCTGTGTTCTTAGCACAAAGTCAGTGAAACCTCCATTGCTCAGCAGCTTATATAGCTTATTCTCTCTATTTATTTAACTTACCTTTTTTCCCAGAAAACTGGGGCTCCTTGGAGACGTCTCAGGCTGGACGATCACGTCATCCTTTGTCTGGAAAGAGTCTGAGGAGAGCCACGAGTGGGAACAAAAAATGCGAGCAAATAAACCCCAAATAGGCCATTTAATACAAAAATTTTTTTTTAAGAAAAAAAAGCGAGGGAAGAAGACAGACATTACTTTTAATAAAATTTCCCTTTGTTTTTTTTGGTATATTGCCCTTTTTTTCCCTTAGATAATCTGTGAGCAAATTAAAAGTAAAGGGATTTTGGGTTACCTTACCTGGGCCTGGGGCCCTTTCCCGTGGAAAAGGGTTGACCTTGTGGGGTCATGATGCCCGCTGGTGGGGGGGGACCCCCGGGAAAGTTGTCCTTGTTGATGCACGCGAAGAGGGGGCCCCCACATGGTGGGGTGGCTTTATCCCTCCCCCCTTTACTTGCCTTGTAACAGCCCAGGCCTAACGGGGAAATTTGAAATTCATGCATACAAAATAATTGCAAACCCCGCAAAACTATGGTAAACACATTTTATTTTCCTTTTTTTACAGGGGGTACCTTAAAATAAATGCTTTTCTATTTTATTTTTTAACAACCATCCAAAAAACTGAAAGCAGCAAAAAAATGTTTTTAAAAAATTTTATTTATTTAATAAAAGATACTACAGCGGGGTTTTTCGTAGTGAAAATTAGTAAACAATAGGGGGAAAAGTTAGCAATTTTTTTGTGTCATAAAACTCTGTTAAAGTTTTTCTGTTTAGATGATTAAACAATTGAAATTTTAATTCTTAAACAAACAACCTTTTTATTTTATTTAATGATAATGTGAAATAATTCTAGACTTTGACGTAAAATAAAATCTTTGTGAAGAAAACCTTTTGAATAAACTTGAAGTTTTGAACACATTTAGCTTCATCCATTCGCTTCTCTATTGAAGCCCATTGGCATTTGAATCAAGTCCCCTATTGCTTCTATACATCTGTGTCACATCCTATGTCAATGCTGTAAACAGAAAAGTGACTAACTTTTTCCAGTAGAATAAAGGACAAATTACTTTTGACGTTTCTGTGTTTTCAACCATTTTCTAACACTTATGCAACACAGTCTTGCAACAAAGCATTGCAAGGAAGAACTTCTAAATAATAAGAAATAAGAGAAAAGAAAAACACTTTTACAACTAGAACTTCTTACTACGAAAGTGTTTTTTTCCCCTCTAATCAAGGCCTACTGCAGCCCATGAACGCATCATTTCCACACTTCTCCAATGAACCCACAATTCCACAAGGCCTATATTTTCAGACTTTTGAGGAAAAGAGTAAAAAAATAGTAGCAATAATAATAAACACAAAATCTTTATTTTTTCGGATGCAGTGTAATCCATTTTGAAGGGATGGCCTACCAATTTCAATTCTTCAAATAAATGGGAAACTGATTTTCATACAGAGCTGCAAAGAAGTAGCATACGAAGCATTTCTTGTAAAATGTAAAATAGTGAGCCAATTATTGTTGCTTCCGTGTAGCAGGCTAGAACATAGGCCTATATTTACTTATAAATATGCTTATTTTTAACCTTTTAAAATTAAGTAGTAGCTCAACATGTTACAATGTGCATAGGTTTGATTTTTGTTTTAATTTATGGACTGGAAAAAAGAGAAATATTATCTAACTGCCTTTACAACAGTCGACTGGATCCAATTCCTATCTGATAATAAATTCAAAACATGCAATCATTAGGCTATATTTCTTGATTAGACTTCCACATTATGTTTCAAGACTATGAAAGCGTGTCCACCTTAAAGAGAGCTGCGTCCTCCGTCTGTTTGTAGTCCTTCTTGGCTGCGTGTTTCCAAGGAATCCTGAACATAGTTTTGTTATCATCTTCCCAGAGAAGTCCTTCATATTCCCCACTGTCTATCTGAGCTATCAGCCACTCTTTCATGTGCATCTTAGCTTCCATCTGCAACACAGACTGGTGTAATGAAGGAACACAACTTTCAAATGTCAGAGAAGCATGCTCAAAGGAACCTCGCTCCCCACCTTGCAAACGGACAAAATAAAATGTAATATTTCATTATGATGCTGCTCAAGCTTCTAAAAGTCGCAATGCCGTACCCTAAAATTATAATAGTGCAGTTCACTAAAAAAAAAAAAAAGTTGTAGAAAAACAGACCTTTAACGTCAACGCTGAAGCCGTAGCTAAAAATGAATGTGCTATTGGAAGTGAAAGCGAAAGTATTGAGCTCATTTGATACTTTCGGTTTCCTCCAGTTTCAGCAAAAGTTGAATCATTTCCAAGTAAGGTGTATGGGGGGGGGGTGGGGGGGGCTAAGTGAGGATAGGTCCTTGGATCAGTGAAAGACTATGTGAAAAATAATTCACATATGAATACTATATGCTGAAATGTTACTTTTGTTGGCCTATTGACTCTAACGCAAATACTTCACTCTTCAGGCTATTCACATGATTGCAAAACTCAGCCAACTAAATATTTCTTTTAATTTAAAAAAAAAAGACTAAATCAATAAAAGTAGAAGTAGATGTGAAGTAAAAAAGGAAACGGACAATTGAGTAAAGGAGTAAATGATACGGGGTGAGTCATTTTCTCTCTCTCTCTCTCTCTCTCTCTCTCTCTCTCTCTCTCTCTCTCTCTTTCTCACACACACACACACACACGCGCACGCACGCACGCACACAACTCATTCCGAAAAGTTCATGTGAAAATGAAAGTATGTAGGTGTAAAGAGATTTTTTTTTTTTTTCGAGGACTCCTCCTCCTCCTCCTCCTCCTCCTCCTCCTCCTCCTCCTCCTCACAGGCGTTATTGTGCTGTCTGAAAATGTGTTATTTCTTAAGATCAGCAATGTCAGTGCAAAGTTCAGACTAATAAGAAATAAAAAGCCTCGCAGTGAGACATGGCAACATGAAGAAAAACACACGGTATAGTTTCCCCCAGCAGAGGGCAGTGGTAAACTGTGTTACTTCAACATCAGAAATCTGGGTTTCATTCAGACAAATTTTCCAAAAAAAGTCACGTGGATGGTTCCCATCAACGCTCCTCACAAGTTAAATAAATAATCAGTTCACTACTTTCATTGAATTTGTGTGTGTTTTTGTCAATTGTATGGCATTTGGAGAAAAAAGAATTGGTTAAACAACTTTAAAAAAGTGTAAAAAAAATGTCACTAAAAGTGACAAAAATGTGAACAAATGTCAAATAAAGTGACAAAAATGTGAAAAGATGTCGAAAAAAGTAACAAAAACGTCAAAAAAGTGACAAATGTAAAAGAGAAAAAGAAAAAAAGCTTTGAAAATTTGGGGAAAAAACCCACGAGCATTTTAAAAGGCTCAAAAAAGGTCGACAAACGTTGAAAAAGTGACAAAATCATTGGGGGGGGGGGGAAAGCCACAAAAGGGTCGAAAAAGACAACCATAACCTTGATAGAAGGTTTTTCATTTTAAATTTGGACTCAAAAAACAAAAATTTCCAGGAAGACACCACAAGGGCCAACTATGACAAAGATAAAGAGATAATTGGGACAGGACTGTTGTATTGGATTGTACTGGGCCCCCCAAAAAGGGTTCTTTAAAAAAACACAAATTTGAGGCTAAATGCTCTCATGTTTACAGGAAAAATAATATAACTATAAATGGTAGACTTGAAATACAGAACCTGCGCTTTACATTAAAATGCATGTGCAACCATCCACTCTCCCAAAGACAAAAAAAAGAAAAGAAAAAAACTACAGACACACACACACACTGCTCCTAAACATAAACCTGAGAAAAGATTTTCAGCTTGCTTTTGCAACAACAAAAAAAAAAAACACACTTCTCAGAAAGAACTAAGGTCAGCAGGCAAAGATACAATCTGAGCAAATATTTGTGCGGGAAAGTGTTGAGAACACCAGCATGTCAATTTAGGTCTGCTTTTTTTATCCAGATTAAACAACACATGTCAAGGTGGGTTTTATTGCTTTTCTCCCAGTTTATTGTTGTACCAATTCAGCAGTAAAAAGATGGTTGAGACATCGGAGCACACTGTAGAACATCTTAGCCAGCTCTCAATAAATAGACCTATTAAATATGACAGATTGTATTACAGCCGAGGGATATAAACCTGAAAATGTCTAGCACACAGAACAAGATGCCACGTGCAAAGCTCCCACTTTCTCTCTCTCTCTCTCTCTCTCTCTCTCTCTCTCTGACAGGTCAGCTGAATGCTGCTGTTAAACTGTGCGTTAGGTCCTGTATACGGAACAGCTCTGACTGATGATATATGTCGACATTTAAACAGGTCCAAGTTATCATAAATTGTCTTCCGCCATCACTGTGTAGCGTTCGTGCACACGTGAGGCAGAGAGAGGCAGATCGAGTTGAAACTCAACGCTTTTCTGTCGACTTTGTTTTCATTTCCTCAGAGCTGGTGTGTACTGTGTGAAAGAAAACAGGCAGCATTACATACAGGAGAAAACACAAAACCCAAGTGACATTCTAGGAAATAAATACACGTTGTGCTTTAAAAAAAAAAAAAAAAAAATACATATATATTTACACAGTATTGTACATAGAAGAAATTCAGAACATCCATCCAGGTATCTCAGTCATAAAAATATATTTATATAATAAAATCTACAGTAAAAGTATCAGCTACAATAACAATTACTGAAAAAAACAAAAGATAGTTGACTGTGAATGAATATACAGTACAATCACTGCTTTTAATGTCTTGTATGTACAGTAGAAAGCACAAACGTAAGTGTGTGTGTGTGTGTGTGTGTGTGTGTGTGTGTGTAATTATAAATGTATATGTATGCATTTCCAAGTTTTGACTGCCACTTCATTAGCTTGGAGCCATGAGGTAAATCCAGGAGGCTTTCAACAGTTCCGGTTGAGGGAAGGGTATCTAAGGGGTGTGTGTGCATATTTGTTTGTGCGTGTGTGTGTGTTTGTGTGTGTGTGTGTGCACTTGTGGCGAGGAGTCTAAAATGGATTGAAATCCCCGTTGAGCCACACAACATTGGGTTTACTTCAGGACAGGACAAAATGTAACAAGAGTATCTTTCATACGGAAGACTGTCTTGACCTCTCAGAACGTTCATAAAATACATGCAGTACATTTTGTACTCCATTCTCAATGTTTCAAATGCTGCCTGACAGCAGGAAGAAGCCCTTTCTACTCATGTGTGTGTGTGCATTATGTGTGTGTCTCTATGTAAAGACAGTCTAGTGGCAGCCACAAGCTCTGACCACCATGTTGCGGTATTTCTTGAGGATGACGTTGGAGCTGTCATCGAAGTAGAGCACCGAGATGGCGTGGAGCTGTGTGGGAGCACAGCAAGGCTTAGGAACCGTCTCCGGGTTAATAAAATGAACCTGGGAAGAGTAGGGGGAGTTCAAATGTTAAAATCATCATCACACCACAAATTAATATTAACAAATGGTTTTAAAAAAAAGATGTATCACACAGGGCCATACACTCAATCTTACTACTGTTGGAGAAAAGCAGTCTTTAAAATGTTGACCTTATCCTGTGTCGCATCACTGATGACAGTTTACTCTAAAATACAATCTGCAACGGCTTTGGCTCATCGAATACAGTAGTTTGAACAGCGGCTACATTGTCTTGACAGTTGATGAGATGATTAGACTCTTAACATGACTGCTGGGTTTTTGTTCCCTGCTTTCATGGTTACTCACAAGGGTTTGCACAATGGCATGGTTTGTGGCGTTCATGTAGGAGTTCAACGGGAAGGCACACTCTCCCTCGCAATAGTACGCCGCATATCCTTCTGGAGCGATGATCCAGTCCTGAGAATGGGGAGGGAGTAGCACAGACATGTAGGTTTGTAGAATTGGGAAAATACTGATAGTAATGATAGATGATGTTGCATTTGCACCTTTTCTCAAAAGAGCACTGTCACATTACTTGCCTCACCTTGGATTCTGGTGTCTTTTCAGGTAATATTATAATTGTATATTGTCAGCTGTTAATCAAAATATAAATTCAAAGATGCAACTAACTCTTCAAAGAAAAAAGAATGACAAAGAAAATAAGATTATATTATATATATGTCAAGCTGAAACTATGGAAATAATACCCCTGGGCTCAGGCATTATATGGGTTGATTCTAGTTTAGTTTATCAGGACTCTGGGATAAGACCCACAACCACGAGTATCTGATTTGGGCTACCTGGGAGTTGTGGGGGAGGAGTGCTTTCCGTACCTGCCATCCCAAGTCTCTGAAACTGACGTAGAGCTCGTGCTTCTTACAGGCCTGCTTCTGATCAGTACTGCTGTTTTCTGGGGTTAGACAACAGAAAGATGGAGAGGGAGTATACATCAACACATGTGCTATTATCCCATTCAGCTACAAGAGTAACTATTTACTGTAGTCAGACCCCAATTGGACAGAGATGATAAAGAACAGACCTAAACACATCCAGTATTCTCATACAAAAACATCAAGATTTTAACAATGGCTGAAGGAAATCAGCTCCAGCTACAGCAGCAATTTGGTAATTGTTTCAAATGAATGGGCCACCCTGCTTGGAGGTCTCTCTGCTGGGCTTTGAGTTTCCACTGGATGAAACACATGTGCACACAGTAGGCTCGCCCCTTTTTTCATAACTCGTCTTTATTCTCTCTCCTTTCTATTCACCCATTTCAAACTTTAATTTCCCCATTTACCCCATCCATGTGTAAAAAAAAAAAAAAAAGCAGTCTGTTTTCTATCTAAAAGGTATCTCGCTTGCTTCCTCTGGTGACCTCTGGGGCTCTGTGGTGCATTAGTTCCTGAGAGTGGTTCACATTGGAAATGATCATGAGCGACTGGTTCTCATCATCCAGTTAAAGACCGCTAGTATCCAAAGTTCCAAACAGGCCCATTTGGACCATGTGTTGTGGCCCCGGGTGCCCCACAGCACACCGCAGATGTGTTCTGCCATAAAAGCCTGTGGTCCCTTACCTCCATGCAGGGAACTTGGCTCCAACAGCTCTGTAATGCTCGTGTAAATAAACAAAGACAGCAGAGGGATATTTGAAGCTCAGGCATTACAGTCTAATGTTTCAGCGCCTCACATAAACACAGCCCTCTCACACCTCTAAAACAAAGCCCCCAAGTATGCATCACATGTTTTGTCGTACAAAAATCACATCCATTCCAATAGCATGCTTTAGTTGCTCTGGATATATTGTATATTTGGAGATGGTTGTGTTTGCATGTCCATGAGTACACACTATGTGTTAAACCACTCATCTGTGTCCCATTCCATGGATTCTCCACATTGCCAACAAAAGCCAGATCAAAACAGGGGTTGGCTCAAAACAATAGCATAAATCAGAGCTGGCTGTATATGCAGCATACACACTTTGCGTGTTTACCTGCAACATTGGCCACTCTCAGTGCCTCTTGGTTCTTTGTCCCTTTGGAGCGGTTGGGATTACGCTGTTTGCCCCCCCCTTGTGCTGAGCGGATGCTTCGCAGGTGTACCTCAGTGGCTTTAAAGAAGGCCACCATGAAGGGTTGTTTATTCTGAGGCCCACTGCGACCAATCAGCCCGGCCACCCGAGGATTGATGCTCTCCCCTGTAGGGGGAGACAGAGAGAACAGTTCAACCGGTTTTGGCTTCACAGAAATCCAGATTTCTTTTCATACAGGGTGATGTATAAGGAAAAGCTTTTGAAATCAAGTAAATGTGTGCCCGCTTGGTGTGTCTGTATTTAGAGTTTATTTTGCATGTGTGTGGTCCTCGCTCTCCTCACTGCAACCACTTTTGTCTGTTTTGCAAATGAGATTTTGCCTCTGTGAATTCCTTTCCCTTTTTATCGTCCCTTCTCTGCCTCTGCAATGGCAAGAACAAAGCCTCTCTACTCGTGAGTGAGCGTGTGTTTGTGTGGGTGTGTGTTCGTGCATGTGCTCTCTAGCATCTACTTCTCATGTAGAAGAATGTGTGTCTGATCGCCGTTATGTGGTAAATCAAGACCTATGGTCGCCGCTGGCGACGGGATGTCCCGTGGACCTGTCTGTACATGCTCGCCCATTACACTTCATACACAAACACACATTCATAGATACAGCTTCTCCAGCACTTCCCTCCCACAACATGAAAGCAATACAATTGTCTGTTTTCTTCACCTAACATGTAACATCCTGCCAGCCTGTAGAGAGATAATATTCTCAAACACGCTCTTGTACTTCACACTGTTTGTTGATAAAGCTTTCCACTGACTAACCTCCAAGCCTTGCAATCACAACCTGCTGCTAAGATGTTATCCTTTGCATAACGCAGTGTATTTTCTGCTTGTCTGCTAATGATGCTGAGGGTATGACGGATGAATGAATGATGTGCAGCAGGGTTTGATATATCTTTGCTGCGTACACACAATAAATGCATCAACTGAGTATCTGGCCTATGATGTCAATGCATGTTGTATTATAATGTGGTAATGTTGTCACGATACTAGAATTTATACCACGGAAAAATACATAAAAGTCCTAGCCATATAAAATTTGATCATTATTTAACTTAACACCTGCATGCAGTGCTGGTACAGAAAAAACACTGAACACATATCAAGACACGGTTGACTTGACCATCTACTTCTGTTATTGTAAATGTGTTCACCACTAGATTTTAAATTAAGTATAAACTCTATCAACTACACAAACTTCATTTTGCAATGTCTGCGCTTTAAATTGAGCTTTACCTCAATCCACTAAGGAATCTTTACTCTGAGTACATTTTAGGGTATACCTAGGACCCTGCTGGATAACTGGTAACTCATAAACTGAATTAGCTACATTAATTCATACATTCAATACTTTAATTTTACTTAAAATAGTTACCATGTTTTACTATAAACACCTGTGCAAACTCAACACAACCGTCGTGAAATAAATCATATCTACTGATTTTTTAAATTCTTGTTTACACTGTCAGAAGGGTGTTAAATCATCTCAGTGATTTTTTTCTGGCGTCCCATCACCTCGTCCTTGTACCTTTGTTCTTGTCCTTTTCTGATGCATGTTCTTCAGGCACTCAGGTAATATGGTGACCTGTGACTTCCTATGTGCCAGGGAATACGCTGAGCTGACTGACACTCACCATTTGTGCTCTCCAGGGCAAGCTGTAGACCCAGGTTCCTGCCAGGGTTCAGGACCCAGTGGTTACTGGTGGCTGTCACGTCAAACACCAACCAGCCCTCCTCTGCTGCCCAGATCACCCGAGAGTCCAGCAGAAACAGGTCTGACTCCCTGGTGGGGAGGCGAAAGACAATCAAATTTTACACTCAAAGTCAGAGCCAAGATAAGTCAACACAGGTTATTTGCACAACTACAAACGTTGGGTTGAAACCATGTGTAAAGCTAAGTGACCGAAGCACAAAAGTAATGGAGTGGAGAGAGGGCGTCGCAAGAGTGTAACGAAGTGAAACAAAGGGAGATAGATGGAGTAAGAAAAAGAGTGAGAGAGGGAAGGCTCCAGATGGTGAGGCCCAGGGGAACACTTCATTTTTGTAATTGACAATAATGGCTTTATAAACGGCCGGTCCTTTCATACACTACACACAGTCCATCACTGGCTGGAATTTAGTGAGAGAGCCAGAAAGCCAAAGAGAGAAAGAAAGAGAGAGAAGGTGGTACACAGCTGCGGAAGAGGAAAAAAATTGTAAAAAAGTAGTGAATGAAATAATGCATATCCAAGTCAGACAGGATTTTCTACCCTTTCCCCAATCTGAGACTAAAATCTCTTGTTCTTCATGTGGCCATTCATGTATCCCAACCTATTTTCTAACTGGGCAGATAGTATGTCACAGAGCTCTGGTTCATTCATGTACCCAGACCCGTCTCTGGCAAAGGAATAAATGACTGTGTTGTTCCCTCTGGACAACAGAAACCTTTAGGAGGGGTCGAGGAGAGCAGGACATGGGCCATTCCCGAGTTACATACACCTTCTGGACGGCCCAGATTAGCCTCATGGAGAAGGTGGGTCTAAGAACTGTTCTGAGTGGAAATGCTTTGTATTAAGGACCGCAATTTATGCTTATTTTCATTACTGATACATATAGTGTTTTTAATTAATGAATTGTCTAATAAATAGAAGAAAATAATGACAAAGATGAATATCATAATATCAAGGTGATGTCGTTAAGTTACAAACAAAAGTCCAAAACCTAAAGATTTTGAAGACCTTTCTTCTTGATTCTGCCTTTCTTTAAATAAGTGTTCATTTCTTATACTGCACTGTAACATTTATTCCTGTATTTTATCTGTTTTTATATTTGAACTGTTACTGAAGCTACATTGTTGAAAATTGGGACTGGCATAAAAAAGTGTATTAAAAAGTATGGGACCGCCCGTTCTGGGAACAGATAGGATTGCGGGTAGAGAGCAATGGCTTACAAATTGTCCCATAGTAGCGTCCTAAAATGTTGTATTTTTATCTTTTTTTATATATTTTTTTATTGGTTTCAACTGCCCTTTAATGTTTTTTGTAAAGCACTTTGAATTGCCCTGTTGCTGAAATTAAATTCACAAATAAAGATGCCTTGCCCTAACTTGCCTTAAACATATTCAATTGACATTAGGCTTTTTTCACAGACATTTTGACATTTCACAGTAGTAAAAAGCCCAGATGTACTGTATATAAACGTGAATATATTTCACTTGTTGGACAATATTGAAACATACTTTACATTGCTGGCGCTCAAACTAACAAAACCATATATCCAAGCTCACCTATCAGAGTGCTCCTCCAACACCTGGTAGACGCTGATGCGGAAGGTTTCATTATCGAAACGTTCGTGAATGAAGTCTTTATAAATACGAAATTCAGCAGCAGTGACGGCCTCACCCTCCGGGATCCGTGAAAGGTCGAATCTGAACTCTCTGTGATGCCGCCGCACTGGTAGGAACTCCTTATCGTGCTCCACTGCAAACAAAACAAAAGTAAAACATATGAAAACTAAACAAAAAATGCATCATCTAACGGACTCTATGCATGCAGTTGTTGTTGTTTTTACATTCCCCCCTTTACCAACAGGTATACAAAATGTGTGCAGGGAGACACAGAGGGGTATTTTAACTCAATGAATTACAGAGAATCTAAACTAACTCTGACTAAATCTAAAAAGTCTTGAGTCGAGGCTTGAGAACAAATGTCTTTTTCTCTCAGAATTTCTACTATTTATTCTTCTGAAACAGTCCATCAACCGCTGTTGTTAGCAAGGAGCTGACATAGCTTGTCACACTCCGGGTCCGTTCCAGAATAAAACATCTATAGATATGCGGTACACATGTTGGCCTATGATTGAAACACATTCATGAGGCCGAGCACTAGAAGCAATGCATCTGGCGCGCACTGAGCCATGATAGAGAGATGCAGGCGGACTCTGACAGCTTTATGAGTCCCTTTCTTCTCCCTCTCTTCCTCCGATAGCCCCGGAGAGTATACCAGTCTGTCCTTCATCTGGTTCTCATGAGTTAGGGGCTTCATGTTTGGTGTACCCCATCCCCTCCTCTCTCTCATCCCCATAACCCAGCTTTCCAACCCCCTGCACCCCAAAGACGTGCCCCCCTTGACCCTTCTCCTCTCATGTCCCAGCAGGACATCCCAGGGGTCAGCGCCTTGTCTCTCATCATCTCCTGGCTCTCCTTCCACCCCTCTCTTTATTAACTGTCAGACAGACCGCCCACACCACCACGCATCAATACATATACAAACAGAATCATACACACACACAAACACCATAAATGATTTATTTATAAGATTGCAAAAACCATGAAAACAATGCATCATCTATCCAGATCTTGTGGGTATTTTGAGCACTTCTTTCCTACGATTGTGTCCCTCCTTCTCTATACTGTAGTTTAGAGTAGAGATGTCCTCCCACCCTTATTTATATAGCACCTATAACAACCAGAGATTATAAAGTGCGTAACAAGGGGGGAAAAAATATACAAAATGGCGATAAAAATGATATTATACCATTGCAAATTGAAACTTTGGGTTTTGGGGTCAGACAAACAAACAATTTAAATCCAAAAGATTCATTGATTGCAAAAAAAAGAGTCTGCGGCCACGCTAGCCGCTCTGTGAGGCTATAGGCACAGTAGCGCTTTGAGCTAAATGCTCAGAATCAGCACACTAACATGCTAAGGTTTATACGATTTAATGTTTATCATGTTTACCATCTTTCTTATTAGCGCTGAAAACAAAGCACAGCTTAAGCAGATAGAAATGTTTTGCAGGTATCTGGTCACATACCAAAGTATTGGACAGATTGAAATTTGGACCTGACGATGAAGCTAGATGATAACCAAAGTTATCATAGTTCAAAAGATTGAATGGCAATCTATGTTATATTTGTTGAGAAACTTCTGACAGACTGACTGACCAACAGACTGACAAAGCCATCCATAGAGCCATGGCGCTAGTGGATACAAAAAATGTTTACAGTCCTAATACAGTTTAAACCATTTGCCCCTGCAGGGCTAAGTCACAGCTGGGGACAGAGGACAGCCCTCTCCAGCAGCCCATCCCTCTGCTATCTTCAGCAGCCATCCATCGCTACTCAACAGTTCTTTATCCGAGTCAAATGTCTCTGAACTCTCAACTTTAGTTAGAAAAGCCATCATCACATGGAGCAATCATCACACTAATGCATGCACACCTTATTTTTACAGTCTACACACACGCACACACACGCACACGCACACACACACACACAAACACACACCAATTCAAATGAATTTCTGACGACAGCGTAATTGTTCTATACCAGCTGTTAGTAATATAAGTGTGCAATGATGTAAATGTTATGCATGTTTCACTACACAGTTTGTGCTGTGTTTTTTTCACTGCACACCTGCCTCATTGTCTTCCTCAGCTCAGTTTTTTTATGGAGTTGTCCCGATGGACTTTATGCCCCACACCCCCTTTCATTTATGTCTCTATTAAACCCAGTTGTTGAAGGACATTATACAAAGGCAGCACTGTGAGATGATTGGCCAGAGCAGGGGTAAAGAAAGGATCTAATTACTCTTCAATGAGGGACAGCTCTGCTCTCTGTTGGCCATTAGATGGCCTAGCTTTAGGCTCCCATTGTCCTCGGTCTGCTATGGGCACACATTGGAATGGTTTGAAAAGCTGTTCAACTCTTTCTGAAAACAATGGACTTAGACCTTCATCAATTTAACAGCGTGCTCTCTGTCCACACAAATATGCACTGTGGACCTCTCCGTCAATCAGGGCTTTCATCAAGCCCCCACCCTCCAAGTCACCCTTTACGACATTACATTGACTATGCTGAAAATGCATGCTTCTAGTGCTGAAAAGTCTAAAGCTACACCTATACCTGAAACTGAAATCACACTCCAACTCTACTACACACTGTAGGCTATAGCAGCCCAGTGGTTAAACAAAACAAATGTTCTAGATTCAAAAGAGGAATATAACAAAGTTAGGACTACCATTTTTATTTGATCTTCCATCCATTGACTTACTACATGTTTTTGGTGGCCTCTCACACATTCTCTTTTCACCTTCATACCTCTCTGCTCCAGGGCCTGCTTTTTCCTCTACCACACCAGGGACCTCTCCCTCCTCCTGTAGCCCAGTGCAGGTGCACTCCCTCTGGGGAGAAAGCCAGACCTGTTCCTCAGCCTCCAGGGCAGCCGCCCGCCCCTTCACTGTAAAAGCTCTTTATCTTTGCTTGTGAGAACAGCTGGATGCTGCTGTGAAACTCCCACACTATTTCTCTTGCATCGTTTTCCATTTCCACTCCTCACTGTGTGAATTTCATCTGTACAGTTTAAGAGAAAATGAGAGCAGCCTACAAAGCGAAGCTTTAGCCTCTGCCACGATGCTGCCTTTGTCTCTCTGACTCTTTCTCTTCCAGCCCATTATAGCAGTATGGCAGTCATTATATGAGGGGAAGAGGCACAGTCAAAGTCAAGCGGGTGCATTTATGACTTCCTCTGGGAGGAAGCGAGTAGCCATCGCCCCACCTGTGTCGCAAACATGCACACACCACAAACATGGTGAACACACCCTCTCATGGCTTATGAGCCCTTCATTCCAAGTAGCCGGCGTCCAGATTGGTTGTTGCTCCTCACACACACAACTACACACACAACGCACACACAACATACACACACACCCAACTATCAAAAAGTGTTTCCTGTGAAGCAAACGGTCTTGTGCGTCACAGCACGGTAACACAATCATTATGGGTTTCTGTAATCCATAATTAGAGATGCACACACACACCAGCACACAAACATATACACATACACAGGGAGCTGCTTTATCATTCGGTCTGACATCTGATTTGCTTTTTATACAACTTGCTGATGATGCACAGTTATCCCACATCA
Organism: Etheostoma spectabile; assembly: GCF_008692095.1. Lineage (NCBI taxonomy): Eukaryota > Metazoa > Chordata > Actinopteri > Perciformes > Percidae > Etheostoma > Etheostoma spectabile. Next base: position 4,903,912 of record NC_045739.1, read on the forward strand.
TTTGACTTGTGTGGGCCACACACGTGCACAGCAGCACACATCAGAGATTTTGTGATGATGACGACTGACTTCTCCGTCCTCCAAACCTACCATACACCTGGCAACCAGAGGGGTTTGATCCCTGTGTTAGCATCTTTTAAGATTTATGCAAGGCGTACGGCTTCCTTGTCCTGTACTCCACTGCTGACAATCTCTAACCTTTGATCTTTAATCAACAGTGATTTGAGGTTCACTATTCTACAGCAATTTGGTGATTTCTGAATTTCAAAATACACTCAAATACACTATCTACTCCTGTTTGTGGAACATTTGCTAAAAGCTATGGTTCTCCTTTGTTTAGGAAATGATCTAGCCTTTTACAAAAAATTACATTTGTTACCCATTTCTTCAATGGGAACAAATGGGAGCCACTGACAGGCTGGGTTTCATTGGATTTGCTGACAATAACAAAAACATTATATATACTGTACCCAGCTTTGTCCTTTCACAAATCTTTGTCTTTTCTTGCATGCTCCTATCCCCCTCTCCTGCCGAGCCAGTAGACCTAAGACACTTCTCCGACACCTCAAGCTCCGGAGCGGCAGCGGCCAAATCTGACGGCTCGCATTAGCCCAAGTGTCTGTTCGGCACCCTCACACCTGTTAGTCCCGCGTTGCACGCTTCCGCTGCCCAGCAGGAGGGATCTCACCCCTGGCACCACTTTCACTTTTCTCAACCGACAGCTTAAGCCACCCCCCCCCCCCCCCCCCTCCTCTCCTACTTTCCCACCTTCAGCTCTCTTGAGATAACTGTGCAACCATTATCTGCACAACATTCTGCATCCCTGTGGAGCCCATTAACTCTAACAGCACACCTGATTCCCAAACCAGACACTACAAAAAGCGATGAGTCAAATCACGGTCAGTTCATTTTATCACAAGAATCTGGACGTAAATGAGGGGGACGCTACATAGAGGCATGCAGATTTAAGTGACGCACTATGATCTGTCTCTTTCTTTCTTTCTGTTGCTCTAACTTCAACAATGTTTTAAGCACAGTTCTGGGAACAAATAAGTCATAGTTTCCGTAAGCTAAAAGGAGGAGGGGAAGAAAAACTGAGTGCAAGGAACGGGCAGATTGCTCAAGATGTTTATCCTATAAAGAGTAGAGAGGGTTTGATCTCTTGGGTACCGGGTGACTACCCACAGTAGGGTGATTACCACGTTAGGAAACATCCTGCCCAATGGCGACTACTGATGACATCATGCCTGTGTGATGTATTTGTACTGCTGTAGGGCCTGACAGCAATGGCTCCCTGGACAAGGGTCAGCAAAGTTTCATGCTATAACTTACTCACACTTAACGATCATTAACTCACCGCAGTGTGTGTGTGTGTGTGTGTGTGTGTGTGTGTGTGTGTGTGGTGTGTGTGTGTGTGTGTGTGTGTGTGTCTGTGCACATTCACATACACATGCCTTTGAGCCTGTGTGCAAGTCGAAGCAGTAGCCACAGGAAGAAGTCTTTACATTTTATACTTGTGGTCAAACCAAATGTTTGAGTTCTTTAGCCCGAGGGCCACTGAGAGGTATCCAATTCACCCACAGCTTTGTTGATCACTCTCTCTCCCTCTCACACAGCCATCAAACATGTTTGCCCTCTGCACCCGTAAACTGTAGTGCTGGGTTCCACCTCATGCTTCGCTGGGCATCATGGACCAGAGATTTATACTGGATGTGTAACAGCCTGGAACTCACAGGAATGTATCAGACTATAAAGCCTCTCTTTGGCACTCTGTCCTTTACAAAGAAAGCGCGCAGGAGCTGTGTTGAAGGGTCAGTTCGTCCAAAGTACAAAATGACCTTATCTTTACTGGTGTCTGGCCATGCACATAGTTTGGGTTTAAAGGAAGAGTTTGACATGTCAGGGAATACGCCTATTCACTTTCTGGCAGAGAGTTGCATGAGAAGATTGATTCCACTTTCATATCTGTATGTTAAATATGAAGCTGGAGTAGCTGGTTAGCTTAGCTTAGCATAAAGACTGAAAACAGAAGAAAAAAGATAGCTTGGCTCGTTAATTTAATCTGTATAAAAACTGAAGTGTAAAAACAACAATTCACAAGATTTATGTCCTGGACTATTTCTTGGCTTGGAGCAGTTGCCAGGCAACCAGAGGAGACTACATGATTTTGTACAAATTAAACAAATAAAACACAAAGCGTTAATTAGTAAACTTCAGAGGTGCTGGCAAGCAGATTTTGTCACTTACAGACAGATACATCCCTTTTCCCCTCTGCTTTCAGTCTTTGTGCTGAGCCAAATATTATTCATATTTCACAGACATACATGAGAGTAATATCAATATTTTTGTCTAACTCAAGGCTTCTTTAATACCATCGATAGAATCAAAAGTGAGAAAATATATAATTTCACATTTTAATTAATTTTGGATGAACCTCTCCTTTACTGTAAGCCAAAGTGGTGATTCTGAAGAGCCCACACTACAGTGATTGAAGGTTCTGCAGGACAAATTGAGTCATCTCCAAAATTGGAGCTTAGACATCATCATCATGTTCCCTCAGAGGTCTGTCGAGAGAGATTGCACATTAGCGAAAGGCAACGAGGACAACAAAGAAACCACATCCTAAATCTTCAGCGGCCATTGTTCTGTAGTGAGATATAATGTGTGGAGAGACAGGGACGAAGGGGTGTGGACAGATCTGTTAAAGGCAATGAGGGATCTCTCTGTGCTAATGCACAGTAACCATCTGCACTTCCTCTTAACTGCAGGATAAAACAACTCAGAGACGTGGAACCACAGCCATTCAGTTTCCCCCTCTCACTCTTCCCCTCATCTCCTTGTTTTTATGTTCTTTAATTTTGTGGCCACAGGGGCCACACCCTTCTCAACCAGCCAAGCCACCTCTTATTATAGACCTCAGGAAAATGCACATACAATACGCACATTGGCACAAAGAGACACACAGATTTCCCAGGGTCTACATAAAACCTTTTATAATTTCCTCCTGCACCCCAGAGCGGCATCGTGTGCACACATGACGGGCACATTGGCACCCTAAATTTAACAGCTTGTTGTTTATTTTGTTTAATTAAAGCCCATTGCTTTTTTTGAAATAAAAAGAGTAGTTGTGGAGGAAACACAGCTGCACGCTTGCCTAAACAAATAGAAACCTGCCACATGCAGTTCATATTCCAACGCAAAATGTCATCACTTATCATAAAAAGCACTTGCATACAGTTATTGCTTGGCTTTTACAAGCTTTGATTTGGCTGTTGAAACCTGTTGAGGAATCTGGTCAGTATTACGGGCTTCCGCTAACGCAATCTTCCGCTAGGAGAACTAACACACATCACACAGTGCAGCTGGCGACTGGGCAGGGTAAGTGGCTCTAAAATTGTGTTTTTCAATGCACAAACACACACACATAACTGCCCTAACACGAATGCTCTGAACTAAAGCACATTATGTTCCCACAAGGAAAGGAAATAAAGACAGAAATGCACTCGGTTTGAAGAAATGCACGGCATTCATTCGGGATCCACCTTTTCCCTCTCTTCTTGGCCTTTCCTTTCCTCTCATCTTTCCTTTTCTCTCTTTTCCTTCTCCTCTTATCGCCTTCCTCCTCTCCCCTCGGCCCTGTCAGTTCCCCCAGTGCCAAGCAAAGAGTGCTGTATTTGTTTTTGCAGCAGCAGAGCTGTTGGTCCCAGGATCCCTGGCTGTGCTCTGGCCCACATCTGCTCTCATAGCTTCGCTGCTTGGTACCCACCGTCATAGAAGTGCAGAGGAGTCTTATGTGCTGCCAGTCACTGATAAGGCAAGGCCAAAGTAACCCAGATGAAAGTGAAGTGGCTAAACGCACGAAAAATTCATTTTGTTATCCACTTCACTTTATATACTCTCACAGCTTACTTTAATGTATCAATTATTTCTCTTTATATATGCAAATTGCAGTGGTTGCGTATTGTCTGCAGGTCAAATAATGTGAGTTTAACACAAAATCTGAGCTACATTTGGAGACAGACAGAAAAGAGAAAAGTATTAGAGTTGGAGAGTGAAATTATTAGAAAAACTAAAATAAGCCCAATGTTCCTGGCAATGAAGGAACTCCGTCCATCATTGTAGCAGAGCTAGAACGCCCGCTGCTTAGTACATCTGGGCCTTTTAAACGCTTGCCACATTTGTCAAGTCCCACACGCAGAGTGTTTCATCATCCCTCCCAGCAAGTCCCTTTAGACTGGCCAAGAGCACGGAGGCTCTGCTATGTACATCCAGATGTCATTCTGGACTCCTGGGTTCAACAGGTGAATAAGAGATAAATGAAAACAAAACCAGGATTTTCCTGGATCTCTGTTGCTGCAGACTTTGTAAAGCTGCCTGAAATTTAAGAGAGGAAAGATTCTTTGTCTCCATTTGTGGTATTTTACTTACACACCAGATCTCAGCGTAATTCATCAAATTGTGGAAAGCATTAGGATAAATTACCTGACAGGAAGGCAGGTCTATCTGTACCAACTGTTACATTCCTCTACTTCTGCTCACTCCCTGTCCAGCAGAAGGCAATAAAACATGCACTCAATAACACTAATTAGCTCCAGAAACATTCCTCTTGGGCAAATAAAGTGTGGGTGCGTTTCTCTCAACACACTTATGCACGTACATACACATGCACTATACACATTTAGTTCACTAGGAGTGTATACAGAAGCGATGACATAAATCTACAGGAGGGAGAAAGGCATACTAACAGTTGCATGGACAGGCTGTGTGCACACACTCACTCACACACACACACACACACACGAATGAAGAATAACTGGCCTTCAACACATACTTGTGTTTCAATTTTCTGGTCCTCATGTGATGAGAAGCCTTCTCAAACACATTTGGGGAAGCAGCTTCTAGTGTGAGATGGAGAGACCGGGACAGACGAATCCATCAAATTACAACAACTCAACGATCGACAAAAAGTGCGAGGAGTGAGAAATGAAGTAAAGAGAATGGAAAGCTGTATTTTGGGTTCAGAGAAAGTGTGTGTATGAGTGTATGTATGTGTGTGTGTGTGTGTGTCTGTGAGAGAGAGAGAGGTGGGGAGTGGAAAAACACACCAAAGAACTTGAGAAAGTGTTGAAATGTTTTATGTCTGGAAGCACGGGAGGTTTACACCCCTGGAGGTGAGGGCCAGGGCAGGAGGTTGGAGACTAAACACCACACAACACCACTGGGACCATATAATAACTAACTAATTAAAACTGCTGATAATCAATACTGTTGACTCAGGAGCGTAGGGAGGGAAATTTGGTTTCAATTTTGGGCCTGCGTGTGGGGACATACTGGAGACAGGGCCAGACATGATGGTGGAGGTCGAGATGAGGAGACTTGTTGGACTCTGAAAAGATAAAGTTTCTCTGCACAGCTGCTTTGGCCTGCAGACAGAAGGAAACATCTGTATTAACCTCAGCACCATGGGCAGCCTGCTGTGAAGAGGAATGCAAGAAGCAAGAGATGAGGGTGGGGAGGGAATGAACTGGATAGGAGTATGTTTTTTGTTAAAAGAGAGATATTGGAGCCATTCATTTGAAATTACAAGTGTGGAACCCTCCACTTCTCGGCTATCGGCTATAAAACAAGAACTGCGTGCCTCTGGTGTGACTGTAGTGTGACAGCTGCTTCCGAGCATGCGGCCGTGAGTGTGTGAGCCGGTGACACAGTGCTGTCTGAAAGCCAAAGCCTCTAATAAATCCAAACTAATTTACCAGTTAGACATTTCTTCCCCTGTCGGCTCTCTATTACCTTCCTTATTACCACATTCTATAAAGCAGATAGAACTGGCAGACAATCTATGTGGCAGCACTGATGGGAGCAGACGGCGGGGCCCTGAATGGTGGAGGGCCAGCTGGTGCCCTGTCAGGTCACCAAGGTAACGCAGAGGATAATTACCTGCTAGTGCACTGACTCACTCAGCCAAGTCTGTTCACGACACCCCTCCCTTCTCAGATCACAGCCAAAAGTCACTAGTTGAATATATGCAAAGCCTTAACATGACACAGTACTAACACTAAAACTGGTCCCCATGTGCAACGTCACCGCTCAAACTGGGTGAGATAACAATATCAAAATGTTGCACATTGCAACAATGAGAGAAAGAAAACCAGTGGAGCTGTGTTTGTGTACTGCTTTTCAACTCCGATTAGTGAAATGTATCCCATCTGGTGTAGATTAACAGCAGCAGAACATTGGGCAATTAAATACACCCTGGTAGCACATTTCTTTTCAACAGCTTTATATTTGTTCACTTTTTTGATGCTTTTACTTTACAACAGCACCCCCTCTGAGTGGCTTAAAGGCTGACTTACAGCATCACTGTTACACATGCAGTGGCCTGCCAGCCATGGTTTAGTTACTGAAAAAGCACAGTTTATAAGAACAGTAAGCCATGACAGTGTGACCGTGAGGAAGCATGCACAAAAACACAACCCTGAAACAGAAGCCGGTATTATCATGATATTATTGAGGATTGTTTTTACAATACTGGTACTTACCATAATAAGGCAAATGTATGCAAAATCAATTGTAAAATAATCAAATATGAATGTTGCTGTCACCATTATACACCAACCTTCTCATCAAACTAATTTATACATAATCTGTTGGTGGATTTGTTGACAACATTAGAAAAAAATCTTTTAACTTAGAACAATATTATGATAAGACCATATCATCACAGTATTAATCCACATTATTGGCCAGCCCAAATCTACACACACACACACATGGACCGCAGAGTTGCCTCTTTTCCTCAACCTCATCTTAGGCTAAGTTAATACATGTCAGATTGCATGAGAACAGACAAAATAACAAAACGGTGACTACCACACCTCATGATAACATGCCTCCCACACAAACACAGGTGATGATGTTGCTACTGTTTCAGTCATCCAGGATGCAAATAGTAGACGTCCAAGTCACAGCCCTTTCCTGTGGTCTAGGACAGTGGTTCCTGGCCTTGGTCTAAAGAACACCCACAGCCCTGTCAGACGAACTCACCCCTCCACCGATTCACTAATTATTATATAAAAGATTATATGTTTTTTTCCACAATTGAACTGTCAATATTAAGTTTGGTTTGGTCAACAATTACTACTAGTATAGTGCTACTACTACTTGCTGTGAAGCTGAATGTTTCAACCATTTATCCAGCAGGCTAGTTTTAGCTAATTATGTGAACAGTTTAGTCATTATTTTTAGCTCACGGCTTAAACTTCTGTGCTCGCTTGGTAACTAGTTTTTCCACTTTTACACAAATGCAACACATAGGGCCCTATTTTAACGATCTGAATTATACCCATTTTAACGACCTTATCTATTTTAATGCGCCTGTGCCAGGCGTGAAGGCGTGAGGGTGCGTTTAGGGGCGTGTTCAAATCCACTTTTGCTAGTTTGACGGCAGAAAAAAAGGTCAGCGCGCCAGGCGCATGTTTCAAAAGGGTTGTACTTGGTGTCTTCATTAATTCATAGGTGTGTTTTGGGCGTAACATGCAATAAACAAATCAGTGTGTCATCTGCCATTCCCTTTAAAAGCCAGGCGTTTTTGGCACATTGATATTATGATGCAACGTAATATTTTTTATTTTTAATCTTTTGCGTGTGTGTGCTGCACCGGGTGCAAGATAAGACCCATAGTGTTTAGATGTTACAGTTGACTCAATGTTAACAAGTGAATGAATTCTTTTAATCAAATCATAATTTATATTTTTTCTAGTTCCGACCGATAAAGGCTGATACCAATTTGGTGATTAAAAAATCTGACATTCCAATTTATAAGTCGATAGGTATTTTTTTGTTGTTGTTATTTTGTAGTTATGTGTGAGTCCTCACTGAACTACTATGATAATGCAGTTAAAAAATAAATTTGTTGGTTTTACTGTCACAACAGAACAGAGGAACATCAAAATATATTAAAGTTCTGATGAATAAAATGTATAAATATACAAACAGTTCTTTGAACGAAAACACAATAACAAAAAAAAATCAAAATCTGTCTTTTTTCAAGTTGGTTGGGTTACGCTACAATTTTTTCACATACCCCCTAGCAACAGCAGAAATACCCCTGGTTGGGAATCACTGCTCTAGGAGGTGTAAATAAGCGTTTTAGGTAGGTTATGAGTGTTTGTAGGTGTGCCTGAATGGCAAGTATGATTTTAAGATGCATTGCACTGAACAGTAGCTTAGCACACGCCAAATTAGCGGCCTGTGGTTTGTTAAGGAGGAAATGCCTTAATTTACAGTGGCTGAGAGCTAATGCTGCCAGAGAACACTGAGACGATTAAATAATAGTTACAAAAAGGATGTGTACTGTAGATACATGAGTGTGTAGGCAGATAGGCAGACAGATAGACAATGTTGGCAAGTAATATGTTAAAATGCAACTTTTATAACTTTCTTTTTGCACCTTTCTGTAGACATCTCTACCTTGTGTGTGTGTTGCGCTTACTTGCTGGCGTGTTATCATGGCATGTCCGGCACACACCCTGAGTGACATGGGTGACCTGTGTTTTGCATAGCAGTGTACACATTCTGAATGTATGCTGTAAGCCATTTACACAGCTGGGCTTTTAAACTGAAGTGACTCAGTGAGGGGACGTTCCTGGACCTGGGGTCTGTACCAAAGCCTACACCCGCCCTAGTTGGCTGCACTGGAGTTTGCAACCCTCACACAAGCTGACAACAGAGTGTAGCAGCTCCCCTGAATGGCATCAGGAAGTAAGAGGATGAGCTAGTAAAACATGATTTTTTTATTACTAATATTAAGTGTAGTTCATTGAGATACGTTCTTTGACTTAGTTTACATTCTACCAATAGGTCTATGATGTACCAACAGTAAAATCAGATACATTCTTCAGTCACAGTATTTGCCTTCAATAACAACACAAACCAGTGCATGCAAACAGGCCTCTCAGGAAGCTGCAGCCAGTGTGCAAAGTCTGACTAATGTACCTTGGCATGGTGCTTTTGTAGACATGCAGAGCTTTGAGGGACAGTTTTAAATAAAAGCCACACTCATTTTGCTCTCAGACAACCTAAATAAGAAAACAAACCCACAATGAGTAAATGTGGAAAGGAAGGAATTTGGAGAGGAAACAGTCAATCCATTAGATAGCCATCACTTATTTTCTGCATCTCTCTCTCTTCTCTCCCATGTGAAGGATAATTAAACAGCATACTATCTGCTGTTTTGAATCAAGCTGCTTGGATACATATTTGATGGTATTACATGAGACTCAGGGAGAAACCTAACAATGAACCCTACTGACAGATGCAACACGTGGCAGATAGCACACACATAGCAATGACAAATGCCCACTTTATATCCAAATGGGTAACAAATTAGGAAACACTGAACATGTGCCATGAGGAAGACTCAACCTGAACAAACGCCATCACTAACTTTATTAGACCCAAGACTTCAGGAAGGCGGTGTGACTTTCTTTCCATGATCCTCTAATATATTAAATAAAATGTTCATTCCTGCTGATGTGACCCATCTTTGTTTACATTTTCTCCCTGCTTTAAGCATCATCCTTGCAAGTGAAACAGACCAAGTCCCAACCATCTTTCAGCTTTCTTTGTCTCTCAAAAGCTCTCTTCTTCTAGTCAGCTTACTGCAGCCTCAGCCCTTGAGTTTGTGAGTCTCTGTGGTCAAATCCATCTGTGTCAAAGCCTGTCAAAAATAGTCACAATGCAGCAGCTCCCACAGTAATTACACAGTGCAGTGGTGGAACCAGTGTCACCTCCCTCTCTCTTGCCAAGGCGCTCCAACATTGATCTTTCCAGGGTTTAATGTAAACTTCCAACTCCTTGCAGAATGTCACTAAAATTCTGGTGGTTTAACTGTTTATACCTGCTCAGAATTCCATTAAATTGTTTTCTCTGTCTTGTACTATATTATGGTAAAGGTTAATACACTCAAATTAAACACAGCAACTTGTCTGGAACATAAGACGAATAGTTGCTGTGACTGCATGTGTTAAGCAAATTAAATTATAATTAGGGGTGGGAATCACCAGACGCCTCCCGATATGATATTCTCACAATACTTATGCCACGATATGATTTGCGATTTTAAACATATTGCAATATTCTGCGATATATTGCAATTTATATCCTTTGTCAAACTTCTTATTTTTCCCAATTTCAAATGATGTCCCCAAAAGGAGACTTTGTCAACATCAGTTTTCTCTGAAAAGATTTTTTTTTCTTCTTTTTGTTCATATCCCTTCAATTGTATTGCTGCAATAGTCAAGGGATAGTCAAGCAGACAAACTGACCAAAAACATATATAATAAAACATATATAATAAAAGATTCATACTTGGCGGCTGTGTATTGATACAGTATTGACACTGACAATATTGCGATACTATGCTGTATTGATTTTTTCCACCACCCCTACTTTTAATGATGTGTTTATCTATCCATAAATCTGAAACTGCTTGCTAATGTTGCAATTATTTGCACTTAACAGCCTCTGAAAATAGTCAGATACTGTTTAATTTTAATAAACATTCTGATTAGATAAGCACAGTGGTCTGGGGAACAACATTTAACAACCAAGAACTCAACATGGCGTGCATCCTACAACACAATGATTCATTGTGTGAAACTAACTAAACTAACTTTGGATCCTCATTAACTGGCAATATTTTGTGGTCTGAGTGTCTATAGGGAGGTCTCCAGATTAGAGTGAAGGGAGGACCCAGTTAACTTTGAACCCATTCTTCTGTTGACTTACTCATTCTTTAGATAACACATGGTTGACATTTTAGCTGCTGGCTGGTCCATCATCCACAGATCCAGCACCTGAACATTAGCTGGTTGCACAGCTGTTTAACAGAGACAGACACTGGAATGTGACACTCCTGGTATTAGCTGGATATCTGTGCAAAGTTGTTTTTAAACCTGGTTGTTGTACTGTTCTCCTGTATGTGTGCATGTAGGAGAAACATTAGAAAAATACAGGTGGTGCTCCTTAGGGAAGGTAAGTCACAAGCTAAAATCCACAAGGAATCTACTATCTCCTTTGACACATTGATATCTTTTGACTTAAATACTGATGACGGATCCTAAAAACAGCATTGAGTTGCAACAAGTGGAGAGCCATACTTGCAGTAAACTGTGAATATATATAGATACAGGCCTTTGGAGGATCACTTGACAACAACTACAGAAACTTCAAGCCAAAAATGTGACAGTGTTTGTGTGTCCTTGCAAAAATCTTTATTCATCTAACTATACTGTATGCTACTTGTTTTCATTACAATTAAAAATCTAAATATTGTGCTTGAGAGACTGGACTAAGTAAAAGTGCACACTAGTGGCTTGGATCCTTGCCATCATTACAACATTGCTTTAATAAATCTTGTTAAACGTATTTTCAATAGCTTTTGGTCATACAAATGGTGAGAGAATAAGCAGCCTACCCAAATTGACAAAGCTCATGACCATGTCTGCGTCGTTCAAGAAGTTGTTGTCTTGCAGGCTGGCTATTGGGGGCCCCTGGGTGGTGAAGACGGGCTTGTAGGGGTACGAGTATCTGTCCTCGTCCCCCTCTATGGACATGGCGTTGTACAAGTCCAACATAAACATCGGGGCAGCGTTGTGCTTTCCGTGGAGGTGGGGTCGCGGCCGGTGCGGCAGCCCCAGGATCGACAGGATCTCCCGCTGCATCTCTCTGCGCTCCTGGCTCTTCAGCCGACGGTGGATGAAACTGGAGTGGAACTCGTTGTCCAAAGTAAAGTTCGTAAAAGCGGTATCCGCCAAGACGCAGTAGCTCCAAACCAAGAGCAGAGCCGGAGCACGTCTATCCAAAATCGGTGCCATGGTACTCGCCATGCGTAATTGCGCCCAGTTCTGTTCGCCGAAACGCTGGCAAGTGGATATTGAACTTGTAGCAACAGGCAGGCTCTGTTCAATATCTAAAGTCAGATACGGACCCTCATGTTGAGGGAAGTGCTCCCAAATGAAACATCAACTCAACTTCACACTTCCTTTTGTTGATTGGTTTTTGGGCAGCTTGTGTTCGCGCGGACCTCCGTCCTCATCCACAGCCTGTGGCGAACGGTAGTGCAGCTGCAACTGCAGAGTGGAGACTGCTATCAGAGCCGTTTCACCGGGAGAGACTCGACCAAGTCCTGAGGACGCGCTGTGTGCTGGGAGGAGCAGGATTGAAGGGGGTTGGGGGAGGGGGGGGGGGGGGGGGGGGGGGGAGGGAGGGGAAGAGGACAGAGCGTGTATGTTGTGGTTTCTAATGAGGATAGATCGAAGTGGCCTTGTTACCACTTGGAGAAAGGCTTGAGGCTACATGTGCAAATAGAAAACGGATTAGGACGGGATTTGTATCATGATGCTTCAGTTTATGATGAAGCACATTTCGTCATTCCTTTCCCACAATTCATAGGGCATGTGTGCTTGTGTGGATTCAATAATGACAGATGTCCAGGCAGTGACAATAGCCTTTCAGTCTTAGTGTGCTTTCGGAAAATAACAGACTTCATATCAGGGAGTCATTATTTGCTTGTGTGGGTGAATCCTTCAATACTATGGGAGAGGTTTTAACATGCAGTTGCAATACTGCCACTGTAATAGTTACTCTGCAGGTGCACTCTCTGAATACCTTGGCTCACATTGTTTTAATACTTAAAAGTCGGTTGTCTTTTAATGTCAAAGAGGCAGTATTACAGTCTCAGAACAACCATTTCATGCTGCACTATTGAAGATATCCAAGCTTTCTACACTCACTGCTGGAGAAGGAGGTTTGTGACAAAGGCAGCGGTGCACAGACAGAGAGCAGACCGGGAAGGAGGGGTGCAGATGTTTGGCAGCTGCCTCATCCCTCCATCTGCCCCCCTGGCCCCAGCACCTCTTAAACACCACACTTTAATGGAACGCTGCTGACCCTCTTGTGCGCTCTGCTCTCAGTGACACATGCGGAGGCATTTTTAGATGCCCCATGGACTGACCGCTTTATCTAGACAGACCTCCTAAAACCTTTTCACTACACAGAGAATGGAATTTTAAAGGCTCTGTAGATGAGATGTTTTAGGACTACAACTTGCCAGGTGATTTTTATGACAATAAAATTAGACTTCAATAGCACAGCCAGAGTGGCTGCCAGACGGCTTAAGCTATTAGCAAACAGAGGAAGAGAGGAACGGAGGCAGAGCGTGTCTTGGGGTCTTCTACACTTAGCTCACCTTCCTGCCCATTTAATGTGGTTGTTCTTGTCTTCAAAGGTGTTCCACTCCTCTTTTTCCAATGACAATTCAACATGGCTTTAAGTCTGAAAGCTTCCATAGCCCGCCACTACTCATTCTGTATATCTAATCCTCTATTTGCTTTTAAATGGCCTTTCAGTAGTAGCCTGTAACATATAAACATTTCTATCCGGTGCCTCAGATAGAATCAGCTAATGGCCGTAGGTGTTTACATTATAGCAGTTTCCGACAGGGGACTTGAAAGGGTCTTGGTTTCAGTTATAACTATACATCTTCCGTTCCTTCCCTCTCTCTCATTGTCTTACACTCATTCTCATGCTCTCTCAACCTTGCTGTAAGGTTGGTAAGGTCAAAACCCCTGGTGCTCCTCCAACAACCCCCAGCCCTTGGCTTAGTTTGTGCCCAAAGAGGGGCTGACAATCCTGGGCAGGATAATAGGAACAGACCCCCCTTTGTTTGGTCCTCCATGGCCCTGATGACAGTCACAGTAAACAGTGTTGGGCACAGGCTGAGGCCAGGCTGGGTGAGCTGCACTGAGGGGCCTTTGACAAGGAGAACTAAAGCAGAACAAATAGTGTTTGAACCTTCAGTGGACGACATGTAAAAAAAAAAACGTTGAAAAGATTTCTTTCAAGTATTTTATGCAAAACTCAATACTTTTTATAAGATACACACAACCACTTACACATGTGGACATCCAGTCTACATCGTCAAGGCCTATACAATTACATTTAAGACAATTAAGTAGTAAAATAAAACACATGCTTATAATGTCTGCCCGGCCATTGAAGAGATTTTATGCACTTCTGCCAATAGGGATAGTATAGCTAGGTAAATCACCAGAGGACAGAACAGTGGTGAGTTGGACAGCTGTACAACCATGACATATAGCTATATACTATTAGGGCTTACAAAGGTGAGCTCACAAGACTTTTACATGTTATATTTATGGTCAGTTTCTTCATCCTGTTCTCTATTTAGGTAGTTTTCAATCTTACATTTCATTTTACTCAAATTCAGCAATTGGCCCAGGGCATTTTGAGTGTCACGCATACACTCTATGATCTAAGACAATCTGCACAAATACACACCTCCCCACTCCAACAGGTTGGAGCATGATACTTAGCTCCAAAGAAGACCACACAGCAGTGCAGTGAAACAGCCCAGGAAACTCTTTCAAACCCTCACAAGAACACACAAAAACACATTTCATCTCCACATAATATCGCTCCCTCCTTTGGAGCCTTTTTATCTACGGTATGGTAAAAGTTAGTGCTTTTTCCATCTGCCTGCTTATCTCTATTTAGGAGCTCAAAGCATACGGTCAGAGGTCAGATTAATATTTATTTCATGTGTTGCCTCAGAGAACAGCAGGCAGCAGTCCTTTGAAGGCCCGTGTATGCGGGGAGGCGGATGAGGTTCGGTGGAGGGGGGTCTGACCAAGCAGATCCACAGACGATACAGTAAAACTGTTTTCAGTGTAAACTGACCCTCAAATAAAGCAGTGTGGGGTCGGGGTGCAAGGATAGGAGAGGGTGGAGGTACATTTTTTCCTCTCCACCCTCCTTGTCTGCCTGTCCTGTCCACCCTTGTCTACGTTTTTGGCGTAACCCCACTGTGTGCACTGCACAAACCAGCGGCCTGTTAAAACAGCCAAACCAGGTGGAGCTGAGCTATTGCAAATGTTCCCCTTCTGGTGTCTCACACTTCCAGGGGCCTCATGAACATATGAGACACAGCTGTGAGACAGGCAGAAGAAAGAGAGGGGGTGGGTATATGAAACCGCTTAAAAATAGTTCACATTGTTAATCCCATGTAGGTTTTGCACGATGTGGATCTAGTGTTGAAATATTGGATTCAAGTGCTCTCCTCTTATCAAATCTATTGGATTTTGCACTTATTCAAGTTACACATCACCTATCTTTCAAGTAGTAAAACTCAAGTTCTGTCAGATAAATTACTTATGTAGACTATTTGTTCATGCTCAGTACTGATAAAAAAAAGAAATACAAATTTGAACTGGCAATTGCAACCCAAACAATATCCCAACCTCAATTTCTGCATTATTAGTTTGGCACTACTTGCTAATTGCAATTTTTAAAAGAAAAAATTCATAATTATCTTATTTGAAATTTTGCACCTTGCAATCCTCTTTGCCATTACTCAGTACCTACTTTCGCCTGTATCCGGTATGCCCTGTCACTCCTGCATCTGTCGGCAGCCGGATATGGCACCATGGAACACCAGAGCAGCTTGGATCTGAATAATAGCTCTCAGCAGCCCAGACAGACCCATCAGTTATATTGGTGTCACCGACAGTCAGAGATACCGCTTTAGCTAAGCTATCCAAAATACCTGGCTTAGTACAGCTTATCCATTGCAGGATATTATCACTCAGGCACTCTGTCACTTGTGTCATCGGCACAGAGTGCCAGCTTGACACTGAGCTGGTCTCTTCACCAAGCCACATACTTATCAGCATCCATTACTGAGGTGTGAGGGCCTGATAAAGGTCTATCCAGTTCCATGTAGCTCAAGGCAGAGGTCCCATTTAGATTGTTGTCTCTGCAGAAATAGGCCTTGCCCCTTTGACTCTTGCTCTCATCACTCTGTAAGGCTGTGTTGGTCTGTCAATCAGAGAGGACCCTAGGTGATCAGTCAGCTCCTCTTTAGGGGATGCTGGTCTGAGGAGCCATTAGAGAGGAGGCGGCACAGCCAGACTGGCCCGGGCCAAAAGCTGATGAGAAACAGAGGACTGATGAGAAACTATGTGGATTGTGAAGGGAGGGCAGCTCTGTTTTCTATTTGTGAGGATTAGGTTGACAGATCTGTATTTAGTTTCGTTGGGCCTCTAGCTGCAGCTAATCCCCCTCACCTGCAGCGAGTGCCCCCACTCTCTTTCCTCTGACCCTGCAGCCCCCTACTTCCCCCGTGTTCCCCCCTCCTGCCCAGTACAAACACTCATCCCGAGACAAGCACATGACTCGTTGCACTCTGTCTCCTCAGGTTAGGGCCTCACACTCGACACAAATCTCTCCCAGTCCAAAGGAACAGCAGGGGTTTCAGCCTTTCTGGAACACAAGAAAAAGGACCCCCAAAACCTGAAGATTTTTTTCAGCTTGGGTGAGGGGTTGTCCCTCATCACTTAGAGATAGCAATTACTCAGAAATTAAGAGCCATTACTACGGAAGCAGCTTGTCAAAGCCACTCAAGGAAAAGGGGGACCTTTGGTAAAGCTGCACATTAGGAAATATTCAGGGTCAGGTCAGGGGCACGGACCTCTTCTCTTTAGATCCTGGCTCCCACACACTCTGACCAGGCCTTCACACTGTGAAAGAAAGACCGCAGTGCCTTCGCAAACACACACAGCATGCCTGCCAGCAACTCTTGAAGGTGGGGACTCTGAATTACCTAATAGTTTTAGAATCTAAGCACACGTCTCTGTTTTAACAATAAAGTGACATGACGGCAACAAGATGCTACAAACAGACTGAAACAGGTTTGGATAGGTTGTTGATGAATATATGTGGAATTTCCTCATGACTTCATATTCATGTAATGTCATTTTAATGTTCAGAGCTTACAACAGATATAATTATTCAATAACTGTCTGAAACAGTCAACTTAACAACTACAAAATCAGCAGCATTTATAGCATCTCACAGAGCCCTAAAACACATTGGCCAGTGCTATTCTTACACACAACCGTCATCAAAATTGATCTAAAAATCAAAAAAGCTGACAGACACAACATATATTTGGTTTCTCTGGGACTCTAGTCAATAACCCCCAACCACCACCACACACAGAGAGAAACACACACATACATACAGACACACCTTTGGACAAGTAGCAGCAAGCTCACATAAAAGGTCTTGTTACTGAGTGCCACAGAGGGACTAATGGGGATTTTTCTTAACACCACCAACATAGGCCTTCAACCTCACACCAATGAGGTGATAACTGGCCCACACACAGTCATGGATCATATTAATGGACAAAGCTAGCAAATGTGTACTGACCTTTAGCTTGAAGAGAAAGACTGGTAGCTGCTTGCAGGTATTTGCTATGTGCCTGTAAGGACATCAGTACTAATTAAACTGATACAGAGGAGAAGGTTTAGCACATAAGTCAAGATGAAAATCATAAGAGAACTGGTTTAATTTAGATGTTGCAGCATATCATAAAAGTGCACATTTGCAGCAATACCACAATGGAAAATACTCTAAGTAAATGTCAAGCATAAAAAACTCAAAAAGTATGCGTTTTTTATACAGGCTGCTATATACTGTATATGCCAATAAAGTAAGATCATTCATATTCTGTTGTGTAGTAAAATCTATCCCAATGCGTCATATTTTATAAACTGCCAGCTCGTTACTGACTGGCTTTGGTCACATGTGGAATATATAAGCCCTGTTTGTGCATTTCATGGCCCCTTAACACATCATAATATCTCAACTGGGCCTACCCTTCCCTAGTTAATTCTGTTATTAAATGGCATCAACACTTCATCATGCTATGCAGGAAATGTGTGTGTGTGTGTGTGTGTGTGTGTGTGTGTGTGTGTGTGTGTGTGTGTAAATAATTTGCAGCAATAGGCTACTATGGAAAATAAAGACCTGTATACATATTCTGCCAGGTAAAAGTACATTCAATTACTTATATCTACCAGAGCTTTATGAGGATCAACACAAGTGCAGTAAGAGCTCTGAGGAAATAACAGGTGCAAACATTTAAAAAAAAATTAAAATTAGATATGGCGGTGCCATTGACCAACCCTTGAAACTAGACACATGGCAAATTTGAACTATTTTAGAATGTTTTGTTTGTACAAATACAACTAAAAACATATGTGACTGGTATAAACAGCACACTGAAAAGTAATTCAGCTACGTGGTTACAGTGTGGTCTGTTGTAAATGTTTGGAGAGTAGCTTGAGCCCACTCCGGCTCTTAATCTCTTACTAAAAGTTATAGTAGTAATTCCAAAATGTACACATAGCCTACTTTATTATAAGTAAAAGTCTTGCATGCACCTGCCAATAAGTCTTTAGCTCTGAAATATAGTCAAATAGAATAGTATTAAGTAGTATAACATGTAGATACCTCCAAACTGTAAGTAAAGTACTATTTAAATACATGTACTTAGCTTCTTTCACCAGTTCACAGGCCTGTGGGAGCATGAGAGGCACAAACTGGGGCTAGTCTGTTGACATATTTAATTTTTCCACTTGAAAGCCAGTCAGAAACACTGAATAGGCTACATATGTCATGTTGTGAACATCGTCTTAGCATGTAAATATTGTGGAAGTGAATTAATTCCGTTGTTCAGTCTATTCCGAGTCTTTCTGTTTCTGTGTCCAAAACACACGTCCGTGGCCCAACAATTTAGCAAGATGAGTTCTTCGGGCTGGAAAATTCTTTCTTTAACTGTCTATGGTAAAAATCAGCCAATCATTCAACTGCGCCACTCGCGCGAGGTTTCCACAAAATCCTTACGCGGGAACATTGTGTATACCATTTATTTCAATACAGTACAGTCTTATGTAACCGCTAATTATGATGGGACCCTGTGAAGCAGAGCTGTTTTCAGAAATTGACAAGCTCCGTGCTGAACTGCTAAACAATGTCGAAGTCGTACCAGGCTGCCAGCGGGTTGAGGAAGAAATTACCTAGTAAGTCCCCGGTCTGCCAGCTAACGTGATATTACTCTGAGTTAGCTAGCTAACTTAGCCGGTCTGCCAGCCAACGTGATATTACTCTGAGTTAGCTAGCTAACTTAGCCGGTCTGCCAGCTAACGTGATATTACTCTGAGTTAGCTAGCTAACTTAGCTAAGCTGTCATCCTTGTTACCAGCAGGTGCCATCACGGTGCTATTGCGTTTTCCAGCAGCAAAATGACAACTGGTATTCCACTTGCTTAATTATAATATAGCGAGGTTTAATCACTGACTCATTTGTCAAAGGGCAGTTTAGCTAGATTTTTGCTCTGCACTGTGATTATATTACTACATTGCTAATAGGTAATAGTTAGCTAATTATCTGTATATCCTGCAGACATAATGGTAGCATGTTAATACCATTGTCACATTGTGTTGATATTGATAGCTATATCATTATGGGTCTGTCTGTGTCTAACAAACTGTAGATTTGGTTGACAACCATGAGACATAATTACTTTTTCCTAATTCTAACTTTATTGTAACCCCCATTTGTACAGGTCCTATACCCTGATCAATCTGCTGTCCCATCCTAACCACTCTGTTGATTATTGGGTACATAAAGCATTCAAGATATGTATATCATTTTTAAAAATGTCTCCAAATAGTGTTAAATGACATTTTTTTGTCATATTCATGGGTTTTTTAACTCATTTCGGTGATGACCTTACATTGGGGAGCGTAGCCTCAGCCTGGCACTAGAACTATGGTGACTGACTTGGATTAAGAAGAGGTGGAAAGGCCAGCAGCCCTATCATTTTGAACCTGCCAGGCGTGAAAATGAGGAATTTCCGAGAGTTAGGGAAGTCTGCTGGTGAGTTGCTATCATTTAGCAATGCAGCGGTGCATACAATAATGACTTTTCTTTTTGTGAATAGCACAGAGTGAACATCAGCATTTTCTTTACATCTAGAAACAGTGATCATGTCGTTAGTTCAGTTAAGTACTTGTAAATTTATCTAGCTAATTTTATATAATTTTTACTATTTATTGATCCCCAGTGGGGAAATTACAATTTATGTACACTTACTTTGTTAGTAATCACACACAGGCCTGAAATACACACACACACACACACACACACACTCTCAGGACCTATTCATGCACAAATGGAGAGATGTCAAAGTGAGTGATTGGGGGGGTACGGTGCCTTGCTCAAGAGCACCTGGCAGTGTCCAGGAAATAGCATCTCTCCAGCCACTAATCCACACTCTGTACTTTGGTCGGGCATGGGGACCTGAACCGGCAACCCTCCAGTTCCCAACCCAACTCCCCTACAGACTGAGCTACCCCCCCAAGATAATCTCTATTTAAATCTTTCCCCGGACGTTAACGCATTTCAGATTAGATAGCCCACGTTTTGATTGTAGCCTACTACCTGCTGTAACACCATTTTTGCCTAGTGTTATTTCTAAGGGTTTACCTCTTCCTCCGGTGAAAACGTGTCTCTGTGTTTGACGGGTGCTTGTTGTGCTTGCTCGAGGTCAAGTGCATAACCCCAACCAATCGGCGGGTCTTGGCATGGCCATAGTGGAATTTGGGACACTAAACTGCACGCAAACCTAACTTGTGTATATGCCAGGGGGACTAGGGTGATGCAAGAAAATAGAATATGTTTCATTTTTAAAGATGTGTTTCACATAGCAAGATAATCACCTCACAAAAGTTTAGCTTACATCTTCTATAAATTGGGATTTCTGATTCATACAATTTGGTCAAAATAATAATTTAATTTTTTTAATTAAAGGTACCGGTAGATGTGATCAGCAACAAATCTTGACACTCTACTCCACAATTGTTTTGACCAAAACAACTGTACTACTGTTGAGTCAATATAAATGTGTTGCCTGTCGAAGATTTTGCAAACAGTGTAGTAGTACAGTAGCTGTCGTCACACCATCACTAATATTATACCATTTGTGAGCAATATTGCAAATAAGTGAACAGCACTGCTTTACAGCAATATTGGAAGTACCTTGATTTGTCGGGTTTTTAATCACTGGATTACTCAGTAATGTTATTCATAAACCATTCCTCAGAAAATGTACTGCACTCTATATGTTATCTATATATTAGAGAGAGAGAGAGAGAGAGATATCTGAACTATTCTGAAGAAATACAGAACCCTGTGCTAGGTTTTTGCCAGCCTCATATTAAAAGAACTGTATCTTTTTTTTTCCAGCAGGGAAATTTTGAGCCGCATTGAAAACGTAATCCTAGGAATAGTGACAAGTCTTTCCAAAGATGAGGCCCCTGTTCTGGCACTGCCCAACAGATCCAGCTGGGCCAACATCAGGTAACTTTATTTAAAAACGCTGTAGTTTTAACCCACCCTGAACACTGCAGTCATTTTACACACTGACTGTGGGATCCGCATAAGCTGTCTGACCTTTAACAGATAAACACAAGCAGTCATGTTGTGTAAATAATTAAATAAACAATTATCTACAAAACTTTTTGTGGGAGGTCAGGCCACACAAGATGATCAGATTGCTGTTTAATATAGACTTCAACTCTGTCTGAATTTTTATTAGGTATGTTGTAAGCAGACTGCAGGGGGCAACCAGGTAGTAGAAAAAAACACAATATTTTCAATTTTGGTTAGGAGAGATTAATTGAAGCTGAAATAACTTCCTGCTGCTTAAAAGATGAAAGAATGATAAGGATTTAAAAAAGCATTGGCCTACACAAACATACACAAAGGGCTTTAATACGACTAGGCTGTGAAGACTTTTTGCTCCCAACAAACCAGACTGTCTGGTGTTGTTTGGATCAAGCCTTGCCGTTCTAGCCCGGCCCATTTAAATGTGAGAATCCTACAGATTGAGCGCCAAAGGTTTCACAGAGGAATCAGGACGGGGGGTGGGGGGCCTTTCCACAGGTAGCCCTCGGGGTCTGGGGAATTTTGGATGGCTTACAGGTGGTGGAGCTGATTTTCAAAGCTAAAAAAGTAAATGTAGCACACACAATCTGTGTAGATTGCTTAATTTCTTCATCTTCACTTGCCTCTTTTCTTCTCTCCTTTCCCACTTACATTTCCATATGTTTTTATTTCATTACTTCCCACCTAAGTTTTGACAGTGCCATCGGGCTTCAAAGGAATTCAGGAAGTTCTTCCACCAGCATTAGGAGCGACAGTCCGTCGTCTGTTCGTAAATTTGGTGAGAAGATACACACACCTCTGTGGTTAGATTTTCTCTTTTCTGTTCTTGACAACCAACATTCCTCTTAGTCCAAAAAAACTTTACAGTTGTACTGCACTTCATGTGGCTTTCATTTATATTCATTGTGACCACATGCAAAAACTGCACAAACAGCAGTAAAAGTCAGACTTAGTTTTAGGTGACAAATTGGCAGAGACAGTATATGTTGAAAGAAGCTTTTAGGGATTGGTTTACCACATGGATATCCTAATTAAGAACAGAATGATTTTTTTTCCCACTTCAGTCCTTTTTTAATGGTGTGATAAGTGAATTTAGTGTTTATAATAACTGATTTAGTTTTGGTTGTTTCTCTCTTTGAAGCGCAAATACTCAAGATTTTCTTGGTGATCTACAAACTTGTGCAGAGCAACTCGTATGCGACCAAAAGGTTATCTGTTCACATTTTAAACGATCACTGAAGCTTTTGTGAGGCAGTTTTGTTTGGCTGGGTTATTCCTGAATTTAAATATTTACATTTTGTTTCCGCAGAGACATCTACTACAACAATACACAGCTGTTTGGTTCACAGCAAACCGTTGATAGTATAGTGGATGATGTTTCCTGCATGCTAAAGGCTCCTCGCAGATCACTGCATGTGGTAAGTGTGTGTGTCCACGTTAAGGTAAGAGACGTTGTGTTGCGTAATTGCACGTTAGAACCCACTTCAGACATTAAAACCTTGTAACAAAATTCCTTTTGGATGTGCATAGTTATTATTAGTTCAGGTCCCACAGATGAAACCTGTTAGTTTAGTGCGGGGGGGGGGGGGTTCTTCTGATCAAACAGAAATAGAATTGAAGTTGAAAACAGAGAAGTAGTGTCAGAAGTATTTATGCACGTGTTAATATGAGCATGCATTAACTTGGGTGTGGAACTCTTATGTCACCAGATGGCCACGTCCAAGGGATTGATCGCAGGTGATCTGTGTTATCTGGAGGAGGACGGCACAAGGATTGACTGCCGCTCTGGCTCTGCTGTAAGATCCACCAACAACCCTAAACTAACAGCGCCTGTAACTGAAACGGTCTTCATGTTAACTTCACGGAGAAACAGTGCATCAACTATGACTTAAAGGTACCCTGTGGAGTTTTCATCCTAAAAAGAAAAACTTGTTTTTCTATTTGTTTCTCACTGTCAGCAGCTCCACAGGGTACCTTGTGTTTCCGACCAAACCAACAATAGTACTACGAGGCTTATGACAGAAAGGAATATATTTAGACATCTTTCACTGGTTGAAGCCACTTTCATGTCTGTGTTCTGTTTGGTTTTTAGGCTGTTGCAGTTTCATCGAACATTGTTGGGATTCGAAGTATCCTTTGTGATTTGTTTCAGAGTTTTACTGTGTATGCGCATCCTTGCCTCACCTTTTTGTCACTCTTAGATACCTCTGAGAATGTCATGAATTGTGTAGTTTATACATTTCTCTGTGTGTGGCTGCAAGGTCTGTTTTTCTTTATCGTGCGCAGATATTGTGTCATCTGCGAAATTTGTCATGATAGTTGAGAAGGATGCAACTTTTCAGAGACTACTGGATGACGACTTCTGTGCAAAGCTGTCTCCTTGCATCATAATTACAGTGTGTTTCTTTTTTCCGTTTTATGTATCATATTCATTACAATTTCTCCAAAAGGGCAGTATTACAGGTTTTTTGTTCGATTTCTAAATCACAGTGGGCACAACTGGAGTCACATGTGCAAAATCTAACTACATTCTGCACAGCAGCAGGTCATGTGGACCAAACTCTAGTTCGTTTTTCATTGCTTGAAAACAGTTTTCAAAACTCTACACACTTATCCCATTAATTTAACCACAATGTGCACAACACTGTTGATCTACAGCACTTTGCTCAAATGCTGTCACACTGCTGTCACAACTGTTAACCACACATTCAAAACAGAATAGATTTCAGTCTGGTGCCTATCAAACACTGCTGATTGCAATTTTAGCTGAATGCGTAAGCAGGTGTCTTGTTTTATACTGAACATATACGATATTTATTTAAAGAAAGCTCAGAATGCCTTTTTTTGTATGCAAACACTAAATGAGAATGAAACAATTATCCATTTGAGAGAAACCGGTAAAAGAGCAGAGATACCAATATGTCCAGCTAAGATATCTGAGGTCATAGACACAGCTATAAAAAAAAGAAGGGAAAAGTGCTTTATCTTTACTATAGTAAAACTGTGTTCTTATTGTTTTTCAGAAAGCAATGGAAACACCACATCCATTAGTATTTAGAGATGATGCAGACATCCAATGTGATGAAGAAAACTTGCCCCATGATAGTGGAGAGGGGCAGGATTAGTCACACTATTCTTTGTTACTTGTATACACCTTTAGTTTTTTTTCCAGTAATTCCATAAATTACTAGAGACAAAATACTATATTGAAGCAAACTGCTGATTTTCGTTCCTTCTTGTTTACCTTGCTTTAAAATTGGTATACTACATAAAATATCTTTTCTTCAAATAAACTATTGAGTAGTGTGAAGTCACTTCAATTGTTCAAACTGTAAAGATGAGAAAGTTTGTAATTTCTGTATTGGTGTTTTTACTCTTAGTGTGTTCTGAGTGACAGTGTGTGTTGTCTACACAACACAACTCAGTGTGAATTGTGTTGCTAGGACTGAGTTTTGCAGGTGTTGTGAACTATTTAGTTCTGGTGACTGTTGGTAGTGCAGAATTTTGTTTCAGTTTTGCACATGTGTCTTCAGTTGTGCCCAGTGTCGTTTAGCAATCGAAAAAAAAATAACTGTAGTGGTCTGTATGCATAACAGATGTGTGTTTATGGATCAGGGTAAAGGTGTGCCAGATGTGAACAGCAGGTTGATGGTGAGAAAGCTTTGGGACACGCTGCACATCCCCATCTTCGCACTGGTGGATGCTGACCCTCACGGTACTCATCATCCGTCAGAGTGCAAACCAGTTTTACCTATCCTCACACATACTTTGCATATTTCTACACGTTTAACAACAATTGACTGTCTTTTCATCTTCGCACACACTACACGGTTGGGTTGTATGTCCCGCTAAGCCAGCAGATGTTAGCACCTGTCTGCTACGTCATGGTGCCTAGTCAGACTATTATTTCCGTTGGCGTGATCTCGTCCTGGCGGGATGGCTCAATTTCCATCAGTCTCCATACCTCTAACCCTTTTACCATTGCATGGCGAGACACATATGTAATGCTTTACTTTGTTCTAAGCTCCGTTACACATCTCGGAGGATAATTGCTCTGGTATGTTGGTGATTGCAGCGTGTCTGTGTCTCTCCCTCTGATTTTCTCCTAGGAATTGAGATCATGTGTATCTACAAGTACGGATCAGTGGTGAGTCCCGCCATGCCAATTATTCCCGTACTGTATATTATCCAGTGTGGCCTGTTCAA
This sequence comes from Etheostoma spectabile, assembly GCF_008692095.1. Classification (NCBI taxonomy): domain Eukaryota; kingdom Metazoa; phylum Chordata; class Actinopteri; order Perciformes; family Percidae; genus Etheostoma; species Etheostoma spectabile. The sequence goes on from NC_045739.1 coordinate 4,929,493, forward strand.
TGTCTTTCTGTTAGTAATATGTAATTATGCCCTGTCTTCAAGTGAAAAAAGTCACAATCCTCCATCTAAGAATATTCATACTGACATTGTATGGAGTGAAAATGTTGAATGATCGTGTGGCAACGTCTTTGTTGATCTTTGGGATGTTCGTGTAATCATCCTTTCATTGTGAACATGTGTTGGGCATAACCACATTATGTAGGTACAGTGCTGATTAGGGTGTTTATTTAAAATATATTTTGTGTGTGTGTGTGTCTGTGTGTGTGTTTTCCCCCACAGGCCATGTCGTTTGAGGCCCACAATCTGACCGTCCCCAGCGTTATGTGGCTAGGCCTCCTCCCCTCTGACCTCCAGAGGTTTGGACTCAACCTTCACTACTTCCTACTTCCTCCTCCTGCCTCTAATTGGGATTATATTCTTGGGACATTTAGATTGTTTGTTTTGGTTTCGGTTGCTGTCGCCCTTTTTTTTTTGCCTTTTTAAGGAACTGCATCGGAGATCATATTGAGTTTTAAGTATATGTCCTCTTGAACAAATTTAGGCCCAAAGGGCATTTTGACATACATTTAATAGCAGTCTGTACAGTTTTTCCTCCTATGTTTCCCCCAAAACATACACATAATAACTCTTCAGTGAGAGTCTGTTGAGAATGGGAGGAAACCTACTGTGGGGACGACATCCAACAACAGAGCTGCCTGCTGAATTAGGTTATAAACTGTATGTGTAGTAGATAGATAGATAGATAGATAGATGATAGATAGATATTTATTGAGCCCAAGAAAAATGGGAAATTATGGTGTTACAGCAGCAAAATCACTCACACAGCACAGAATATAAATATAAATGAAATACTAGGAAAAATATACATACATACAATATACGTGAAATAATAATAATAGGAATAAAATAAAATAAAAAAATATTTAAATATATACAGGATGGGAAAACAAAATGTGCAACTGCTTAAATAATATGCTAAAATGTATGCTAAATGTAAATAAACCAGTTGTGCAGGTTGCACTTAGTGCAGTAGTGTGGTGTCTAAAGGTCTTATCTTGCACCCAGTGGTGACATGTTAAAGGTAAGTGTTATTGCCTGTGGTAGGAATGATTTTCTGTAGCGGTCCGTGCGGCATCGAAGCTGTCGGAGTCTCTTTGAGAAGGAGCTCAAAGAGTAGAATTGTAGATAGTAATATATATATATATATATATATATAGTAATATATAGTAATGTCGCACTGTTGCTTGCTCTGGAGGAAACTACTAGAACTGTTGGGTCCTTGTAAATTCTGGAGTGTGGTCTAGACCTACTCTATCTGTAAAGTGTCTCGAGATAACTCTTGTTATGAATTGATACTATAAATAAATTGAATTGAATTGAATTAATATTAAGCATTTCCCGATCTACTGGTATCGGCATTTATAATTTACATATATACATTTTTAATATTCATTCATCAAAATCATTTATAACGACATAAAATGATTCTGATAAAAGAATATTAAAAAAATAAAAATGGACTCTCATCTATTGCCTTGGTGTTGCATAGTTTGTCCACCAGAGGGCACTCGCCTTCTTCTTTGTTGGTCACTCGAGACGAGTATGACTGCCCTCTCTGTCGGGTCGTCTTATTTGCGGATCCTCAGGTCCTAAAGGCCAATCCGCGATCCACAGATTCTGCTGCAGTGTGGGCATTGGAAGATTGAGGTGGTGTGTGGTGGTGGAGCCATTCTCTGTTTGTCCTTGCGGTGTTGCCGCTTTTCCTCTGCGGCCTGGCAGAGTCCTGTTTTGTGGTGTGCTGCACCTTCCTGCACTGCTTTTCTCTAGTAGTCCCCGTTCAACGCAAGATCCTCCCAGTCGCCGGAGTCCAGACTTTTACAGGCTGGTCTTGACATTGTCCTTGAAGTGTTTCTTTGGCCACCACTGTCCTTCTTTTAACTGGGAGGACAGGATCTGCTTAGGGAGACGGCTGTTGGGCATGGCCTGTCCATCGGAGTTGGTCTGCATTATGATGGTAGTGATGCTTGGGATATTTGTTTCCTCCAGAATGCTGGAGTTTGTACGTCTGTCTTCCCAGTTGATCCTCAAGATTTTTCTTAAGGCTCTTTGATGGAATAGTTCCAGGGCTTTCAGAACTTTAATATATTTTGAAGTTCCCCAAGGCTTTAAATGGTCTGGCCCCAGAGTATTTGTCTGAAACTTTGCATGAGCTCAACGGGTCCTTAGGTTCTTCAAATCAGCGAGTTTTAGAAGTACCCAGGTCCAGGTAGAAACGGTGGCGTGATCAGGCTTTTGCAGTTGCTGCCCCGAGACTCTGGAACAAGTTACCCCCTGATATTCACACTATTACAGATGTAGCTCTTTTTAGGTCCAAACTCAAAACATATCTGTTTAGTCTGGCTTTTAATACGTAGCAGGGGTGTTTTCTATGTTCACTCTTTCTATTGCATGATATGTGTTTTTCCTCTTGGTTTCTGATGTGCTGATGCACTTTGGATACCTGCTGGTTGCTGTAAAGTGCAATATAAATACATTTTGATGTTGATGGTTTGTAACGCGCTTCTGGATTTCAAAAAATATATATATGTATATTTATCAGCATATTGGATTTTTGTATCGTATCTGCATTATCAATCGGACTCTAATGTGTAGTAAAATCAACGTTTTATTCTCTAGATTGCGGGTTCCCGAGGATGCCCTGATCCCCCTCACCAAGAGAGATGAAAACAAGCTTAGCAGCCTCCTTACAAGGCCATACCTAACCAGCCAACCCGACTGGCAGAAAGAGGTGAGCAAGGCTTCAAAGTAAAGGACATAGCATAGATATTCGTGAGCTGATTTAAGTGTGAATCCTATCACTTCAAGTAACCTAGTAATAAGACTAAATATAATTCAGTATTGCTTACTTTCTCTCCATATAATATTATTTTAGTGTTATCTGAGTTAGATATCTTTTAGTAGTTCTCGTTTCTAAATGAGAAGGTTAAATTTGACCAAATCCTGAAATCAAATAAATGTTTTTTTTTCCTACTAAAACACTAAAAACATGCAACTACATCTGATTAATGAGTGAGTGAGTTTCAAAATCTCTGCTCATGTGACACACAGCGTAGGAATGTGTGTGAGAGGACTCTTTGCTCGCTGGTACTGAGGATACAGAAGAGCCCCTCTGTTGAGGAGATAAACACCTGATGATTTATGCTTGTTTGCTCAGCTTAGTCTCGCATGCTCCTTACAACTGCGTGTTTGCTCTTGTTTTAGATGGAACTGATGCAGCAGACTAAGATCAAGGCTGAAATCCAGTCCCTAGCAGCCATTGCTCCTGATTTCCTCACCAACATCTACCTGCCCAACAAGCTGCGTTACGGGGGCTGGATCTGAGCTCAATGCTGCCTCTTAATGGAATAACAAGTGAACTGCTAAAGCTGGTTGCAAAACTAAGGAAAGAGCATCCATGTAACTGTCCTGCCTAACCTTGTCAGACAGATAGACATTTTAAGTTGGTTTGTAATGTTTGCATATTTATTAGTTACTATGTATACTTATGTTTTGTAATTGCGTTTCAGAAATGTGTCCTATCATTAAAGCCCTGTAATCCCATTGACAAGAAGTCAGAGCATGATGTTGATTAAAGGTGCTCCGATTGACCAGTCACTGATTGTTATCGGCCGATAAAGGCTTTAAATAGTTTGATCGGTGGTCTCCATAAAGGCCGATCATCATCGGCCAATCAGATGACGCAGTTCTCATGAGAAAAATTGTTACCACTACTGAAAAAACATCTGTAGGACATTTTTTAGATTTTGAGCGAGGACAAAGAGCTAAACAATTGCTATATATTCTCTAAACGTGTGACTGTTATGTCATGGCTGCCATTTTTAGTTCATTAGAACAGGAGGGCAAGCCTAAAATACTTTACACCTCATGCCTTTTTATCTTTACATCCCAAGATATGTGATTTTTTTTTCTTTGCTCTGCACTTTACGTTAAAGTACACTTTGAAGTTTGTGTAAATTAACAATGACAGTTCGTTATATAATTTATTTTGAAATAAGGCTTATTTCTTAAGCTCTAAGCTGTTTAAGGTGTGTTTCTAACAGGGAGTAGAATGTTGAACCTTTCCTGTCAAAAGTAAAGAATTGACAATTCACAATACATTATCTTCTCATAATTTTAATACATATACATTGTTGTTATTCAAATTAATATATGTTAAATATATGACATGATAATTAGAAGGCTTCAAATAGACCCAGTGATCGGTATCAACCAATACTGCTTCCAGCAATCGGTGATCGGCCCCAAAAATCCTGATTGGAGCACCCTTACTGTTGATCTTTAAATTCTTGTTGGCCTTGTTTATATTTCCAAAAGGTTTGGACCTTGCAAAGTCACTAAACACACTGTTTCATTTATGGAGTTCATTATTCTACCATAATGGCTTCAGCAGTGCCTTGCATGCTTTACAGCCACTGAACACCACTGTGCTGGTGCAAGGACTGCAAGGGAGTAGATGATGATGATTTAGTGGTTTGGAACTGGACTAACTGTGAGGCTGTTCATTCATTAGTGTGCACACACACAAAGGCTCACGTTGCTGTTCTTTGTGTAATCTGTTCTCCAGCAGATGGAGACAGTGCTCATTAAATGGAAGAATTGGGCAATATTGTAAGCCAGACGTTTTTAAAGTTTTTTTAGGCCGAGGACCCCTGAGCTGAATGAAAGACAGAGCAGGGATCCCCTGCCACTGAAGATACATTGTATACAATGGATGGATGGATGGATTAATATATTTACACATCTCAACATGCATGTGGAAGGCACAATGGTTCCTTAAACTAAACTTCATGGTTACCATAGTGGCTACCTCACCTATAGTACAGTAAGCTTGTCTTCAATGGGTAAATTAATTTTAAAAAAGACCAATTTATATGCTTTATTCATATTAGTGTATATTTTCAGACATTTTAATTTAGTAAATGTAGACACTTAGGAAGCATTTTATATGCCTGATAATTGATACAGTTAATTAATTAAAAAGTGTGCTACTTTGGCTCTGTCCCTCTGCTTCTGTTTTAAGTCTGACTTAATGTCCCGCCCACAACACTATCCGAATATCTTTTACTGTGTATTATGTTGAATGTTTCTTATTTATTTAATAATTGCCTAAAGCGTTTAAACAAAGTTTTGTGTTGAAGTTTGTAACATTCCAAAATGTTAATTATGATTTCAAGATTTTACATAATTTCACTTACATATCTGTTCTAAATATCTGTTATCGGTTTCATTAACTACTAATAACCAATATCAGCCTTTAAAAAACAGTATCCCTAATAAAACGGTTGCTGAATCTAATGGACATGTATAATAAAATATTTAAAAAATTTAAAAAACTTTAAGAAACTTTTTAAAAGAAGTGGGTTGAGAACCCCTTCAGGTAATTATAGATTAGAAAATCCAAGTCCATTATTAGTTTAACTTAAGTAAAACTATAAACTAAATGCTATCGCTTCAAGTTAAAAAGACTGCCTTCAAAAATTGTACTTAGAAGTACAGAAGTATGCAGAGTGGCGCTTTCCGTCGGTGCATGTAAAAAGTATTTTGATGTTTTAGTTAGTCATTGTTGAGCTCATTTTAACTGATTTATGCATGTGTAGTATGTTCAAACTACAGTAATGCATCCTATTTTATAAAGTGATCATAGCTTTTTTTTATTGGTTGAGATATAGGCATAATATCAGCAACAATTGCAGTGAAATAAATTCAGTGAAGTAAAAAGTAAAATAGGCTACCTCAAAAATGGACTTCAACAATTCTTGCTTCCACTTCCCAGTACAGTGAGAACACTTTTAGTATTGACATTTATACAACTATCTTTAGGGTTAAAGAGGTGGGTAACTATAGTAACATTGAAAAAGGGAAGTTTTAAATCTGACCCATGTTTCCAAGCAGCTCGTGTTTACTTTACTAGACGTAGAGTGCTTCCTGTTTAGAATAGACGATCTTTGGGAGTATTACATGACGGCTGGTGGGCGTGGCTTACTGCTTTTGCAACAAACTACTAGAAGAGGAACTGTTTTGTTGGAAAACTGCCGGGGAACTCAAGACTGAGCAGCAGTTCAGTGGTAAAGGATAAACCAGGTGAGTTATTATAAGAACTGTATGAGGAAATATAGCAAGGATAGTTTCCAGTCTCATGTCCAGCAGCATGAAGGTCAAGATAGTTACAGTGTTGTGTCTCCCATCAATTAAACCATGGCTTAATACTTCTTTGCTTATTTGAATTGATTTAAAAAAAAATATTTATATACACCTGTTCAGTTCCATTGTCATTTTTTTTCCCTTAATCTGTATGTGAAAGTTGTTGCTTTACTAAAAGCCTCAAGAGACATTGTTAAAAAAAGAATGTCAAAAGCAATTGGATGCTCTATAGTTTTCATCTCAACTCCTGTTTTTTTAATTGCTCAGATTGTGGATGCTGTAATTAACAATGAATATGTGAATTATAAAGCATGGTAAAAGAAAGATGTGTACAGGTACCTTTATCATGCAATCTATCTGTTTTTCTTTTTAATGGTAATCTCAATAATCATTTCTGAATAATCAATTTCCTCCAATGCAATATATCCTTGTATTAGTTGTATTTACAAATTAACAACTATAAAAAAAAGGACTTTAATACATAGCATTGCATTTGACTTTGTGTATCGTATGAGCCCCGTGTTCTGTAATAAATGGGATGGTGGGGGCCCAGTCTGTTCCAGTTCTAGTATCTGTCTCATGTGAACAGCAGCCAGATTGCTCTCGTTGTAAGACAGGTCCTTGAGAGGCCTTCCCTTTCCCACTTGTCAAGGACAGCTGACAGTGACAGAGCAGAGTGAACGAAAGTAGACATCCTCTCAGGTCTCTCTAGTCCTTGATTAGTGTGGAATCAGTCATGTTTCGCAAGACATTTTTCCTCTGTTACGTTAAGGTGGACTGGGATGTGTTCAGGTAAAAATAAGAAATATTAAATGACTGTGTGGCACTAGGAGACTATTAAGAGAAGGTTGGTATTTTATGGGACCTTTAAGGTAAAATCTCAAATGTTAGCTGACTAGTTCAACGTTTTCACATTGTTGAAGTGGTAACTTTAATTGGATTGTTTTGTTTTCAGTTCAGTTTTAGAAATAGTTCTTTATCACAGTGCCCATGGTATCGTCTTTAATTTGATGTTAAGTAGGGTCGGTTGCATTCCAGTGTCTGACCTATGTGCTATTGATGTTGTCTTCCTTGAAAACTCACAGCAAAACTATCTTGAAATACTCTTTTTTTTCTCTCCTTGTCATAAAATGTAGAACAAGAGTATCGCATATGGACGCAGTGATCCGCAGGTGCCCTTTCCTCACTGCGGTGCCCAGTGTTGTCCTGCAGCTGGCTGGGAAGTCATCACTGGCGAGCTATGCCCAGAAGTGCCCTGTGATGATGGACCTGGTCTCCAGACCTCTGGCCAGAGCTCAGTCCTCTTCAGCTTCTGCAACCAGAGGCTCTCCAACAAATGATGGTCAGTTATAAGCCATCCTGTTCTGCCTCTATACAATGAACTTTTAAATCAATACAATTAATGGCAAATTAAATGCAAACGACATGTATTTATTTTATTTTATATTCCTGTCTTATGTAGATCAAAAGAACGAAGTCAAGTTGGCCCCAGGGCATGCCACACCACCTGCTGGCCAGACTGTAGGCTCTAAATGCCCCTTCCTGGCTGCAGAAATGGTGCAGAATAACAACAGGGTAGTAAGAGAGGCCAGCTTGGAGCTGCAAGAGGACGTCCAGGAATTGAACTCTGTGCCTACAGGTAAGAAATTGCACAGCAACGCATATATATATATATATATATATATATATATATATATATACAGTAAGTCAGTTATGTAAACTGTGAGAGGTCCTTGTTTGAAGCATACACACTCTAGTGACATTTAATGTTCATAGGAAATGAATGCCTTGCATTGATTTAGAGATCATTTATATCGTGCATCTTTCTCAAGCAGGGAAACAAGATGAGGACTTTTCTGTTGCAGATCTTATCGAGGCAGACAAGGCCAACACAGGGGCACCAAAAACCCGTTTTATACCCATGTCTTTCAAAGTGTCTCACCTGCTAAAGACCAATCTGCCTGAGGGTGATTAAGACAAATTCTTCTTAATAAACAATAATTATCAAAGAGATTTTATTTGAAGCTTATAAAACCCTCCTTCAACTTTTCCTCCACCAGTAGTCACCTTCCACTACGACAAGTTTTTTGAAAAGAAGATTGAAAGCAAGAAGAAGGACCACACATACAGGGTTTTTAAGACAGTGAACCGGCGCGCCTCCTCGTTCCCCATGGCAGACGACTACTCAGAGTCCATTCATGCAAAGAGAGACGTGTCTGTGTGGTGCAGCAATGACTACCTCGGCATGAGCCGTCACCCCAAAGTCACCCAGACAATCACGTGAGTAGACCCAAAATCTTGATGAAGCAGAAAAGATACGTGGATGGGGATGATTTCAGATTCAGCCCTGATGAGATATGAGAATAAACTAGTTTTTAAGAAAATAAATGCTTTTTTTTTTTTTTTTTAATCTTCCAGCAAGACTTTACAGAAGCACGGTGCTGGTGCTGGAGGCACACGAAACATTTCAGGGACGAGCAAATTCCACGTGGAACTGGAACACGAGCTAGCGGACCTGCATGACAAAGATGCTGCACTTCTGTTCACTTCCTGCTTCGTAGCCAATGACTCCACATTGTTTACCCTGGCAAAAATGCTACCAGGTAGATTAAATGATGTTTGGGGATATAAAATGTGACCTTAACTTCAATGCCTTTGCTTTGATACAAAATTTTAGTGATCCCATTTTTTTTTCTTGATTCAGACTCAACCCGTGTGTTGTCCTCCCAGGTCAAAAACAGAAAAATAATTGTCTTTTTTTGTCCCTTTTTCAGACTTTTTTTTAGTTTTCACTAACATTAGTTGCACTTTTTGGAATTCATGGCCAATAACCCTCATTTATATATAATTACACCCAAAAAGCAGAAATTATGAATTATTTTGACTAATAGTTAAGATTAAATGAACGTACAAATGAGTTTAGTCAGGAATGAAAGTGATCAATTGTATTTACAAATAGTGTATGGAACCCAATCCATTTTTTGTGTGGTAATTTGGTTAAAAAGAAACCCATATTTCAGACATAGACATTTTTTAAAGGGGTCAAATTTGATCTGAGGACAACAGGAGGGTTAAATTCATAGAGGAGAATTTGTTTACTCGTCTAGGTTGTGAAATCTACTCCGACGCTGGCAACCACGCCTCAATGATCCAGGGTATAAGAAACAGTGGGGTCAAGAAGTTTATCTTCCGTCACAATGACGTCAGCCACCTGCAAGAGCTGCTGGAGAAGTCTGACCCCTCCACTCCAAAGATTGTTGCCTTTGAGACGGTGCATTCAATGGATGGTAAGTGGAATCCCTCCATGCAAGTGTCAGTCTTATTTAATAGGACGTGTACCTAACTGATTAGTAAAGTGTTATAGGACAAACAGGATTTATATAATTTAGTGTTCTTGTCTCTGTAAACTTATTAAATTACTGTTATATATACAACCACAACAATTTAAATAACATTGGATATTAGTAGTAGTAGTATTTCTCAAAATGACCAATAAATCACTAGTGTGTATTATGTATAATATAATCTTAAATAGTCTAATAAACACGGTGCTGTCCACAGGGGCTGTGTGCCCACTTGAAGAGATGTGTGATGTTGCCCACAAGTTTGGTGCCATTACATTTGTGGATGAAGTTCATGCTGTGGGCTTGTATGGGCCCAGGGGAGGAGGGATCGGGGACCGAGACAGAGTCTTGCACAAGATGGACATCATCTCTGGAACCCTTGGTATGTAGAGGGATTCTACTAATTAGCGGGAACCCATTGTAACACCATTACCAATTACATATGTGCCTCTCTGACTTGTTATGGGTTTTGTGTCCAGGCAAGGCATTTGGCTGCTCGGGTGGCTACATCGCCAGCACCAGCGCCCTGGTGGACACAGTCCGCTCTTACGCTGCAGGCTTCATCTTCACCACTTCCCTGCCCCCCATGCTGCTGGCAGGGGCAAAGGAGTCCATCCAGGTTCTTAAAAGTAAGGAAGGCCAGGTGCTCAGGAGGAAACATCAGAGGAGCGTCAAGCTGCTCCGACAGATGCTGATGGACTCAGGCCTTCCAGTGGTCCGCTGCCCAAGCCACATTATTCCTGTCCGGGTAAGTAATTATTAATTTATCCAATTAACTGGTGCTGATGCAGGGATTCACTTAGGAATCTTTCACTTATAGGACAGTCTCTTTCACAGCCTAAAAATGCATTACAGACACTTAGGAATGGGAATCTGAAATATGATGTATCTGTCTGGCAGGTGGCAGACGCAGAGAAGAACACTGAGATCTGTGACATCATGATGTCTCGTTATAACATCTACGTCCAGGCAATCAACTACCCCACTGTGGCTAAAGGAGAGGAGCTGCTGCGCATCGCACCCACACCACACCACACTCCCCAGATGATGTTCTACTTTGTTGGTATGCCCACTATAAATTATGATGCCTATCTCATGAATCAAAAATATACAAAGTACGCCTATTTTGTGTTGGATTGAGCTGCAGAAAAAGATTGAAATGTATTTATTGTACTCAGGAATTAACATCTTCATTAGCAAAGATGATGAAATACATGAACCTGCATTCACTGGCACTGTTGGAAAGGAAAATGTTTTGGTGAATAATGTAACTCTGAATCCCAGCAGCTGCACTGGATAGTAATACAAGTATTTTATTTTTAACCCCAGCACTGTTAGGATTATTTTGAAACTTTTTACACTTTAAGGTTGTAAATCTAATATCCACAATTTATGACGACGATCATCCTTATCCTCCTCTGCTTCGTCTCCACAGACCGGCTGGTGAAGACGTGGAAGGAGGTGGGTATGGAGCTGAGGCCACACTCCTCAGCAGAGTGTGACTTCTGCCAGAAGCCTCTTCACTTCGAGTTGATGAATGAGAGGGAGAAGTCCTATTTTACAGGCCTCAGTCACATGATATCAGCAGTAGCCTGATATAACTTAAAACACTAAATCCCTACCAGCCCCACCTCCTATAGTATTTAAGCTATTTGTTTAAATCAAAATCTAAATAAATCTTATGTATAGAGCACTTTTCAAGGTACTTAAAGACACTTTACGAAAGTTAAAATAATAACACATTATTGTTAATCACACATTAGCATCAACATTAACAGCTACGGAGAAAGCTCTGGCGCTGGGTCCTGAGTGGTGGGCATCAGATATGTGTATAAAATGTACTCTGTCACCAAAAAAATGTTTGGGTAAAGTGTTGATTTACTCTTGTGTCTTCACTTTAACATGTATTGATTATGACTTCAAAAGGCCAAACATTTACAAATACATATATTTGTTCACATGTTTGTCCCACACATAATTTACGTCATGTAAAGGAATCCCTGAATTAAAAAACAAAAGTGCAACCATCGAATGAGTCTTTTTACATTAGCGCTGGGTTCTAGAGCATCTAAAGGTTGAACTAACATTTTCCAACTCCTATAGGTGATGGTGCGGTGGATATGACACATGCATTTGGTTTTGGAAATCTGTTTCAATTCACACTGCGATACATCAACCAATGTGTCCCTGAGCAAGACACTTTATCCATAGTCTGGCATCGAGTAATGAAAGTTGGCCATTTTGAGGGGCGGCACCAAGCGTGCATTTGAAAATCTCAATGCATGCAATTGGATAACGCTACGGCCAATCACAACACACGGGGTGATGTATCCAGAGCCCCATACGCTGAGCTGCCAGCGGAGCTAACCGGTAGATCGTCATCTGTTTAGCTCGCCTCTGGCCCGCCTATATCAGATACACCGATGTGATTGGTGCAGCTTGGCTACAAGGGCATAGTTAATGAGCAGCATTACCCGATGCCAGAGTAACTCGCTGAGTAAATTTAAATTGTGCTCTAGATTTCCAGGGTACCAGAGGCGTGCAACCTCTATATACTGTATATATCTCAATTGTAAGTCGCTTTGGATAAAAGCGTCAGCTAAATGACATGTTGTTTCAGAGATGCTGTGCTAGTAGCAAACATCAGCAAAAGCAGTGATGCATTGTTTAATTGTGTTTATTGTGCTGGCTTTTTAAAAAGTATTTTACTAGGTGGGCTGTCTTATTGATTAGTTGCAAATGTGCATGTCAGGTGTTCCCCAGTATCTAGAATGATGTGTTATGCACAATCTAAAATAATCTTAAAGTATGACGGGAATGAGATAGCAAATGGCATGGACTATCACACATTCACGCCAAGCCCTGTTGTACAGCGAACACACAGTAGCTCATGTCTCGCTCACGGTGAGTTTTACGGTTACACCAAGGATATTTGCTGCACATACATGTAAACTCTTTTATTGCATGCAGGTCTTCTGGCAGAAGGATCATCTCCTGTATCAGTTATAACATGTCATGGAATGTTGCATTGCTTCCTTTTGTAGAAAATATCCCTCAAAGGTCAGATACAATGGGATGGAGAAAGCGTGTGGTTTGAGTCTATGGTGGTGTAGGATACATGTCATTTACTACTATTACAAAATTAAATAGTTGATGATTGTAATAAGTAGCGTTTGTATATCATACCCATGAACAACATATCCCATTAATGCCACAATAACTATTTTTTTATTTATAATATGTATTTATTGGAAAACCCACTGATTCAGAAAAAAGGCAGACATGCATCAAGTAGTGGTGTGCATGTATAATCAGCTTAAGGGCAGATTTGTGGTCATCTGGTCATTCATTCATGAAATACATTTCATGGCATTCTTGGTTGTCACCACATGGAGGCACACTGGGTCTCTTGTATGGAGCTGAGAGACCGGGACTCCAGACTCCTCCTTCCTTTGCAGATGACTCATAGCTGGTGCAGCAGCTTTCAGGATGAACCACTAGATGGTATTAATATAGAACAGGATATTGTGTTTCCCATGTTGATAGTATGGGACATCATATTGGTTGTAATACAATGCAGCAAATACACTTTTACCTTACATGTGTCATCCAAAATCAAACATTGTAGAACGTTCTAAATAAAATGAACTGTCAAACTCATCTGCCATTAATGTAGCAGCCTGGTTATTTTATGCAGTTTTTTTCTTAGATAGAAATAACATTTTATTAATTTTATATGTTTTCTTCCCTATGGCCTATGATCATCATGTTTACATCAAATTAGTTCAATAAAAGCCATTTGCACCCACATGCAGAGAAACATCAATGGAGAGGAAGCTCTCCTCCCATCTGTCTCATCTCTGAGTGCTTCCCACCGTACATCTGCATGTGACGGGTGTGTTTATGTGTCTGTCTGGTATGCGTAAAAGCCCTCGAAGCAGCACTTGACAGGCAAAACCTGGGATTCTGTAAATTAGTTTTCTATCTGAGTGAATTACCATGAGCTCACGTTTGGAGCGCATTATGTAACCAACGTGTTGGTGGGAGTGGAGCAGTCAGGTGATCACCCCTCAGAACGTGAATCAATACTCCAGTTACATGCTGTGTCAATGTAGTTGATTTGAATTTCAAATCTTGAGATATATTCACTATACAGAGGGTCATACACATCCGCACCATTTTGTTCTTGGATTTGATCAACAAACAAGGTCATCCCTCTACCTAAAATAGCTCTTGCTTCACACAGTGAATCCATAAAATCTACAAAATGCCAGGAAGGTGTTGTTGGCAGAGAATACTTGCCTTGCATTGTTGGACCTCATTGTCATACATTATATCCTTCGTCAATCACTGTATTTTGTAGCAGGCTCATTGCCTTACTGTCAACAGTCTGAAGGCTAGTCCAACACCTCTACATTTGCAGGAGGAGAGTTCAACTGGAACAGCAATCATGGGGGTATGAGTGGCCACAGGCAGTGTGTGTATTGGTTTTTAAACGCTTCTGTGATGGTTGTCTGTTAGAGGCAGGCGCTTAAATAATGGTGTGGTGTAGTGTGGCGATTGTTGTCCGATCAGACCATGGATGAGAGCATTTGTGTGTGTATGTGAGTGACAGTGTGTGTAGGTTTAGCTCAATTCCTAATTCTATGTTAATCCCGATGCTCTGCACATCTGTCTCCCCCCACTCACGTGTGCAGACAGATGAGCTGCGTGGCTGGATTCTCACTGCACACATCTCTCTCTCTCTCTCTCTCTCCCTCTTTCTTTCTTTCTCTCTCTCCATTTTCTTCTCTTTATTCCTCCACATTCATGATTCGCTTGCATTATTACACACATCAGTAGCGTATCATGGGAATGTAAGGGTTGCATTCTAGGGAAAGACATTCATGCACAGCAACATGCTTGTGAATTTCCTATTGTGATCACTATATGATATAGTGTGGGAAGTAATTTTAAAGGAAACGCCCTTGATATACTTCACCTCGTAAATAACATTCAGCAATTTCAAGGGTGTGTCTAATATGATCATAAATATTATGATGAAAGATGACAACATACTTTAGTAAAATGTTCTGCTGCTCTCCTGCAGAAAAATGTAACACCAATTCAACGTACTCGGCAGTGTGAGTGAAGGACAGTGGAGTTTGGAGGAAAACTAATGGATTCAGCCCCTTTTTTGTTGTGTACTGAACGAAGGGTGTGATTTCATTATAAATACTGCATTGCACTTGTTATCCTGTGTAACAAACGTATAGTTTTTGTAATAAAACTAGTATTGGTATAAGCTGTATAGTAATATATAGTATCTGTTGTTGTGCATAATTCAGCAAATCATAGGATTTCAGTTTTAAAAGTTGTCATAAGAGCGCTTCAGAAAAATGCTACATATGTCAGAGGAATAATGAGATGATAATGCATATATTAGGTCTCTTTTGCCAAGAATGTCTACCCTAAAATAAGTAGCAATCATGCAAGATGCAACTATGCAAATATTATGCAAGGTTATTGTTACAGACACACTTTGAGCCCTTATGATGGGAAAATTAAAGTCCAAGGATCAATAAGTAATTAGTTACACACTGTCATTACAAAGTCATTGAACAGAACCAATTAAGTCCCCAGGAAAAAAATATGGGAAATCATATTTAGTGATTGTTGGTGATAACCTCCTTAAAAGCCAGTATCTACTTGCTATAATATCACAAACAGTAGTTTATGAATATCATAGTGGTTGAAAAAATTGTGACTGGCAAAATGATTTCATTGAGACCCGGTGATGCAAAACTTTGTGATATTTCAGCTATGACTTTAAGTCATAAGAAACTCCTCCCTCTTGAGTTGCTCTACTGTCAACTTGAGAAAAAAACTCTCCATGCATTGGAATGGTAAAACGAGAATGCGCATGGAGGACCCTGGTACGATGTGGAGAAGTTAAAGTTGATGAAGAGATCATTGGCTATAAAACATTTGCATTTAAACTTCACGTAAATTAAAGGGTAATCAGGTCTCCATTAGACTTGGGGCAGGTCAGATTCACTGACTGATGGAAATAGAGAAGAGAAAAAGGGGGAAATCTCTTCACTCAAGCAGAAGCGCCATGCACTGACGGAGCTACATTCAGTGCTCCTTTTTATCGGATGAAATGTAGTTTATCGTCGTTTGGTGGACCATGTAGTAAGTGTTTGTGCTTGCATGTAGTATGATATTGAGTCCGATATGTCTAATGTGACGCCGAGTAAAAGCGTGGAATGGCTGCAACTCGAGTTAGAGTCCGGAGGCACTTCTCTGCTCTTGCTGGACTGCCGTTCACATGAGCTTTACGAATCATCCCACATAGAGACCGCCATAAACCTGGCCATACCGGGGCTGATGCTCAGGAGGTTCAAAAAAGGCAACATACCTATCCGGACTATCATCCCCAACCATGAGGATAAAGAGAAGTTCATAAGACGCTGTAAGACGGACACGGTCGTCCTGTACGATGAGTGCACCATGGACTGCCAGGACAGTGGAGCCTCGGTTTTGGGTCTACTTCTTCAAAAACTATGGGAAGACGGGTGTAAAGCGTTTTACCTGGAAGGTAAAGAGTTTGCTGTCGAATTAACGCAAAAAAACAATGAAATTATACACCAATGTAAAATATAGCGTGGCATCGTTAGTTTACGTTAACGTGTGTCTGCAATGGAGTTTAACGTTCAAAAACGTTAACTTACGTCGTTTCACATTCCTGTGGCTAAAATGTTTATGGTTTTGCGCAATATTGGCATAATCTAGCTAGCATTGCTATAAACTGTGAGTCGAAGTTTTTTTACGGGTTTTAAAATTTCAAATACCGAGTTTTGAACAACAGTAACGTTCGTCTCAATGTTCTTTCGTTACTAACGTTTACGTTACTTCAGCGCCAGTTCATCCAGTGTTTGCTGTATGTAAGCTGGTCAAAAGTTTGAGTGCTGTGTGTCACCGTGTGTCACTGAGATTCTCAATTAAAATTCCAAAATGGCTGCGCCATGTTTTGCTATAACACGAACGAACAGGCATGCATTTCATGAATGGTTCTATTTTTTTTCTTTTTGGGGGGGGGCCTTGAGCTCCTTCTTAACACCTCTGCTTTCATACCCAAAAGCCTTTTTGCTAAAATATGGTTCTCAAAAACAATTTACATAAGGGCCCATTGGTGTGACTTTGTTAACTTGTGTTTTTGCACTTGCCCAGGTGGATTTGTAAAGTTCCACACAGTGTACCCAGAGCACTGTGAGACCCTAATAGACAGCTCATGTCCCAGTTCCTCTCCTCCGCTGTCTGTCCTGGGTTTTGGAAATCTCCGGATCAGCTCAGATTGTTCCGATGGGGAATCTGATCGAGAGCCGAGCAGTGCCACAGAGTCTGAGGAGAGCCCCATCCCCAGCAATCAGCCTGCCTTCCCC